>NC_050097.1:100042162-100345193 GCF_902167145.1 Zea mays
GCAAGGTCGAAGTGACCGCAGTCGCTTCGCCCTTTTACTGACCGACCTGACAAGAAAACAACGCCGCTCGCCCCGCTCCGACTGTTGTGCCACCCACCAGGGTGAGACTGACAACAGCCAAGTTCGGCCTCGGGCGCAACAGGAAGCTCCGCCTCGCCCGACCTTAGGCCTCGACCTCAGAAGGAGGTCTCCGCCTCAGGGCTCGGCCTCAACCTCGGCCTCGGGAGGAATCGCGTCCTCGCCCGACCCCGGCCTCGGCCTCAGGAGAAACCTCCGCCTCGCCCGACCTTGGGCTCGGACCAACCTCGCCACGGGGGATACATCATTACCCTACCCCTAGCTAGCTCAGGCTACGAGGGAACAAGACCGGCGTCCCATCTGGCTCGCCCCGGAAATAAGTAATGATGGCTCCCCGCGTGCGTCCATGACGACGGTGGTTCTCAGCCCCCTACGGAAGCAAGGAGACGTCAACAGGACCCCAGCAGCACCGACAGCTGTGCTTCTACAGGGCTCAGGCACTTCTCCGACGGCCACGTTACCGCGTACACAGGGCTCTAGCACCTCTCCGACAGCCACGTTGGCATGTACACAGGGCTCAGGCACCTCTCTGCCAGACACGTTAGCGCATAGCTACACCCCCCATTGTACACCTGGATCCTCTCTTTGCATCTATAAAAGGGATGTCCAGGGCCTTCATGCGGGAGGGTCGCGCGGGGGAACGAGCTAACGAACTGGCTCACTCTCTCTCGCGCGAACGCTTGTAACCCCTACTACGAGCACACCCCCCTGGTGCGAGATAATACGAGCCGCGTTTCTCCCTTGTGTTCCATCGTGCGCCAACCCATCTGGGCAGGGGCACGCAGCGACAAATTTACTCGTCGGTCCAGGGACCCCCGGGTCCGAAACGCCGACAAATATGTGTAGCCCAAACGTTGTTCTAATTCAGTCTGTTTACGTCCTGAACAAATTCATTCGAATTTCTCAATAAAGTCTAAATACTGATGCTGATCTCGTTTGGTTGGGTTCGTATATTTCTCGCCTAGATCCAAATTTTCAGATATAAATAACGGGTAAAAATTCATCTAACTCTGGAGAATTTACCAAATCAAATCAAATCCTATCCAAATATTATGGTCAATCTCATTTTGATTTGACTCTTTTATATATCTTTTAGATCATAATTCTAGAACCTATGTTTATCCATACGTGATGTTGTTGAAGAAAAGAAGAAAACCTTTATTTACTTTTATGTCCCACGCTAGCTTCTGGAAATTTTGCCAGTGCTCATGCTTCTCATTTTTATCCCATACCGTTTGCTCCTCTGTACTACGAACACATTTATTTTATCTTGGAAAGCTTGTTAGTACGTAATATCCATCCATTCCCAGTCGTGTACATGCTTCTAGCCGTATTCCATTCGTATTCCAGAGCCTCCTTGATTTCCATCGCCTCACTCCACCTCGGATATTTCCCATCACCTAGATTTTTTTCCCAGCCGATTTTTATCTCTCGTACGTTCAGCCGTGTTCTCTCCTTTATCTTCTCCACGTAGCCAGCGACCAGGCCATCTCCCCAGCGCTGGACACTGCCACTGCCCGTCCTTCACTTGACACCACCCATCTTGGAGCTCGCCTTCCCTGCTCCCCCTAGCCTCCCTCCACGCGCACGCCACCGTTGCTCACCTCCCAGTAGCTCCGCTGCATCTGCCTGCTCGACCCCGTCAAGCCGACGAACGCCTCTGTAAGCTCCCTGTTCGCCGCTTCAGTGAACCATCACCGCCTCGCCGTGGAGCTCGCCGGCCACCGCGGCATCCTCAGCTCATGCACGCCGCCAGCAGCTAGGCCTCTACCTGTGCGTCTCCCTCTACTACCTCGCCGGCTAGCTTGCTCTAAGTTTCGCCGTTCATCATGCACCCTCGCCGACGAGCTCGGGGGCCCTTCTCGTCCGTCCGTAGGTTCCATGGAGCTCGCCCAGGTCGGCGTTCGTCCTCTCCCTCAAGCTCATCTCCATGGCCGCGTCAAGCTCTTCCCCACAGCAGCTGGCCCGTCGTCGTTCTTCTGTTCCTTACCATGCTCAGCTGTTCGTCCTCGTTGGTGAATAAGTAGAACGGTTAAATATATTAGTTGCGATAATTTCCTTGTCGTGGTTAGGATGCATTGTGACTATATTAGATATTTGCTGATGTGTCACATATGCAATGTATATTTGAATTGGTGACGTGAAGGATATGTCTGGTATTTTATTTATTGGCTAGCCATCATATTTTTCAGGATTATGCTAGTTTTATTTATTGAGAGGTAGTCGATGTTCGGCTCTAATAGTCATTATTTTCGATGTTCGGCTCTAATAGTCATTATTTTCTATGTTCGGTGACCGATTAAATGTCTTAGGGTGATGAGAGAGTAAATTAGACAAGGAATGCTTAGGTAGACGTGTAGGTATGGTACACTTGAATTAATTATAGGTTTACGACATGAAGTATAAATGAAGTATAACGATGATGCGTGGAATAGGTTTAGTGTTTTCAATGGCAAGCTGATGTGTTCTTCTCGAGTAGCCGATTCTATTGGTTTGAGGAAAGACTCCAACTAGAACCCACTATTGATGCCGTAGTTTCGAGTGAATTTAGTATTAGTGCGATATTTAAAGTGTGCTCGATGAAAACCCCGAATTAGTATTCGTTAATCGATGTAGTGTATTTGAGCTGAATTTATTATTGGCGCATATTTTTGTTAGCCGAATTGTTAGATAGATTGAATAAATATGAGTGATGCAAAATAAAATTAAGATAGTTCTTTGTGAGCGATGTGGTATAATTTATAAAGCGAGGGGTAAGTTTAGCATTTAATTAATTAGCCGATAAGTTGTGTTTAGGCTAATTATGTTAAATGTGTATAGTTTGTTGTTTTATGATGTTTGCGTTAGATTCAGTTAATCTAGAGAAGCGTGATTATTGCGCTTAGTCGTATGTCGATAACTAGTGTTTCCGTATGAAATGGTACAACGCCTCGCCGCTAGGTGTTTAATTCGCTATCGTGTAGCATTATTTAAGTTTGTGATATTCCTGCTTATATCCATTCATATGCACCATGCATCTCATTAGGTACGCTAGCTGAGAATCGTACGGAGAAAAGGACAATGACCAAAGCTGAGTCGACCACAAGATGTCACTACGCGTAAGCTTCCCCACAAGACGATGTCGTCAGTCAGACCAACCTGAAGATGGATAATCTGAACGAGTGCTAAGACAAAGGATGGTCGCCAAGTGGATATCATATAACTAACACTAACCTAGTGTTTATTCTAGGCAAGCCCCGGTGCATGCAACCCCTTCCTTATGTTTTTAAATGTTTTTTACACACTTTAAATCTAGTGAAATGTGCATTAGGTTTATAGTAGTTGCTCGGAAACCCTTTGATGCATTGGCTACCTTGAAATCCATTCTTGTTATAGATACTTCTGGTGAAGTATTAAATATTGTTTACAAAAATTGCTTAACCCTGACTAGAGGTAAATCTTGCGGATAGAGTTTGTCCTTTGCACTAATGCCTAGCTCAGGGGTTATCCTGAGGAAGGATGGCTTCCGCCTGCAAGAATATTTTCATTGTGAGCATAGTGGGATCTTACTGCAAAGTTCCCTATAATGCTCTTTTCATCCTAAGGAACACAAACAATCATAAGGATGGAAGTACTTAAATCGAGACTTGGGCTAGGAACAGGTGAGGTTCTACCTAGATTGATTAAGGATTATAGAGAATGTAGGCTTGCTGATCGAGGACCTTTTAACTGGCCACATGCCTCGTCATGGTTAAGCTTTGCCTCGGTCGGACCAATACCAGAAAGGCGAACATGCAATGGGAGTGGAGAGATGGTGAGAGTAGCGTGTACCCTCCGTGGCAAGAGGCTGGACGGTGGTGTATCTGTGCTCTCGGTTGGCGTGAACCCGGTCTGGTCTTGTGAAACCCGGTGGCGAGTTGACATATGCAAGGGTTAAGTGCTACATATGTTGTGTGGTTGGAGATTTTCAGCTGGGTATTAATCGATTTGGATCGCCGTTACTTCTCAGATATGAAGACTTGGTCACTGCCCTGCAATCTAAGTTATGGATGGAATCATAGTGAGCAAAAATCATGTTGTATTGGTTAATGTGATGATGAAATTAGACTAGATGCGAACAAGGTCTATTAATACTTAATCTAGCATTAAAATGTTGAAAGTAAGGACTCATTTTAGTAAGCTTTCTGCAAACTATTAAATTTATTCTTGCTAAAAGCCTTTCCTTGATTCCCAAATCCAGCATATCCTTAAAAGTCTTTTTCCTTAGTCGGGTAAGACTTGCGAAAGTACACACCCTACTCAGGGTTTTCGAACCCATGTTGTTGCAGGTACTAGATTTGTGCTGCTATGGATGGTGTTAAGCGCCGGTGGGCACGACCTTCTTATAGGTTAAATTAGCCCTTCTATACTTCTTATTGAGGATTGTCATTGAGCTAGCATATAATTCAAATTTATAAATAATTTATAACATTTCAAAGTTTATTTCTTTGAATCACTTTGTAATCACTCCGATAAATATAATGTCAATTTGTTGTAACTTGTAACTTTCTATAATAAAGAAATTCCGCTGCAAAATGTTGGTGTGTGATTTGTGTTTACTTAATCTTGCGATCTTGGTAGTAAGTGGTTTATCCGGGGTCCTTGGGACACTCGGACGGATCCTGTTAAGTTATCCGGTGCACATGCATAGCCGTCTGAGGTCTTTGAGACAAGGACAGGTGCATGTTGGCCCAATAACTTGGGAGGTTCTGCCACAACCGTCTAATGGTGCCTTCTGCGGCGGCGCGAACAGTCTTGCTCTAGGCTGAACGGTCTGTGACCTGAGCGTTGGAGTGGTGCCTTCCCTGCGTCACACCAGACGGCCCGCGCTTTGGGCCAGACGGTCCGTGATGGAGCAGGGTTGTCTTTATTCTCGCAGGAACCTAGATCTCGCCTCCTGGTCGATAGGTCACCTAGAGCGTCCTCAGTCGATGTAGAGCCACATAGTAATTAAGAGATCAACTTGAGGAAGAGATCACTTGGATTGACAACTAGATCTTGCCCCTAGGAGAGTTAAGATCCTATGGTCGTCTTGGAGTCGGCAGGCCATCCAAGACGGATCTAGACGACGTAGAGTCGAATAGGTGTGGAGGTGGATACCACTTTTAGTGTTCAACATCCACCAAAGGCAAGAGCAGAGGCAGCGCTATCGTTGGATGTGACGACAGCTTCCAGACTAAGCTCCTTCATCAGCTTCTCCAGTCCATTAGCTGATAGCTTGTGTTTTAGTTTCTGGATCGCAGATCTTTCGGGCACACCGATGCTAGTAGTGTTTTCGGATACGAGGAAGATAGGCTGCCCGAATTCTTTGAGGCTATGCTGTAATTATTGGATCGTGAGTAAATTTGACAAGATTACTGTTGGCTCACTTTTGGATGAAACACCAAAACAAAACCTATGGCTGGCGCATGGCTTGCGGGGCCTTAGAGTCCTCCTCTATGTAAGCATGGACCGTCCGTGATGAGTGGCAAAACCATCCGTGACTGCGTAGAGGCCAGAGGGACGAAGTCTTTCCCACTGCCTTTTGGGGAAACTAAGCGAACCAAAAGCACCTGGTACATGTTGCAAGCAACTCGATGTAAAACCATCGGTTCTCTAAGAATCTTGCCATACACTAGGATGATATTGCTTCAGGAAAGACCATTCAATGTCTTAGGCAACTCATCACCTTTCAATGTTTGTAATATATATGTATTACCAGAGACCACTTGTGTAACTCTATAAGGCCCTTCCCAGCTTGGGGACCGCTTACCAAACTTTCGGTCCTTGCTCCTTAATAGGAAGATTGTCTTCCAGAATAGATCTCCAACCTCGAAAGACTTATCCTTTACATTCTTGTTGTTGGCCATGCCAACTATGATCTTGTGTTCCTCAATCTCCCTCAGAGCCATTAGTCTCTTTTCGATTACATCATCAATATTATCCACCATTAGATAATTGTGAACTCAAGGGTGATTTGTACCTTGTGGTTCGGGTTGATGATGAATGATTGTCAACGGGTAGCATCATGGGTTGAGTCGTGGACTAACCGAGGCATGAGTTATGTGTTGTCAACCATGTCTGTCCACTAGTGGTGTGCAGGTGTGGAGTGCAGGTACAGTGGTTGATGGCAAAGTGAAGGTCAAGTGGGTTCGTGTCGATGGACCAAGAGCGACGAAGGACGAACGCTAGGACTTGACCGAGGGACCAGAAAAGCCGGGTGACTAGCTGTGGTGGCTGACACCTGGGTCACGCACGGGTGTGAGGGAGTGGCAGAGCGGATTGTGTGTAATACCCAACTTGTGGATAATAAAAGAGAAGAATTAATCTCCTTATATGTATTGCCCTCTATTCATTAGAACATATGAATAATCATAATTTAAGTGAATAAATTAACTAATGAAACATAAATAATCTATGCATCATGTTGCAGGTTATTTGTTTGTGCACTTAATAATAATAATAATATATTAATGATGAAATTGGGGTTTAACCTAATTCGAAACCTAGAATTTGAAAATGAATAAAAAAGAAAAGAGAAAGAAAGAAGTAAAGAAAACTGCTCTTGGGCCAGCTCTTCTCTCGGCCTGCCCAACTGCCTCAGCCTCGGCCCACCTAACCACACCTGCGCCATCCAGACGAGTGGGCCAGCGCTGGAAGGCAGGCTCGACCTGTCTGTCTCTCACGGATGCGCTATGACTCTCCCTTCCGTCCTCTGCCTGATGGGCCCTGCTGTCAGCACATCCTCCACCTCACCACCGCGCAGCTCAATCTCAACAAATCTTGCGATTAACTAGGGTCCTGTTTGACACAGCTTATTTTCAGCTTCTTCACAAATTTAAGCAGAACTTCTGCCAAACAGCTAGCTTCTGCAACAGCTTATCAGTTTAGCTGCTTCTCAGAATACACTAAAAGCAGCCAACAAGCAGAAGCTGCTTTTCACCAGCTTATCAGATAAGCTGCTTTTTCAACAAGCAGCAGCTGTACCAAACAGGGCCTAGGTGCCGCTGGCTCAACTACCTACCTACCTGGCTCTACATAACCACGGAGCAGAGCTCGTTCCTCCCTGTTACACCTTCGTGACCCCGCGTGAGAGACCCAGCGCCGCCGTGAGCAGTCGACATCATCGAATCCTCTGCAGCTGCTCGGAAATCATCACGGGAGTGCTCGGTCTTGCGGCCGAGCCGATCGTGCGCGAGATCCTAGGGAACCTAGGTGTCGTCGCCAGCGTTCATTCCGATAGCCGGGTCACTATTCGACGGTGGCGGGCAACACAGCGCGCTAAACTCCGGTGAGTTCCATCCTTCCCTCTGTGGTATCCTAGGATTCAACGGGTTGTCATGGGCGATTAGGGAAGGCGAGGTAGGGAGCGGACTCGGAGCCTGAGTGCCGCTGGTGAACTCTTGGGGGGTGGTCGGTGGCGAGCGTTGGCGTGGCCGTCTGCGTGGCGCGCGGTCGTCTCAGTACCCTAGCGTCGTGCCGGGCAAGAAGTCTAGCTAACTGTGGATTTCGGAACCAGCGGCCAGGATCGGGCGAGCATACTATTTAGGCGAGTTGTCTCCTGGGCGATTGGATTGGGATCGTGTAGTCAGGGCGGCTTACCGATTCCATGTTTAATTATGAACCATAGATCTCATATTCCATGGCCCTGATCGCGTATAGATGTGGGGCGTCGATCTCAGGATCAACGATCCTGGTGGCGCCTCGGTTTACCGTAGGTTGATCTGATCTGCGTAGTTGGAGCAGGATCCAACCACCAAAAATAGTCAATACCCTTTCACTATGCGTAATTTCGAAAAGAAACCCCGGAGAGTAATAAAATCAACCCGCCGTCTCACGCGTGTAGGGAAGGATTTAATTTATATCCCGAGAATTTATGAAATAACCCCTGTACTATCTAGAATTGGTAACTGCGGTCCAAACAGTATCTTGGGTTTAATAAAACCAATTAGGAAATGAATTTTATCATGGAAATTAAACCCTAAAAGTTCATAAATCTATAACTCCCTTGTTATAACTCAAAATTGACCCATTCCAGTTGTATTAATCTCATATCAATATTTTTTATCATCTAGTAACCTTGTATTACTATGAAACCTATGGTTAAAATCTTGTACCTCATTTGTTTTATAGTAAACACTTAAACTTTCAGAAAATCATAACTTTATAACCGTAACTCCAAATTTTGTGGTTCTCGAACCTAGGATCTCGTTACGATGCGTAGATTATTATCATGCATTATATTCTTCTGTTTGGTGTGATGTTAATTTCTCCTATAATATGTTTGTTTGTATTGCTGCGAGTAGACGAGCAAGTGACTAGGGATCCCGGTACTCAGCAGGTGGAAACTACTAAGCAGAAGCTTATTGAAGGCAAGTTGTGCCCTTGACCACTTTACTTTACCCAATAATGTTCTATATAATCACTGTGACATTTTTAGGCTTAATTTTGATGGGACCCAATAAGTCACCCTAGTCTGCTTTACTTTATGCCTTGATCACCACTGAACTTTTGGGTAGTCTCTTCTATTGCTCTATGTGATTTTGAGTGTTAAGATAAATATGCTTCATGATCATGCCTTATTATTATGATCATATTATTTAATGTTCATGATAAGACTATGGTGTTAATTGGAACATGGAGCTTAACTTGATATAACAGTGCTACCACAAGGGTGGAATAAGACGGCCTTGGCCAAGTAATTAGGAAAGCTAGGGAGAGATTACCGTATCTGAAAGGGGCAAGCGAAGAGGCACCGCTGCGAGTATAGGGAGGTTCTCGGGTCGGACTGTCTGTTTAGCTTTCTAGACGAGGGATTACTATGCTTCCTTCTTTCTGAATCTGCAGCGGGTTTTCTCGAATTAGTGGAACTTTGGAAAGGCCTCGTAGTGCTACCCTACCTCGTCTCCTCGGTAGAGATGAATGGGAATTCTAGACCCTTTGGCAAATGGGTAGCATTACTTGTGGGCAATGATGTGCAACCTCTGCAGAGTGTAAAACTGATATACTAGCCGTGCTCGCGGTCATGAGCGACTCAGGAGTCTCGCATGATTAACTTTTGAAATTAAACTTAACTTAGTAACTGCTAATAAAATTTGACCAACTATTTAAAAGCAATGCTTAGCTTTAACCATTATTTGTTGATCAGCCTTACACTTCACATGAGCTCCCACCTTTGGTGAGTTCATGCACATTATTCCCCACACTTGTTGAGTTATGATCTTTTTTGAGTTCATGCACATTATTCCCCACACTTGTTGAAGAGCAGGTAGCCCAGGAGGAGGACTACTATGAAGAGTTTAATAAAGTCTAGGTGGCGTCTCTTAGTCAGCTTAATGGCGCCAATGAATATTATTATTTCGCTTATTTGTTCTCATTTATATTTGTAAGACACTTCCGCTATGTAATAATGTTTGTGACATTTGTCTCTATAAACTTGGTCATTATATGTGTTGTTCTTCTTTGGCGCACATATGAGACGCGCTGTGACGGAACCTCCCATGTTATTAGGCCCACCTACAGTTGTCTTTGTCCAACGGACCTAGGACAACCCTGTAGATGCACATAATTACTCGACAATTTCGGTATCTGTATCATTTTTCCTCGCCCAAGAGCGTTTCACCCGTCACGTAGATATTACAACACATCAGAGAACGAATAAGCAAAAGCAAATTACAATAACTTAATTTATATTCATCAAAATATAAAGATAATGTTATAGTTATTACAAAACCAGGGTATATGAGTGCATAAGTATTATTATTACAAACATGGGAGGCAAAAACCCCAACCGCATAAAAGTATATTATTTTTCAAGTGGGAGGCCAACATCCTCCCGCGGCTTCACTGCTGAGGTTCTTCTTTGGGCACCACCTTAGAGAAAAAATAGCAAAAGTCTGTTGTTTCCTCACCTACAACAACATGGGTTCGGAAACCCTGAGTACGAAGTGTACTTTCGCAAGTCTTACCCATCAAAAAGAAAAAAAACTCTCAAGGATATGCTGGCTTAAGGGAGTCAAGGTAAGGCTTAATCAAGAATCAAGACTTTATTTGCAAAAATGCTTACTAATAGTGGATCCTTAAAAATCTAGTTTTATTAGCAAGTTAAGTCATTACCTGTTACTAGAGTTCTTTCTACCCTAGTTCAAGCACTTGGCCTACACTAGCCATCCTTTTATCAACCCCTTTCTGTTCACTGGAATGCTACGTGTAGGGCAGTGACCAAGTCTTCATGTCCGAGAAGTAACGGCGATCCGAATCGATTAATACCCAACTGGAGATCTCCAATCACACGACATATGTAGCACTTAACCCTTGCATATGTCAACTCGCCACCGGGATTCTTAAGACCAGACCGGGTTCACACCAACCGAGAGCACAAATATACCACCGTCCAGCCTCTTGCCACGGAGGGTACACGCTACTCTCGCCATCTCTCCACTCCCATTGCGTGTTGGCCTTTCTGGTATTAGTCTGCCCGAGGCAAAGCTTACCCATGATGAGACATGTGACTAGTTAAAAGGTCCTCGATCAGCAAGCCTACATCGAGACGGTCCTTAATCGACTCAGACGGAGACATTACACCGAGACTCTCTTCTCGTGCAAGTCACTCGTCCAGTCTCAGCTTTATCATTTCAAACCCAAAGTTTGGTACCTGGCAGAGGTACATCTATTACGATGTTGAACCCATCACGACCATGATGGATTCACCATCAAGTTTTATTTTTAAAAACATCACATCCACTATGAAGCATTGTTGGGGCGAAGGCAAAGACGCCACCCTTCACTCGAGGCCTTCGCTGCAGTCGTTGGCCCAACAGAGATAAAACGGGCAGGGACACCCTTCGCCCCGTACGACATCAGACGAAGGCCTGCGACGAGGTCACCCCACCGTGCGGACTCGTCCAGCTCGGAGGCCCACGGGTGATCCGGCCCATTGTAACGGGCCCTGCGTGGCCGCTGCGCGTTACGGGCCTAATTTGTAAAGGCATCCCTGTAATTACAGTCTGTAACCCTGCTTTATGGGAATATTCCGGGGATAACCTAGGTGTCTGAGGGCACATGCGTCCTTAACACGAGACGCTGGGCGCTCAGATACCTATAAATACCCCCGCATAGTGCCCGTGAGAGGCTAGATTAACAGAGCTTTTGCCATCTCGTGCGAGAACCCTGTTTACGTCCACTCCCATCCCCGTTGGATCCTCTTGCACCTGGTAGCAAGTTCCAACAATTGGCGCCCACCGTTCGTGCTACGAGAAAACAACCCGCGATGGCACCCAAGAAAGCTAACCCGAAGGCTGACGAGGCTGCGAAGGCAGCACTACTTGCTGCAAGAAAGGGCAAGGCCCTCGCCCTCACCCAATCCACCCACCAAGAGGCCACTGAAGACGACGTTCTCCGCACCTGCGAAGACGACCCCCTCCGCACCTGCAGCCCTGAAGGACAATCGCAGCCACCCCCAGGCTTCGCCCCACTGGAGGGCGCGGACCTCACTGAGGACGGTGAAGTCCTCGGCGTCTCAGCGGAAGAACAGCTACAGCTGCGCGCCCTGCGCCTCAAGAACCACAATCTCCAGAGGCAAAAAGAGATACTGGAGGCCAAGCGCCAGCGCGTGTCCGCACTAGCCAAAGTGCGGCAAATGATACGCGACGAAGAGCAGAAGGCCCAGGACCTCGAGCGGGAGATCACGCTGATGCAGCGCGAAGGCCACCTTGGCCTGCAGCACGGGCCACCCCCGCAGCAGCAACTGGAAGACACGCGCGAAGGCCACCTCGGCCTGCAGTATGGGCCACCCCTGCAACAGCGCGCACAACCGCAAGACCCGCGTTTCCCCCAGCGCGACCACACTTTCCCGCACGCCGCGCCATTCCAAGGGGTCAACTACCTGGACGAGCAAAGTCCCCTGGCGCCACACCTGCAAGTGACGCCTTGGCCCGCTAACTTCCGGGCAGGGACCTATCCCAAGTACAACGGCAGCACCGACCCAGCACAATACATAATGAGTTATCAGGTCGCCGGTGCATCTTCCGGAGGGGACGACGCCACAATGGCCAAGTCTTTCATCATCGCCCTCGAAGGCCCAGCTCTCACCTGGTTCACCAGGTTGCCTCTGCTGTCCATTGATTCTTGGAGAAGCCTCCGGGACAAGTTCCTGCTCAACTTCCAAGGGTACCGCCCAGACACCGACGCCTTGGCCGAACTCTCACTCTGCAAGCAGCTGGAAAAGGAGACTCTGCGGGAGTATTACCACAAATTCTTAACACTCAAGTCACAGCTGCCCTCAGTCGATGACCAGATCGCTATCCACTACGCTATCAGTGGCCTTCGCGCCGGCGTCCTCTATAGCCACTGCATCAGAGATCCGCCCAAGAACCTCCAGGAATTATATCAGCTGTTTGAAAAATACGCCAAATCCGAAGAGCTCCACCAGCGCAAGGTTGAGTCCCAAAGGAAGCCTAAGGATGCTCCACAGTCCAGCCGCACGTGGACGAGGACTCCGCAGCAAGACTCCGGTCGAGACGGCCGCAATCAACAGCAAGTGCACAACATCGCCAACCAGCACCCCGCTGCTGAGGCCCCTCGTCGCCAGGAATATCCCCCCCAGGGCCGCGGAAATGGAACTCGCGGCAGGGGTCGGGGGCGTGCGCAGCCGCCATGCCGTTTCTACTGCCTCTTCCATGGCGAAGACTGCGCCCACCAAACCAAAGACTGCCCAGAAACGAAGGCCACCAAAGACAGGATGGCACGGGCGCAGTCAGCCGACAACCCCAGAGTTGTCGCACACACTTACCAGCAACCCCCTCCACCATATATCCACGCCTCCGCCCCGCATCCACCGCACCACGCTTACCAACACCATCCGGAAGTACAAATCGTACCTCCCCCACCCCCACCTCCACACCAGCAACATCAAAACATCCCCCACGCCCCAAAGCAGGAAGACTTCGCCGATCAGCCGTATCGCGGAGTCATTCACATGATAACTGGGGGGTCCAGCACTGACTTCGACACAAAGCGGCAGAAGCGGGACCACTACCGCAGCATCAACCACGTCGCCGTCACTGGCCCAGTCGTGCAGACAAAGTGGTCCCACATACCGCTAACCTTCGATGCACGAGACGTCGACCGGCGCAGCGCCCCCCACAGCGACGCCATGGTTATCAATTGCAGCGTGGCAGGCTGGGACCTACACAAAGTCCTAGTCGACAATGGCAGTCAGGCGGACATCATCTTCCTCCACGCCTTCGATCGCATGGGCATAAGCCATAGCCTGCTCAAGCCTTCGGACAAGCCGTTGTATGGCTTCGGCGGCAAGGGCACCTTTCCTGTCGGCAAAATAGAGCTGCCTCTCTCCTTCGGTGTAGCACCCAATGCCCGAAGCGAGCAAGTAACATTTGATATTGTGGATATGGTATATCCATACAATGCCATCATGGGCCGGTGCTCCATCAATAAGTTCGAAGCAGCCATTCACGGACTGTACCTATGTATGAAGATACCAGGTCCGTTAGGCGTTATTACGGTCTACGGCAATCAACAGACTGCGCGCAACATAGAGCGAGACTTCGTGCCTGGTCAGAGAAACGTGCACTGCCTCACGGCCCAGTGCGAGGTCCCCGCACCCGCCAGCCCAACCGATAAACAGCACGACAAGGCACAGCTGCAGAGCAACGACGGGACCAAGACTGTCCCCCTCGACCAGGCCACACCGAAGCAGACAGTCACTATCAGCGAAGACCTCACTTCGCATGAAGAGGAGAAGCTCCTCTGCTGCCTGTCCAAGAACAAAGATGTCTTCGCCTGGTCAGCCCTCGACCTGGTCGGGGTCAGCCGATCCATAATTGAGCACAACTTGGGAATCGACCCTTCGGTGAGGCCGAAAAAACAGCGGCTTCGCAAGATGTCCGACGAGAAGACAGAGGCCGCCAAGGCAGAAGTGCACCGCCTCCTGGAAGCCAAATTCATTGAGCCGGTGGCTTACCCCACATGGCTCTCCAATGTTGTGATGGTGCAGAAAAAGAGCGGGAAGTGGCGAATGTGCATCGACTTCACCAGTCTCAATAAGGCCTGCCCAAAGGACAACTTCCCGTTGCCGCGGATCGACCAAATAGTCGATAGCGCAGCCGGGTGCGAAGTCATGTCACTCCTCGACTGCTTCTCCGGTTACCACCAGATATACATGAAGGAGGAAGACAAGGCTAGCACCAGCTTTATAACACCCTTCGGCACATATTGCTTCATCAGAATGCCGGAGGGACTCAAGAATGTCGGGTCCACCTTTTCCAGGCTTACCAAGACAGTGCTCGATGGGCAGGTTGGCAGAAATATATTCACATATGTGGACGACATCGTCGTCGCCAGCAAGAGCAAGGCGGACCATCTCACTGACCTCGCCGAGACATTCGCGAACATGCGAGACGCACGACTCCGCCTAAACCCGGAAAAGTGCGTCTTCGGCGTTCGCCAAGGCAAAATATTGGGCTACCTGGTATCACACCGCGGCATCGAGGCCAACCCAACCAAGATTCAAGCCATCATAAACATGAGGCCTCCGTAGTCCGCCAGAGACGTCCAGCGCTTGACGAGGAGATTGGCCTCCCTCAACAGATTCATCTCCAGATCCGCTGAGCGAAGTCTCCCTTTCCTCAAAACTCTTCATGGCGCAAAAGACTTTGCTTGGGGACCAGAGCAGGCAGCGGCCTTCGACTCATTAAAACAGTACCTGTCGGAGTTGGCAGTCCTTACAAGCCCCGACTCTTCACTACCTCTGTTGCTATATGTTGCGGCTTCGCCGCATGCGGTCAGTGCGGCACTGGTGTAGGAGCAGACAGTTGAGGGCGTGATCAGGCAGTGCCCAATTTATTATGTCTCCGAAGTGCTGACGCCGTCCAAATGTAACATGACAGAGCTGGAGAAGATTGCCTACGCAGTCGTTATGTCTTCGCGCAAATTGCGCCATTACTTTGAAGCATTCAAGGTCCGGGTCACCTCAGACAGGGGACTCGGCGAATTGTTCAGAAACCCGGAAGCATCGGTGAGGATTGCCAAGTGGGCGGCCGAACTCTCCGGATACCACATCAATTTTGAGCCCAGGACAGCCATCAAGTCACAAGTCCTGGCAGACTTCGTCGTCGACTAGACTGGGCCAATAACACAGCCGGACCCGTCCGCAGAAAAGGTTTGGACGATCCACTGCGACGGCGCATGGTGCCATGCGGGGGCAGGCGCCGCGGCAGTCATCACCTCGCCAACCGGAGTCAAGCACAGATATGCGGCTCGCCTCAGCTTCGCTCTGGAATCCGACAGATGCACAAATAACATAGCAGAATACGAAGCAGTCATCCGCGGTCTCCGCAAGCTGAGGGCCCTTGGGGTCACCACCTGCATCATCAGAACAGACTCCAAGGTAGTTGCTGGCCAGGTTGAGAAAGACTATGCAGCAAAGGACCCCGCACTCATGCAATACCTCGCGGCCATCCGAAGTCTCGAGAGACAGTTCAAGGGATTCACTTTGCAGCATGTGGACCGGGCCAAGAATGAAGAGGCCGACGCATTGGCCAAGGCTGCCGCCAGAGGCGAGCCCCTGCCCTCCGACGTGTTCTACCACGTCATCGGCACACCAGCCGTCCGGAGCCCCGAAGGGCTCCAAATAACCAATGACAGCGAGGGCCACCGAATAGTCAACCTTATCATGACCGAAGACTGGCGGGCACCAATAACTCTGTTCCTATAGGGGTATTATCACCCAACCGACATCAACGAGGCCAAGCGCCTCAAACATCGAAGCTGGGACTTCGCACTGATTGAGGGCCAACTCTACAAGAAGGGGGTCAGTCAGCCAATGCTCAAATGCGTCACCGAAACCGAAGGTGTCCAGGTCTTACGCGAAGTCCACAGTGGTACCTGCGGCTCTCACGCAGGGCCAAGGGCCCTAGCTGCTAAGGTGATCCGCCAAGGTTTCTACTGGCCCGCAATGATCTGCGCCGCAAATCGGGTCACAAGGTCCTGCGAAGCCTGCTAGAAGTTTTCCCCTTGATCAGGCAGCCCTTCGCAATTTACAAAGCTGATCGCCCACACATGGCCTCTCCAGCGCTGGGGCCTAGACATCGTCGGGCCCCTACCCACGGCTCAGGGGAATCTTAAGTTCGCCTTCGTCGCTGTCGAATACTTCACCAAATGGATCGAGGCAAGGGCTGTCTCCACAATAACATAAAAGACTGCCCAAAAATTCTTTTGACAAAACATTGTTTGCCGCTTCGGAGTACCGTCCGAACTAACAGTCGACAACGGCAAGCAGTTTGACAGCCAAGACTTCAAGGATTTTTGCTTCTCCATCGGCACCAAGCTTGCCTTCGCCTCACTCTATCACCCGCAGTCCAACGGAGTTGTGGAACGCGCCAATGGAAAAATTTTCACAGCCGTCAAAAAGATGCTCCTCGACGAAAAAAGGGCAAGTGGGCCGATTTGATACCCGAGGCGGTCTGGGCACTAAACACGACTGAGTGCAGGGCGACCGGGTTCACTCCTTTCCGCCTTCTATACGGATCGAAGGCTATGACCCCACAAGAAATAAAACATGGGTCCCCGCGAACAGTTCCTTCAGTCGTCCCCGACGTGGACGAGGCCACTTCAAAGGATCTCATCGATGGAGACCGAGTCTTCGCCCTACAAGCACTAAACAAATACCAAGCCCAGACAAAAGCATGGCGCGACCATGCAGTCATCCCAAGGGAATTCAACGAAGGGGATCTCGTACTCGTCCGGACAGCTCGGACAGAGTCCAGGGGCAAGCTGGAGCCCAGGTGGGAGGGCCCCTTCATAGTCAAGACGAAAGCTTCCCCCAGCGCTTACAGGCTCACAACGCCAAGCGGCGAAGACCTGGAGCACTCCTGGAACATCGACAACCTCCGCAAATTTTTTGTTTGACTCATCAGGGCTGATTCGCCCTTGTAATTCGCAAAAACAATTTTATTCTGGGCCCCACTCTTTTCCTCCCGGGGGGTGAGGTTTTTAACGAGGCGGAGCCATGTAATATACAAGTGAAAAATCCCCCGCAAAAACATGCGTCGAAAAAAGACCGCGACGACGGTCTTCGACATTCGACCAATACGAGGTCACCGGGAGGCTCAGCGCTAGCCACCCTCGCGTGCGACAACTCCATGCAGAAGTCGCCTAAGGGTGCAGCCGGATTAGCACAACAAGTGCGAAAAATTGAAGTCTACCGCGAAGACTTACCGTGCAGAAGTTGCCTAAGGGTGCAGCCGGATTAGCACAACAAGTGCGAAAAATCGAAGTCTACCGCGAAGACTTACCGTGCAGAAGTCGCCTAAGGGTACAGCCGGATTAGCACAACAAGTGCGAAAAATCGAAGTCTACCGCGAAGACTTACCGTGCAGAAGTCGCCTAAGGGTGCAGCCGGATCAGCACAACAAGTGCGAAAAATCGAAGTCTACCGCAAAGACTAGCCGCGCAGAAGTCGCCTAAGGGTGCAGCCGGATTAGCACAACAAGTGCGAAAAATCGAAGTCTACCGCGAATATTAGCCGCGCAGAAGTCGCCTAAGGGTGTAGCCGGACTAGCACAGCAAGTGCGAAAAACCGAAGTCCACTGCAAAAACTGTCCACGCAGAAGTTGCCCGAGGGCATAGCCGGACGAAGCGTAACAAAAGCAAAAACGACCACACCAAACTATCCGCGCCAAGACCGACTATATACGCACCAGTCCTGCATAACAAATACACCTGACCAAGCACGTAACGCCTCCGCGAGCATAGCCAAATGTGCGAGGGCACACAACTTCATCATACAAGCCTTTACACATGTACAAGCGAGGGCATCACACTCTACATCGGCTCAACCTTCGGAATAATTCCCATCTCCCTATAGTTAAATAACATTATCCTAAGCTCCTCACCCGCAAAAAGACTTCGCAATTCCCCTTCACCTGTACTCGCGGCGGCAGGCAAGGACAACAGTTCCTGCCGGCTAGCCCTACTCACACAAAGCCGACTGGCCTGCGCCCCACTCACTCTACGCTTCGCAACCGCCCTTCGCCGCCTGCGCCCAGTACTCGGACCAGGCACATCTTCTGTGTCCGCAGCGTGCGGTGAAGCCTCCGCCGCTGCCACATCCAAGGCCGCAAAATAGTCCAAGTCCTCCTCCGACGACTCCTCAGTCCACTCAACCGAGCTCCCAGAGTCAGCAAAATTAGAAAACTCAGATGCAGACCCATCATATTTATTACCACCATCCACGGTCGAAGCCGCCAAAAAATTAGTAGTGGTGGTTGCGTGCGCAGGCCCAAAATCTTGAACCTGCGCAGCAACCAAAATTCAGCAACATATCCAAAATTCCCTAACTACCCACACCCACTACGCCACCTGCGAAGACCCAGCCGTCGCGGGAGCCTCCGCTGTCGCCTCCGCCGCCACCGTCGCAGGATCTTCAGCCCTCGGCGCAGCGGCTGCGGGGGCATCAGGAGCGCCTCCGGCGGTCTCTGGGGGCGGGCCTCCGCCGGTCGTAGCGGCTGCGAGGGCATCAGGAGCGCCTTCGGCAGTCTCCGGGGGCGGCTCCAGGGCGGCCTCGGACACGGCCTCCGCCGGGTTTGACTCCGGGTCAGGCAGCGCGCTGTTCAATGCCCCGAAATCATCCACCCTCTCGCCACGCGCCGCCTAAGACACAGCACACAGAGTCAGCAAACCCACACATAGCCCACATCCAGCAAATGTCAAACAAAAGCCAAACGTTACCTGAGCCCTCGCCGTCTCGGCCCGCTCCCTGACCACCTCTCGACCGTGCGGGCCCCACATCCGGTCGTAGATGGCTCCGGCGGACTCCTTCACTATAGGGTCTTCAACCTTGTAGATATCTCGCTCAAAATCCTCATCAGCTTGGTCGAAGACCTCAAAGTGCCGGCACCCTTCGCGAGAGAGCGCGTTCATCGCCCCCTCGCAGGTGACCAGGGAGGCATACGACATAAACCCCTCCACAATAGTGGGGAGTGCCTGCAACTCCTCCTGTACCCACTCCAGACAGCGAAGTCCGGGCTCTCGGTCCGGCACTTCGAAGTCACCGGTCCGCGCGCCCAGCTCATGGTATGAATCCATAAGCTGTTTGCGCGTCCGCTCAGCCTCCGCGCGCGCCGCGGCCTCGGTCCTCTCCACACGGCTCTGCAGGGCGTTGAGCCGCTCCTCCAACTGCGCGGCGCGCTCCCTGGCAAGACTACCCTTCGCCCGCGCCAAATTGGCCTCCGCCAGCGCAGCCTGCGCCTTGGCGAGGGCCTCATTGGCCTCCCTCCTCTCCTTCACCAATTGGCGCCGGAGGTCAGTCTTTTCCCCCTCCAGCGCGGCCACCTTGTCCGCCAGCTTGCGGCACTTACTGTCGGCGGCCGATTTTTCTCGGACAGCGTCAGCATGTTGCGTCCGAAGTCTCTCGACTTCGGCAGACACAACTGCCATGAGGGCCCCCGACGCCGCGCGGTCTGCGAAGTCAGCCGCCTGCAAAACACACGTAAGACCGCGGCCCCAACAAAGCCGATAAAAAAAACGAAGTCTAGCTCAATGTACCTGACTTAGCGCCTCCTTCATCTCCTTCAGCCGGCGGGACACAACGCCCGCCTCGTCCCTGACAGCAGCGAGTGCCGGCATCTCGCCTCCAGCACTAAGAGCACCGCCCTTCGCCTTCGGCACTATGGCAGCCGCCGTGGTCGCCGCGGCAGGCTCAACAATAACAAGTTGGCATTCGTCCGACCCTGTGACGTATCAACAAATAAAAAAACGATCCAACGGCTTACCACCAAGATAGTCGTCCACACTAATATCGGTGGCGAAGTCGGCGACGCGCTTGCCCGGCGACGGCAACCCTCGGGCCGCCTTCGCGACCTCCGGCGCCCTGCTGGACGGCGGCACAGTCTTCACAGACTTGGAACCACCGGCGCCAGCCGCAGCCTCCGCCGTCTTGCTAGACGCAGGGACGACCGACTTCGCCGCCAGCGGCGGCTTGCCTCCGCCGGGAGCAGCAGCCTTCGCAGCCCCTCGCTGCCTCTTCGGCCTGGCTTCATGAAGCCTGACAACCGCCTGGCGCTTCTGTGCAGCTCCCTGGTAATCCTTGTCCATCACTGCCGACACAACAGCAGCAATATTCCGCCCGTAAGGAAACACTCTCCATTCACGAACCATGCGAGATGTAAAAAAGTCTTCGCCGGCCACGCGGGGGATAGGAACATTCCTAGGCCACCAACCCCCGGTAACCCTCAGCATCCGCGCCGAAGACTCCCGGAGCTCGGGCAAAGACATCCTTCCCCCCGGGGCCGCGCATGTCCTCATCAATTCTCTAGCAAAACCATCGGAAACCCCAAGTCCTCCCATAGCAGTACCTAGTTTCCTCTTCTTAGAGGATGGGGCGGCCGCCGGCGCAGGGTCGTCTCCAGACTCTACCACCGGCTTCTTCCCGCGGCGGTCCACATCGTCTTGGCCGGGATAGCCGTTATACGGCAGCCGATTCAATTCAAAAACCCTGTTCAAACGGTCATTCGACCCGCGGATATCCCAGCTACGCTGGCCCTCTGTCCTCGGCACGTACCGACCAACGATCCGCACCGCCCCATCCTCCGCCTCACGTACAAAGGCGGCCGGATCGCGGCTTTGCAGATCCAGCGCGAAGGCAGGACTTCGCACCAGCTTCCCACCATGGGAAGGCATCTGGCGAGGGCACACTTCGCCCAACGCCCAGCCATGCGCCAAGGGCCATACCCCGTACGCCACAAATTCTTCAACCAAATCGCGCCCACTGCTCAGGCCGGCGGCGCACCGAAGGGCCCCTTCGTCCGCATCCTCCTCTGCCACCTCAAAAGGCGGGTATGCTGAGTAAAAATGCGAACACATCTCAGACACGGGGAGCCCCTCATGGTCTTCGACTACCTCCATCGTGGTCTTGCCGGTTGCCCCACTTGTTGTGGGCGCAAGGGACTAACTCGACTACCTCCATCGTGGTCTTGCCGGTCTTCGGCGTAAACGTAAAGGACCCAAACTGAGCAACTTCATCTCCAATCATCCTCTTCTGCCAGTGCAGGCAATAGTACTTTGCAAAGACTTCGACTGATGGTCGCCTGCCGTACGAAGTCGTCGCCCAGACATACTTCGACAGAGCCACCACGGCATTCAGAGTCAACTGATGTATCTGAACATTAAATCTGCGCAGGACTTCTCCAACAAATCGGTGCGCAGGCAGGCGGAGACCGGCGGCGAAGAACGCCTCGAACACAACCAACTCGCCCTCCGGCTCGGGGACTTCCTCCGTCCCCGGGACACGAGCAACTCCGCCGCCAAAGTAACCCAACCGCTGCATATCTTGCACGCGGACCGACGACATCCTCGACACACCAAAATCCACCGTATCGCCGGCGCGCAACTCCTCCGCCACCAAAGTACTCAGCGTCTCCTCAGACGAGGCGTCGGCCGGCGGCGTAGCGGCAGTAGAAGAAGAGGAGGTCGGCATCGCTACGCACCGTCGGCGGTGGCGGGCGGTCTGCTTCACTCGAGCCAGATCTCCGGCGAACAAGAGCAAGGAGGGCAGACGAGCAGCAAGACGGTGGAAAAGGCGGCTAGGGTTTTCACGGAGCGCGGAAAGGGAAGTTCAAAAAGCGCCAACCCCCGCCCCCTTTTATACACAGGGCGCGGCGCTTCGGGAAACCCGCAGTCCAACAGTACGGTGTCAATCAACGGTCATGTCAAAAATCCCCGCGGAACCACTTCGAGCGAGGGCAGCGTCTCCGCCATCTAGCGACGTCTTCGGCACCAGATGACTTTGTCGAACTGGTCCCTCGGAGGGCAAATGTTGGGGCGAAGGCAAAGACGCCACCCTTCGCTCGAGGCCTTCGCTGCAGTCGTTGGCCCAACGGAGATAAAACGGGCAGGGACACCCTTCGCCCCGTACGACATCAGACGAAGGCCTGCGACGAGGTCACCCCACCGTGCGGACTCGTCCAGCTCGGAGGCCCACGGGTGATCCGGCCCATTGTGACGGGCCCTGCGTGGCCGCTGCGCGTTACGGGCCTAATTTGTAAAGGCATCCCTGTAATTACAGTCTGTAACCCTGCTTTATGGGAATATTACGGGGATAACCTAGGTGTCTGAGGGCACATGCGTCCTTAACACGAGACGCTGGGCGCTCAGATACCTATAAATACCCCCGCACAGTGCCCGTGAGAGGCTAGATTAACAGAGCTTTTGCCATCTCGTGCGAGAACCCTGTTTACGTCCACTCCCATCCCCGTTGGATCCTCTTGCACCTGGTAGCAAGTTCCAACAAGCATCACCTTTTGTTTTAAAACAAAACATTTTTTTCTAAAGCAGGACTAAGCATCAGAAAACAGGTAATCAAGGAATGGTAAATAGTTCCAAGGAAGGAAATGCAGCAACTGGTTTAACACCCAACTCCTATCACCTAATGCATCATTCAACTGAGAAAGAGTTTAAAACAACAAGGAGGTGGCAAATGCACTGGGGCTTGCCTTATGTTGTAGGAGAGTCGGGATCTGCTCCACAAATATCAAAATAAAAGCAATTTCCGGCAGGTGGATTTTCTGTTGATGGAGCAGTCTCCTCTTCTTCAACAGTCACTTCTTCTTTGTTTTCTATATATAACCATATATAACCATGAATGCTCATGTAATGCTTATGAAAATGCAATAATAGAAAATATACACCAAGTTGTATCTTGAATACAACTTTCCTTTACGGTGCACGAGGGAAACTGTGGTCTTCTAGGTCGATACCCTAGTAGGGTTAGACAGTTTTACCCTAAGGAGCTAGGGTTTTGGGTTTAGGAATCAAACAATGACCAAAGCAAGTCAAAACTTCACTCATGGGATCTAAATATCATATCAGGCTTATCCAAAAAGTTTGGTGATTTTTGGAGTTATTAAATAATTTCTAAAATTCCAAGAGACTAGGTTTTGACCTTCTTAAATACTACATAAATCCTAGTTTGGACTAAAAATCTTGGAACTATTTTTATTAAATACTAGAGAAATTTAGGAGTCCAACAAAATTGGTCTCATATTTTTATCATTTTTCTATAATTTTCTATGGATTTCCTAAGTCTGGTAGAAAAAGAAAAAGGAAAAAGGTGAATAGTAATGGGGGCTGAAACTAGCCCAAGTTGGCCCACGCACAGGCGAAAGCGCGCCCGCGGTGTTCACTTTGCGCAGAGGACCCTGCTCTTTTAAATAACTCGTAAAGACTCCTCCACACTATTCCTATGTGTCATTGACATTTTGCGTCGAGGCCCCTCCCTTTCTATTCCTTCGCAAATTGAGGTCCCCGACCATGGACGGCGGAGCTGTGGCTCAGGCGAGCTTACCCTGGCCGGAAAACGCAACGGCTAGGCTCCTTCTTTGCTCTACCCCTAATTCTAACAGCGGCGACAAGAATCCCTCAGCTAATTGCACAATTCTAGGTCGAGAACTCTCTGTCCACGGTGATGGCGCATACCGAGGATAATCCAAGGTGTACCCGGTGATCTACATAGGTCTAGTTCAATTGGCTGGGCCGATGAGCATCTATAGCATACAGGGGTATTGAAACGACAGTGAGGAGGGCGTGAACGGACCTGCAGAGCGTTGGCCACGGCGAGCTCACTCACGGCGGAGTTCTAACTGATTTGGGGGAACTTCAAAATTGGAGCGCTCTGGTGGACAATCTAAGGCACGGGCGGGTGCGTTGGGTGTGTGATTACTTAGCAGAGCTCACTGAGGCGACAATTTATAGGTGCCATCGGCGGTGGCGGCTAATTTTAAGAAGACGCGCGGCGGCTGGAGAGAGGGACTGAGTCACTGGTGCGGGTGACCGTGGCTGTTACCGTGGCAAGGCCTTAGGTGATAGATGGGTTGTGTATTGGGATCAATTGCGACGTGGTAAGATGGCTGACGGTGTGGCATAACCGCGAGGAACGGTGGCACGACGGTGATGGTCGCGCGGCCACGTCGCCAGTAAGTAAATGAGCGACAGAGCGACTACTATGCTCCAAGTTCATCCACGACGAGATGTTTTCACCCGGGGATCGTTATCTGCGTTTAACTGGGTGTGAATCGCGGCGCCGGCGCGAATACGAGCGCAAGGTCACCGGTGGCGAGGGGGGGCTGAATCTATGATATTTCTGCAGACACTGTACCATCAAGATCGTCATCAGAGAGCGCCTGACATATCATATTTGGGGGTGATTTGCTCCAAAATTCATGTAGCAACTCAACCATCCACCTGTTTCAAAGTTGTAGCTCTATAAACCAGGTACAATTCGACTATAGAAACCTTGCTCAATTACTTACTCCATTGAGCTTGAATCAAGTCCAAAGTTTATCAGAACTCACTGTCAGACTAGTATCAGGCTGTATGGATGACTGACAGCATTACTTTAGGTCCATTTATCTCCAATTTTTGTACAGCATGAGTGCTTAGTCACTTAATAAAACTTGTACTCCTAACATAGCTCTTCAAGTTTGCTATGTTGACCAAGAGCAAAATCCTCAAGAATTTTGAGCTATGGAGCTCCAAAGTTGACCCCATCAACTGAATTCAGACTTATGCATATGAAGTGCATGGGGTGTTTTTTTGCAAATAAGTCCAAATCCCACTATTTGACTTGCAAATCCCCAAATATGGAAAACACATGATTTGTGGTGTTCTATCACTTTGGTATTTGCACTTGGGTCCAAGAGTGCACAAAATTTACAATTAACCCCCTAGGGTTTCAATTTGGGTTTCTAGGGTTTGTTTTTGGGGTTTTAGGCACATTAGGGTGACCATGCACTTGGGTAGAAATCCATTCGGTCAGATTGTTCATCCGTTTCTCCATGCGAGATGAACTGACTTGGTTAGGGAATACATGGATTAAATAAGAGAGCGAATGAACAAACTCCTGCATCTCGGCAGAAGGGAAAGTCAATCTCCATTTTGAGAGCTAATCAGTTGTTTTCCAACACTAAAAAGCTCTAAGGCTTCACCTTTACACAAAGGATGTAAAAGGGAACTTGTATGAGTAGTCACTACTAAAGCCAAGGGAAAAGAGACCACACATGGGAAGTAGTATGCCCCTTTTGATCCAACGGAGATGATAGATGTTGCTTGATCATTTCAACAAACAACACGGAAATTATTTCAAGGAAGAGGTCTATGGAAGATAACACATTAGTGTAGTTCCACAATGGATCATGACTAGAGACCTCGATACCCGCATGCGCAAAGCAGCATAACCTTGTGTGTACATCCACAAGGGGCTCTCAGTTTCGCTGCGGCACCATAAGTCCTTAATCATGACACCACAACTGAACTAGCACCAATAATGAATCTCACATGGTAAGAATAATTTGTGGAGAGATAACATATCGATATAGTCTCATAATGGATTATGACTACTAACTGTGATACTAGCGCGTGCCAAGGAGCACAACCATGTGTCGATCGTCCACAGGAGGCCCTTGGTTTCATCGCGGCACCATCGGTTTTAGTCACAACACCATTACCAGATGTATCCAATAAGAAATCTCGCACCACACAACTAGGTTGAGCAAGGATGACCATATACAAAGAGATACTCCACCTGTAAGAATGGTTACAAGTAGAGAGCCAAATAGATCATGGCCCGATGAAATGAATAAGACATGGCCATAACCTAACTTAATGAAAGGGGTACGATGGGAGACTGTTACTTCAGCCTCAAGCATATTTCTATGCCATCGCAACAATTACAAGTCAAGGATTAGTATCTAATTAGATACAGAGGAAAAACAATTATAAAATTAAGTTGGTATGCCTTCGATAGATATGAAGAAACCAAAGGCATGAAACTCAAGAAAATGGTCGGACATGCCTTTCCTAGGTTAGGTTGATAAAGCAACATGGCGATCCTTAAGAACAGGCAACCGGATAAGGGACATCAGCTTGTGCCAATCGAACAAGGGCATGGTCTAAGATGGAAATATGACTCAAGATTCTTATTTTAAGCCTGAGTACACTTTAGGTCCAGCAAAGAAATTATCTAAGCATTTATTTGTATGTGTTTGGTCATGGAGTGATAACGAAAAATTCCAATTTGGGTTGGGTCATGGTTCGCTAAATACGAACATGGCCTAATTTTGGGTTTAGGCAAACAAGTCATCAACCTTCTATTGGCATCTCAAATACAAGAGTAAACACATATAACACCTAATGGTCAAATTAAAACAATCTGAAAGCTATCTAAACATGTAGCTTTAAGACACCATATTATTTACAATCACCGGTTATTAGAATAAAGGTGAGAGAAGCATTTTGGGTGTATAGGTGACAAACATGATGCAACAATCAGGATGCATGCTCGTCCTATTCGTCCTCACAAGTTTTTGCCAATATAATGTGGCAATAACGTTCTATATCGGTGGCATACTTACAACTCTCACGGTATTTTGCTAGTCGTCAACTACACATACGTTTTCGAGGTTAGTGTACCTGCAGAAAATTCCATTGCAGCCCAATTTTCCCCATGATGCAGTTCACACATGACAGTTTATCACAGTTTATACTCCATATATTTCTATATGGAGGCCAGCTCATCATTAAGCGCCGAGCCACGCATAGGCCCCGTTGCCACACTTTAACCATAGGCCAACTCATTATGGTAACTCACCTTCTTACCTGAGCGTAGGTGCGTCGTTGCAAGTACATTACACTTCTCAGTACTCCCATGTCTGTATACCCATACACATCCCTGGGGTACTGAATTCCCAGAAAAGTAAATAGTCCACATCACAGCCTTCATATATACATATGTAGAACATGTATATAGTCAAGCGCTTTTCATACTCTTCCCTAGACCGACGTTTGTTCGATCATGCTCTCACATCTCACCTTACATTGAGAGTCGATCCATCCAAAACTGAATGGCCTCAAAAATAACAATACACATGTATGCAATATCCACCCGGTTATGGTTTTCAACTAAGCCACCTGATAGTCCTTAATTTAGGGCTTAACAGAGGATGTCGCTAGCATTATAGTTTTTTTTCAAAACTATTTTTCAAAGCCAAACAATGTGTTTAATTGAAAATAGGTTTTTCGAAACCAAAACTTTTGTTTTAATAATACGTATGTGACCGTATATACTTAATCCTGCTCCGATACCAGCTGTGGCAGAACCTCCCAAGCTATTGGGCCCACATGCACCTGCCCTTGTCTCGAAGACCTCATACGGCTATGCATGTGCACCAGATAACTTAACAGGATCTGTCCGAGTGTCCCAAGGACCTCAGATAAACCACTTACAACCAGGATCGCAAGATTAAGTAAACACAAATCACACACCAACAATTTTGCAGCGGAAATCTTATTACCAAATTTTAAATGTTACATCAAGTTTTACAATGTACATGATCGGAGTGATTACAAAAGTGATTCAAAGAAATAACTTTGAACTGTTATAAATTGTTTATAAGTTTGAAATATATGCTAGATTAAGTGACCATCCTCAATAAGAAGTATAGAAGTACTTAGACTTATAAGAAGGTCGTGCCCACCGGTGCTTAACACCAATCACAATCAAGTGACTCATAACCTGCAACAACAATGGGTAAAACCTTAAGTACGCAAGTACTCAGCAAGACTTACCCGACTAAAGAATAGACTCTCAAGGATATGCTGGTTAAATAGGAATCAAGGAAAAGGCTTTAGCAAGAATCAACTTAGATACTTTTGTAGAAATAGCTTACTAAAGTGAGTTCTTACTTTCAACATTTTAATGCTAGATTAAGTATTAATAGACCTTGTTTGCATCTAGTCTAATTTCACCATCACATTAATCAATCCAACATAATTTTTGCTCATTAAGATTCCATCCATTTTTTTAGAGTGCAGGGCAGTGACCAAGTCTTCATGTCCGAGAAGTAATGGCGATCCGAATCAATTAATACCCAGCTGGGGATCTCCAATCACACGACATATGTAGCACTTAACCCTTGCATATGTCAACTCGCCACCGGGGTTCTTAAGACCAGATCAGGTTCACACCAACCGAGAGCATAGATACACCACTGTCCAGCCTCTTGCCACGGAGGGTACACGCTACTCTCACCATCTCTCCACTCCCATTGCGTGTTATCTTATTCTGGTATTAGTCTGTCCAAGGCAAAGCTTACCCATGACGAGGCATGTGACCAGTTAAAAGGTCCTCGATCATCAAGCCTACATTCGCTATAATCCTTAATCAACCTGGGTAGAACATCACCTGTTCCTAGCCCAAGTCCCGATTTGAGTACTTCCATCCTTAGGATTGTTTGTGTTCCTTAGGATGAAAAGAGCATTATAGGGAACTTTGTAGTAAGATCCCACCACACTCCTAATGAAAATATTCTTGCAGGTAGAAGTCATCCTTCCTCATGATAACCCCTGAGCTAGGCATTAATGCAAAGGACAACCTCTATCCACAAGATCTAACCAGGGATAAGCATTTTTGTAATTCATATTTTGATACTTCATCAGAAGTATCTATAAAGGTATGGATATCAAGGTAGGCAATGCATCAAAGGGTTTCCAAGCAACTCCTATAAACCTAATGCACATTTCGCTAGACTTAAAGTGTGTAAAAATTATTTAAAAACACAAGGAAGGGGTTGCATGCACCGGGGCTTGCCTGGAATAAACACTACGTTAGTGTTTGTTAGGTGACGTCCACTTGACGATCATCCTTGTTTTGATACTTGTTTCGTCTATTCATCTTCAGTTCCGTTCATCAGCACCATCTTGTGGTCGACTCAGTTCTGGTTCTCCGCATCACGTGGTTAATTCACGTACCTGAATGAAATGTATTATGCACATGAATGCATATAGATAGGAATAGCACAGATCTAAATAGTGCTACACCAACAAGAATTAAACACTTAGTGATGAAGCGTCGTACTATTTCATACGAAAACACTAGTTATCGATGTACGACTAAGCGCAATAATTACACTTCTCTTGTTTAATCATATTTAATCCTATTATTAAGCAAGAATAAATTATAAACATACACTATCATCCTTAGTTACAATATATCGATGTTATTTGATCCTAAATATTTGAAGTAGCAATCAACATCCATTCAAATCGCAAAATCGACCAGCACACATTCATGTCTGGTTTAGAGAGTATACTAATTGACTTACAATTTTAGCTTTACGATTCTGGGACACCTAATGTTTATAAAATTATAGAAGAACCTTTATTAACATTCTAAATTATTTTCTAGATTAATTTATATAACACATTAGTTGGTTACGACATTTACCGATCATAAACATAGACTGGTTATACTAACTACTAGAGCATGACATTGACTCCATCGTGCAAACACTCCGAATATAATTAACATCGACAGACCTACCGATAATTGCATAAAACACTAAATTTACTTACGCGTCACCGAAATACTACACTCTGTAAAATAGAACTAGTTCGAATATACTCGGCAACTAAACTCCTCGAAGCACACATCGCATCACTGGTATTTCTAACTTAAACTTCATACGCAAACTAAGCGTCTTATTTCACGATCATAAAATCAATAGCAAAAATAGTAAATCGGCTCACCGTTCCAATAGCTGTCTCGAATCCACGAGATCGGTAATGATTCTCTGATTTAGGAAATTTGTCGAGCGCTTGGCAGATACTATCCGAACTTCACGCACCCCACTATCCAACCTTTAAACATCTTCTCCTAGGGATTCTTTTGTCAGCGCGATTCTAACTCGGAGGCATCACGAAGGGACCAACATCGAGACGGGTGACCGAACAACGACGACAAGACAAAGGTTGGAGACAACCGGATATCAACGACAAGCACTAGAGTTTTATGATGGGCTGTTGTAATGGGACGTTGATACACTATCCATGGCAATTAGGATATCGACGTAGGCGGAACCGATAGCCGAACAGGAACTGCGCAGATCGACGACGCGAGACTCGATCTAGCGAGCTGGAGCGAACTGGGCACACGCGTGCGCACGAACTCAAGGAGATGAGCGGATCGACACAGTGGAGCAGGGCGCGTAGCGAGCTGAGGAATGATGGTGAGGTCGCGGCCGAGCCGGGCAAGGAGCACGCGGCCAGCACCAAGGGCGAGCGCCAAGGAGAGCAGTGATGCGACGGTGGCGCAGATAAGCCACAGCAGGAGCGGGGATTCGGACGGTACGGTACGCAGGGGCCATAGCCGAGCAGAGGGGCGCCACTACGCGCAGAGGAGCTGGTCGGACTCGGCGGCCCGATGGAGCAGCAGCGGCCAGCCATGGCCGGACCCGAGGGGGCCAGCCCCCAAGCCGAGCGGCGCGTCGAGGGTAGAACGGCACCAGGGAGATGGATGGTTGGCGCTGGAGATTGACGGCGGCCATGGAGGGACTCGGCAGGGAGAAACAGAGCAGAGGCTAGGGGAGGACCGCGACGCTGGGAAGAAGGCTAAGCCGGAGCTCCGCAGCGTGTAGAGAGAACACTGAGCTCGCACGCAGGGGAAGGGGCCGAGCAGGTCCGAGCGCCAGCCATGGAGGGACCTCGGGAGAGAGAGAGAGTCGCGAGCTGAAGGAGCTCAGCTGGACGCAGACTCCAGGGTGCGCGGCCGAGCAGGAGCCAGGGCACGCGACCCAGGGCGCGGCGGCCAGGGAGGAAGACGCTCGGGGGAAGGAGATAAGGGAGCAGGGACCAGGGCTGGGCGTGCGTGGAAGATAAAGCTTCAGAGAACGGTGGTGCGCGGCAGAGAATAAAGCGGCCATGGCCCATGGAACAAAAAATCCTAGGCGGATGAGGATGATTAGAGGAGGGGCGGCCGGATATTTCCTTTTTTTTTATTTCTTCTCTCTTTTTCTTTAAAGATAATTACAGATATTTGAGGTTCTGATATTTGGATTTGAGACATATTTAAAAGGTCGAACCAAAATAAGTTTGACAGAATATTTGAAAAGGATTTGATTTGGTGACTAATCTGCAGTCAGATGAATTCGTATAAGTTATTTATATTTAAAGATTTAGATTGAGACGAGATACACACGAATCGAACCAAACGAGATCGGGACTGATATTTTAGTCCGCTTTTGTTTACATAGGAATCAGACAATTTTCCATAATTGTAAATAGTGGAACAGATTAATCATGAATACTCAGTTCGGATCAAGTTATCTCGGTCCGATATAACTTTTTTTGCATTAACTTTTGTCACCGAGTTCAAATTAATTTGGCCGGGATAAAATCATCCGAGTGAGTCGGGCTTCGGAATTCGTATTCGCGCGAGCGATGAATTTTAAATAATCACCGGACGCACCGATTTTCGGAACAACTATGTTCCGAACATCACGAAAATTTAGGAAGAGCCCGGATAAATAAAAACGATGTTGAATTCGTGATAGACGAAACAGATGCGATATTAAAATCTCGATAGACGAAAATGTTTAAAATTTAGCATCCGCTTTATCCACTGATATTGTGTGCTTAAATCTCTACTTGTTGTCGAGCAGAATATAAACATCTGGGGTGTTACAGTGGTCCTTGAACCTACGATCTCATAGCAGTGTGTAGAATATTCTTATGCTGTTTGTTCTCATGTATGGTGTATTGTTATTTTTAAGTACTTCTTGTCTATTTGTATGTATTGCTATGAGTAGCAGCGAGGTTACGAGTCACTTGAAGACCAAGTTGGTGAAGTACTTGGGAATCTCGAGTCTAAGGCAAGTTGTGCCCTTGATCACTCTTCTTTACCTAATAATGTTCTTGTTAATCACTGTGACATGCTCAGGTTAATATGATGGGACCTAATAGGTTTCCCTAGCATTATTTCTCCCCCACCTTGCAAACAGGTGATCTATTGGGTAGATTTGCTATTGCTCTACGAGGTTTTGGGAAATTATGATCATGTTCCAATTATGTTGTTGTTTTAATTATTGTTCATGATAATATCATCATGTTAATTGGAACATGGAGAACCACCCGAGAAAATAGTGCTACCACAAGGGTGGAATGGGACACCCTTGGCCAAGTAATGAGGAAAGCTAGGGAGAGATTACCTTACCCGAAAGGGGCAATCAGGGAGGCATCGGTGCAGAGTATTGGGAGGTTCTCGAGTCGAAATGCTGCGATGGCAGTTTGGACGAGGGATTCCTATGCTTCCTTCTTCCTGAAACCGTAGTGGGTATTCTCGAACTAGTGGAACTTTGGAAAGGCCTCGTAGGCCTACCCTGCCTCACTTCCTCGGTAGAGGCGTATGGGGTCCGTACAACCCCGTGGCAAATGGGTAACACGACTTGTGGGTAAAGATGCGCAACCTCTGCAAAATGTAAAACTGGTATATCAGCCGTGCTCACGGTCATGACTGGATTTGACACTCACATGATTAAATTATGGAATTAAACTTAATCTGTCATATGCATTGCATTGTGGGTGTTATTATTAATTATGATCTCTTATTTATTTGGGTTGGTTTCTACTTATACTTAGTAACTGCTAAAAAACTTTGACCAACTTTAAAAGCGATGCTCAGCTTTAACCATCCACTTTGATAAGCCTTACACTTCACATGAGCCCCACTGTAAGTGAGCTCATGCATATTATTCCCAACAACTTGTTGAGCGATGAATGTATGTGAGCTCACCCTTGTCGTACTCACATCCCCCCAGGTCGAGAACAAGTACCATAGGATGAGGCGCATGAAGGATGCTATGATGAGTTTGTGAGTGGTCTAGGCTGTCGTCTCCTAGTGAACTTGGTTGCTGAATCATTGTCTTCGTATGATGTAATTATTTATCTATTTTGTACATAACTCTATATATATTAATGATGTGACATTCGTTTCTGTACCATGAGTCACCATATGTGTGAGACTTGATCCTACCACATATGTGAGTCACGCCCAGGTTTGGACCCCTAAACCCGGCTGTGACAAAAGTGGTATCAAAGGGATGTTGACTGTATGACAAAACCTAGATAGAACTGGACAACCATTACTTAATTACCTTTGCTACTCTAATTCTTTCTAAACTTCTCTTAATCTTTTCTCATCTATTGCTGCTTTACTTTGATTATTCTTACCTTTTCTCTTCTAAAGACAAAAGTGGATTTCACACTTTGAAATCATGTACCTAAAGTGACCTTTAGGAATAGGAGACCTAATCATAGGAACAAAAACCAAACTATTTTTGTAAGTATCTATACACTTGAATGTTTGTTCTTATGATTATTGTTTGATTTAGTTCTTTGATTGAGTGAGATGAGTTGTGGAGTAATGTCCACAATTGCATCTGCATATACATATAGGCATAAAAATGTGTTTATAAGATAACTAGCCAACCTAGATTATTGCCCCATTGAAATATAGCTAGTATCACATATCTATCTTATCTTAGCAGATTCTATATTATCCTTGGATATTCATCTTATAAGCATAGTTATCCCGACATAGACACAAAATAACAGATCAAAGCTCTGTCGAAGATCCTTCAGTTTATGACCAGCTACTAGGCTATCTATTTTGCCTACTAAATTATTCCCCTTGCAAAACTATCTTACCATATGTCTCTAACCCAGATGGTTAATACTAGGAGGGGAGGAGGTGTTGATCTACCAGCACAAATTCGTCGAAGAAGGGCTGTAGCTAATCCAGAACCAGAAATGAATCCTCCTCTGAATCCCTCGTCTGCTGATGACGTGGCTGCTGCTCAAATGCGACTACTACAACAAATGGCCAACACGATGATAGAAATGCAAGCATAGATCTGTCTAGAACGACAGGAAATGCGGCAAGAATTGTGGCGGAACCACCTGAATTATTCCAACTTAAGTGCCTAAGTCCCACCTTATAGGCTAGACCAAACTTAAATAGGAATAAAACATCAGTCCCTCGGATCTAGTCCGACGAGGCCACTAACAGGATCAAGTACCACGTACTCCCTCGAAGGTGAGGCACAGAGCAAATACAATAAAGCATAAAACCATACATTAAGGAGTACTTAAATTTATTACAAGATCATCGGAGTTTATCAAAAGTAGTGATCATTGTTCGGGATGCAGCGGAATATAACTAACGGTAAATAAACGGAGGGATGGGGAAGCATGTCCCATCACTCCTCCTGCCCTTCCTCTACCGAGGTAGGGTCCCACTCGACTGTCCAACCCGGTGGCAAGATGGACGACCAAGTCACTCCAGCAACCATGTCCTCCAGAGAACCTGTAAAAAAATATGCCACAAGCAAGGATGAGTATACTAGTACTCAGCTAGACTTACCCGGTGTGAGGAGTCTACTCCTCTACCTCTAGACATGCAGCTGTTTGGCTGAGGGGTTTGGTTTGCCAAAAAGCACTAGCTGAGTTTAAAATCACATTTTAGCTTTTCAAGTTTTAGTATGCTCCTTTTTAACTAGATGTGTACCTAGTTAATCATACATGGTATCAAACACTGTTATCAATCAACATCTTTTGCCAGTCACCTCATTTCCACTTATTACTCAATGGAGCAGCATGGATCAAGCAGTGTCATTAACTGCGAGAAGCAGACGATTCGAATCGAGTTTTTAAACCTTGCAAGGTAAACCTAAACACACGACGTGTCGAGGCACTCCGTCCCCACACACATCAACCGTCCCCATCGATTCCCAGGCAACAGATCAGGGCTCACCGCCTTGGCGTACAATGCCTCACTGACCCCGACTGCTGTCGTGCAGTGACCGCACTTGTACCCACCATAACCGGAATGGGAGACCACGTCTCAGGTTGTGTGAGGGGTAAAGTCTGCGGGCAGGTTCACTCAGGTACTAGGCTTACCGATTTACCATATTTCTCGGCATGTGTATAGTATGTTCCAACGCTTGACACACGATACCACACCTTAATCCTTATTCCAATTTATGTCATGTAGACAACGCATCCCCATGGATCGTTGTCCATAGACCATCATCATTCCGAATATAAAAATGTATACAACCAATTCCTGACCTCGCACGAGTGCTAGAAAAATCACTCGACTTCTACCGAGATCCCTAATTAGTAAAGCAGCTACTCGACCTAGCATACTTAGTATCCATCTCAAAAGGAATCCTGAGCTCATGCAACTAGGGTTTCAGACAACTCCTACACTTAAGTGCACAGTACAAGCCTACAAACATTAAGTGTAGTAAAATAGCATATATAAATGGTTATGCATAAAACCGGGGCTTGCCTTCCAAAGCTGGGGCAGGCAGATCCTCGATGACAGGCTCTGGTGCTGACTCATAGGCTACCTCCTGAGCAACTCCTTGCTCCGGAACGAGGATGTATTCCCCGTCAGCGAGATTACAGTCTATCGCATGCAATGAATAAGATATATGCATATTAATGATATGGCAATATGTAAAGGCTATGCATAGTAAAACAGTACTAAATTTAGTGGTACTCTAGGGTTTCCTTGGGTTATCCTTAAGGGTTTTATATCTTCATTTTTGGGGTTTTGAATGAACTTACAATTTTTAATTACATCTTTAGGTTTCATGAGATTCTTAGAAGGTTTTAGTTGTATTTTATCTAGTTCTCCCAAAATTCCCCGTTTTCTTCCTATTGTGCTTCTTATTAAGTATTTTTGAACTATCATGGCAAGTTAACATTTTCCAACAGTGGGTAAACATTGACCTCTGTGGGTTATCCAAAAAAAATTAAGGTTGAAATTATTTCAGACACTCTTTGTGCAAAATTAACAAAGGTAAGGGTAGAAGGGCACTATAGCCCTAATTTCTGTGAGGTTTCTGGGTCAACATTTATTTTTGCCAAGTTTCCTAGGGGATAATAGGTCTTTGTGTTAAAAATCACAGAAAAAGACCTATTGGATATTTAGTTGTGATTTTCTAAAGTTTAATGAAAAAAGGTACTTATAACTAACTTGTTATTTGAAAAATGCCAAACAAGAGAACTTATATTTTTCCTAGATTCATAATAACATATTATTAGTTATCCCAAGGTTTGGGGTGGGTTCTCCTCAGGATTATTTTTCTAAGGTTTTTCTATGTTTTCATCGATTTCATGAAATAAAATGTAGTGCATTTCTTTTGTACTAACAGAGGGTCTAACAAAATTTTACAGTAAACTATGTTAAATTACAGTAAACTATGTTATGAATTTTACAAGCTCTGCTTACATTTAAATGAATAATGTTTAAAAGGTTTTATGAAAAACCAGATTACACCGAGACCCCTGGGTTTTTCCTAAACTGAGTCTTCAACTTATGCCCTTGCGGAAATATTCATATGAGTCTCTGACTGTTCAAACCCCCCGACTTCTTCTTTCTCCAACAGGGCGGCGCGGCTTACCGGCGGTGAGGGAGGTCCGGCGAAGGGTGGGGTTAGCTCTGGGAAGTCTTGGCGATCACGTCGAGGTACGACTCGTCGATGGTGATGGCCGGAATCTGTCGGGCCACGTGCGCAGGCGGGTGGGCTCGTCGGCGGCGTGTGCTCATGCTTGCTCACGTTGGTAGAGTTCAATCCAAGGGCACAGGGAGCTTCATGGGGTGCTAAGGAAACTACCCGTGCAAGGAATTGAAGGAATACTAACCGTGGAGCTCGGTCTACTACGCCGACGGTCGGGTGAAGTCCGACGACGTCGATCTGGTGTCTCCGGCGAGGTAGAGTTCGATTCCTAGCTCTAGAAGCTTCACCGAGGCACGCAGAGGTTATCCCGAGGGTTGGACGGGGCGGGGAATGGCTAGGGTGGCCGGTCTACGGTGGTCGGGTCTCGGGCGGCCGCTGGTACGCCATGCACAGAGCGATCGCCGGTGATCTTGTGCTCCGACGAGGTTGAGAGCAAGCGGGGGCGTACAGTCGAGGCCTCGGTCAGTTTTATAGGCGCGAGCGTGGGCACGGGTCTGGCTTGGCACGGCGCGGCACGCGCGGGGCTGAGCGCTGGGGCGTGCTCTGGCGTTGCCAGGGCGCGTCGAACACGTGGCTGTGTTATTCTGCCCAAGTTCTTGCGCCTGCTGAGCACCCAAACGTGCGAATCTTGCCATATGGCTTGTGTAAGATTTCTTCCCTACACCTAGAGCTACCTAGTTCATGTGAGTTCCAAGGGGAGATATGCCCTGGCTTGGGAGATATGGAGGCGCCAAGTCAGTGCTGTCGGCACTGTTCAACCCGAGACAAAACTCGTGTCAAACCGTGTCAAAAGGTCTTGGCTTCGGTTCAAACTTTTCCAGTAGGTTCCTTAGGTAATTTGTCTCCCTTTTGTCAATTGGACCCCATGGATTTGGCACCAGCAACTAGGTGAACATCTAGGATCTTTGGAAGATGGCTAGTTTTTGACTTAGAGAAAAATTGGTTGCCCTAGGGTGTTCTTCTCTTGTGGGCTGAATTTGAGCATTTTGTGGGACCTTTTTGGAATACCTTATTCACTATTTTTTGTAGGTATAATAATGTACTTCAACTTTGGTAGAGGGTTTAAGTCATGAAATGTTCATTTGCTTATCCTTTCCATTAATCCAGTGCTTGGGGGTCTAATGGCCCAAGAGGGGGGTCTAGGGTTTGAGCCATTTTTTCCCAAGGTGAGAATTGCATAAAATTCTTGGGTATTGCTTTTGTCATGAACATTCCTTAGTTAATCCTTGGTTTCCAAAGTTTTGGTGCTCCTTCCCCTCCACTTAAACACATGTGATAATAGGTCATGAGTGCATGTATTGAGCCAGGGCCTTGGGTAACACCTGGCGTGTTACAGCCCTCCCCCCTTAAAGGAATCTCGCCCCGAGATTGGGTGGGGATCCTTTAGTGGGGTACTCAGAAAGTGTAAGTCGGTGTGTTGCAGTTCCCTTTAACCCAGTCTCTCTATTTAACTGCTCTTCGAATGTCATCCTCTTTGCAACTTCAGAAGGAAGTCATTATAAATTTATTTCCACAACTTACTCTACTCTTAATAACTAGGTTTTTCTTATATTTAGAGTCAAGGGCAGGTGGGGGTGTTGTGGGTTACGTACCGACTACTTTAGGCAGAAAGTCGGGGAAGCGAGAACGTAGAAAATCCTCAGTCTCCCACGTAGCCTCTTCTTTTGTGTGGTTGCTCCACTGAATCTTATACATTCGAATTGACCTTGCTCGAGTTGATCTTTCCTTTTGGTCCATGTGACACCCCTGGTGTCAGTTTCGTGTTATATCGGGAGATTTATCCTAATCTCGGATGCTCAGTGAAAATTTCTATCTATTTATCACATCTATCTTCAATCATCAAGTTACTCATGAATGTTTCACCAAATTTGAAATTATTTGATCTCAAGAACAGCCAAATTTGGAGCCTGTTAAAACTTTTGTTTCTTAAAGCAAACGCAAATTCGAAAGTCAATATCGTCTCGCAACTCCCGTCCAGACTCATTTATTCGGACTCTCGACAATTGTGATGTTATCCGATCTATGTCCGAATCCGCTTTCTCGATAGTAGGTCTATGTCCAAATACTTAATCCGAATCCGCATTCTCCCACAGGATCTCTTTGTGCGAACCTCTAATTAATTCTTAGGCAACTCGACTTGTTTTCTATATATCATCATTCATCTCTATCTATCAAGTGTATTCTAAAGATTTCTCAAAGATTGAACCAAATGCTCACATGAAAACATAAATCATATACTTGCTTGAGACTGCTCGATTAAATAAAAGCAAATTTAGAAATTTAACCAAGTTATGACAACTTTCCCAAAACACTCTAAATCAACTCTACAACAAAAGTTATTGAGGGTTTATGCCAAAAAAATATCAAGAAAATAGTCCGATTGCCTTAAAAATATATTGAGAGCATTATAATGATGTTACCTTGACCAAAGTGAAACTTTTATTTATATTCAAGATATGAGGTTTGACCTTTAATAAAAATTGTAGAACCTGTGTTATACAACAAATTTTATATTTAAACTAAGCCTTGATTCAATTTCTAAGTATCTCAAACAGTGCCATCAAGACAGAATAAAAATCTGATTTCTGAATTCGAATTCTTCCAAGTCTGAAATCAGCATCGTTTGGGTCGACGTCTCGCGTTCCCAAATTTTTGTTGAACAACTCAAGTTTTCCCAAATATAAAAGTTGTTAATAACTAATAGGGGCACAACATATTAAAAGATGACATTCATCCGATTCCGTTTGACATGCTTTGACATTCAGTTTTCACGAGTTTCCACTGTTTTCTAACCCACTGACAAACCAGTTTTCGTGGGTCTATAACTTTCTAACCAGTGCCCGAATCACCTCAATCTCTATACACGATTTGTAGAGTATACATCAAGGAACAAATCTTCTACAGTGATCCGGGTCCGAATACAAACAGAAAATGCCAAAACTGGGCGTCCAAAGTCGTCCTGCCATCACCTGCAAGCAGACTGACATATGCAGAGCTCTGCAGCATGCCACCCATGTCCACCAATGGCTGCAGCGAGCGCCTCTTTAAATGGCAGCCCACCTGCCCTGCTCCCTTCCTTCCCACGCCGTCCTCCCTCTCCCTCACGGCAGCAGCAAGTTCCTTCCATGGCCGCTGGCCCTCCCTACGAGCTCTCTGCTCGGCTTTCCTGCTCCCATGGTGTCCAGCACCTTTCTCTGTCCTTGGCGCAGGGTGCCACTGCGGCCTCTGCTCTTCCTCCATGGCTCCCTGTCGCGTACACGACCAAGCTTCGTTCTTCCATGGCGCCAGACATTCCAGCAGCGCCCTTCCTGTTCCTCTTCCATGCAGCGCAGTCGGCTCCCTGTCCATAGATGCAGCAGCTCGACCCTCCTCTCCATGGCGCCCCACTCCCTAGCCGCTACTCGCCCCGACCACACCGCCATGGCCGGACCTGTGCCCCTCCCGTGCTACCGCACCCGGGGCTGGGGTCTCTACCAGCTCCTACGCCCGTCCAGGAATTTTTGGTCGCACCGCCATGCCCCTGTACGTGAGAGACCAATGGAAGAAGATGACTCCTTGTGTCAGTGACATGTGGGCCCGAGGCCATAGGTATAAATGCTCAAAGTTTCAGATATTTGCCCTTTCTTTAAAAATTCATATTTTGAGTTTGAGAACTCCTAAAATCGTAAAACTTGTTTTGTTGCTTTCCTTATGAAATTTTCTGTCTATTAGATCTATATGTTTGTATGTTTTAGTGGAAAAGTTTTTCTGTAAAAATTTGTATTTAAAAACTGGTTTAGAGAATAAACGAACTTGCATCTCTCCATAGTTTTAATTACAAAAATCCAAAAATGATGAAACTTGTTTTGTTAGTTAGATGTTGTCATACCCCATCAAGGAAAAATATAAAACCTATATGTTGTTCACTGTTTTCTTGGTGTGTTAATTAAAACAAGTTAATTAGAGAAAAGAAGGTTTATTTGCTCGTTATTTTTGGATCTGTAGCTCTAGTGCTCCAAATGGATTAAAATTTTTACAGTAGACCCTCTGTGTGATGCTTAGTGACTGGTAAAAATTTCATGAATTGTTGTTCATGTATGATTAAGTTAGTGATTTAACTTGTTTAATGCACCTTAAGTAGTTTTAAATGATTTAAAAATAATGTATAGATGCAAAAATGTAAAATGGTGTTCCACTGTCCTTGAATGATATTATAGTAGCCTAATAAAACTTAATATGGTCATGAATCCACAGAAAATAATTAGTTTTAGATTTAACTTGCTCTCACATGCTTTATTGCATTAACAATTTGTTATTTTTGTATTAAATTAAATATAAAACCTGGGCATGTGAAATTTATACATTGGTCATGATTTGTTATTACCTATGCCTCATAAAAATTCTAGCCCTAAATTATATAGTTTCATATGGTGCTAAAATGACACACATTTTATAATTATAAGAACAATTAGTGAAAAATTAGAAGTAAACAAGGGCATGCATGTTTCTTGAAATACTTAAGTGCCTTGATATAAATTGAAACTTTACAACTAGGTCATAATGATTTGAATTTAAGAAATTGGTGATAATATCTCTCTATGAGTTTGCTTGGTGATTTAGTTAAGTGCTCTTGTGCTAGCAAACTGAAATTTATGGGTGTACAGTTTTGGTTGTGTGAGTAATCTAGTAAAGTAAAGTGTGTTTTCTGTATATATGTGCTATATAAAAGTTGTAGTTTACTTGTGCATGTAGCTTGTCCTAAAAATGCATGAGCTAAGAATTGATTGTTTAGAAGCTATACTTTTCACAAGTTCAGTAACTGAATCTGTCCAATTTTTGAACAGATTTCAGAGATTGAAATGGTTGCTTAAGTTAATGTTGAAATCAGTTATTGGTGGTCACAATAAAGTTGTAGATAACATTATTATCTTACTTGTGTTAAAATTTGACAGTCATACGTCTAATCGTTTAGAAGTTGTGCTTTTCACAAATTCAGTAACTGAATCTGCCAAAATTCTGTACAGATTTCAGAAACTGCATTGTTTGTCTAATTTAATGTTACAATCTGTTCATGGTCGTTATAAGAAAGTTGTAGATGCTTTTCTTATCGTGCTTGTGTTAAAATTTCATAACCATAGGCCTGACAGATTAGGAGTTATGAATTTTACAAACTGGTTGCCGTGTTCTGTCCACTGACAGAACAGATTTCGAAAACTATATTGTTTGATTTAGTTAAACATGGAATCACTTCTTGGTGATTATAAAATTCATGTAGTACTTTTGATAAGCTTTCCATAAAGTCTTGGATCACTCTTTTTGGTGATCTGAATATTAAGTTATGTATGTTTAAAGTCTGAAGACTGAATCTGTCCAATTCTAGACAGCAAAGCCTTCTAGTGTCTTTTGTCCTTAGTTAAATATTGAATCACCTTGAGATGTTTATAAATGATATGTAGACAATTTTATTACCTTTCCGTAAAGTCTAGGATCAATTTGTTTGGATGTCTAAACCTGTAGTTATGGATTATTAAAGTCGCAAGTCTGAATCTGTCCAAATCTGGACAGAGCTGTTGTGTTTACGCAATTCGGCCTTGCTAAGAGTCTAATCATGCTGAGGTAAAAATATCAAAGTTGTAGAACACTTTTTAAACTTTCCAGAAAATCCTAGTTTCATAATTTTGAACTAATATTTGAAGAGTTATGATTAAAACAAAAACTACTGCGCTGCTGTCCTAAATATGTTAGAAGTGATTGATTGCTCTACTCTATTGTGTTTGACTCGAGTGATTGTTTGTTTGTTTTGGTTTTAAGTGAATATGAGTAACAATGATAGTAACTAATATAATTGGGGTTATATATAAGTAAGTAGTACACATCTCACTAAGTTAGTGAACTAAATTGGTTAAGGTCTAATAAGTAGCTTAGCTTAATCAACAGTTAGCAAGTGCAATTATATATTAGGGAAACAAAATGAATAATGTCATGTCTTTGGCTTTCTACTAATACTACTAAGTAACCAACGTCATTAAAGTAGTATAACATGTAATGACGATTAAACTATCTCCTCATGTGTGTTCTCTTTGGTGTGTGCTTGCGTGAGAATATTGTGAATGATTGTAAAACCTCGATTAAATGAATATCCCTTTCTATCTAAGTCTGTCTAAATATATGAGTCATAGAAAACTTATGTGTACTTAACTAGTTTAATAATAAGTTGCCAATGAACGATTAAAGCGAACATGTTAAATTCTTGTACTCGTGATGTCATGTTTGTGTTGGCTAAATATAGGAAATGTTCATTGTCTTTCCAGTAATGTTGACTTGATGCGCCCAATGACGTATAGATAGCTAGCGTTAACGTATGGATGTTTATGTGTCTTACTAGTTAATATTAGTTCTCTATCATGTACTTGGAGTATCTTGTGCTATTTCATCATATTCATACATATGCATCCTGCATCTCATTTAGGACCGAGAGATGATGATCGTGCAAGTGATGTGGTGCCAACCACAAGGTGCAGTCGGTGGACGACCCAAGGAAGGATGGACTTAACCAGTGGATGCTTGCCAAGCGAGCACCTCTCCCAACAAACACTACCTAAGTGTTAAATTAAAGGCAAGCCCCGGTTTTATGCATAACCGTTATATATGCTATTTTACTACACTTAATGTTTGTAGGCTTGTACCGTGCACTTAAGTGTAGGAGTTGGTTGAAACCCTAGTTGCATGAACTCAGGATTCCTTTTGAGATGGATACTAGTATGCTAGGTCGAGTAGCTGCTATGCTAAATCAGGATCTCGGTAGAAGTCGAGTGATTTTTCTAGCACTCGCGCGAGGTCAGGAATTGGTTGTATCCATTTTTAATAACGGAATGATGATGGTCTGTGGACACGGATCCATGGGGATGCGTTGTCTATGAGACAAAAATTGGAATAAGGATTAACGTGCGGATACCTGTGTCAAGCGTTTGAATGTACTAAACACATGTCGGGAAAAATGGTAACCGGTAAACCTAGTACCTGAGTGAAGCCGGGCGCGGACTTTATCCCTCACGCGACCTGAGACTGGGTCTCCCATTCTAGATATGGTGGGTACAAGTGCGGCCACTGCACGGCGGCGGCCGGGGTCAGTGGAGCATTGTATGCCAAGGCGGTGAGGCCTGGCCGCGAACGGGGAATCGATGGGGACGGTTGACGTGTGTGGGGACGGAGTGCCCTGACATGTCGTGTGTTTAGGTTTACCTTGCAAGGTTAAAACTCGATTCGAATCGTCTGCTTCTCGCAGCTAATGAGACTGCTTGATCCATTGTACTGCATTGAGTAAAAAGTGGAAATGAGACACTGGCAAAAGATGTTGATTGATATAATGTTTGATACCATGTATGAATAGATAGGTTCTCATCTAGTCTAAAATTATTATTCTAGAACTTGAAAAGCTAAAACTTGATTTTAGACTCAGCTAGTGCTTTTGGCAAACCAAACCCCTCAGCCAAACAGCTGCATGTCTAGAGGTAGAGGAGTAGACTCCTCACACCGGGTAAGTCTAGCTGAGTATTAGTATACTCAGCCTTGCTTGTGGCATAATTTTTGCAGGTACCTTCTTGATTTGGTTGATGGTGTGACTTGGCCTCCATCCCTGCCACCGGGATAGACGGTCGAGTGGGTTACTGCTTCCGCAGGAGAGGACCAGGAGGAGTAGCGTGGCCAGGCTTCGCCATGTTACTCGGTTTTCTCCGTTAGTTATTTCCGCTGCATTAAAAACTATAGTTACTATTTCTGAAACTCCGATAATGTAATTACTAATGATACTTATTAAATTTGTGGTATTATGCTTTATTGTATTTCTCTGTGCCTCACCTTCGTGTGAGCTAGTGGTATTCGATCCTGGATAAGTGGCTTTATCGGACTAGATCCGAGGGACTGACGGGTTATTCCGGTTTAAGTGTGTTGCTGCCTTTAAGGGTGCGACTTGGGCACTTAAGCTAGAATAATTCGGGCGGTTCCGCCACAGCTGGTATCGGAGCGAATACCAGTACAGAGAAGTCAATAAGTCATGATTACCAACCTTTTCTAAAGTAAAACTTGCTTAGAAATCAAAGTTGATTAGATATCAGGACGATAAGATTAGACTTAGGACGTGAAGCCTTAGGAAATAGATGGGTAGCTAGGTGGCTATTATTATAGGCCATAAAGGCTAATACTACTATTAGTAAGGATGCTGTAGAAAGCACCCGAAAAATTAGTTAGGTCTGAGAAGACGCCTAGAATGAGCATGCATCATGATTGTCGCATTATCATTGTCTCTTGTGCACCAACATGCTTCTCTCACCTTTATTCCAATAATAAGAAATTGTGAATAATGTGCTGTATTGCTATGAACTGCAAAAAAAATGTTTTATCCTGTGTGTCATGATAGTCTTAACTAGGTTGTGTTATGTGTTTCTCTTGTCGTGCTATCTAGGTGGTATTGTAATTGTTCAACCCTTTTTACAAAAAATTGCCTATTCTGTTCATGAAAAGACCCCCCTCCAAACAACCTTGAGTTTAGCAAGTGAAACCTCTTTTAAAAAAAATCATGCTTGTGTTGGTGTTTTCTAAACCTTGTGTGTTTTACCCTTGAATTTACACCTGCACAACTTGTAGAATCCCATAGCTTGACCCCTAAATCGACTAAAGCTTCCTTGTGCACTTGTTTATGTAAACAAAAATTTGGTTTACTGTCTGTTCACACAAACCATGTCTAGCCTCGAATTCTTTTTGGAAACTTTGTCCAAAATCCTTATTAAATTCTCCTCTGCTCAACCCAGAAGCCCTGTAGGTTGATGACCTCTCTTTTCACCTGGATCTAGTAAACCTTTACCTTTGTGAATCATGTTGTGACTTTATCATCCGAATCTCTGGATCATTCATCGAGATCTACCCTGTCATCTTGTTATCTTCTATAACCCACTCTCAAGTATTAAATATGGATCAGTCTAATATCTCATTATGATCGTTCTCATACTCTTCTTTGAGGATCATGACGCTGTTTTATCGATTCTATCTCTAAGCAGCGTATCCATTCGGTTCAATGGATTTTGCTTTTATCTTCAGTCCTCTCATGTCTCTGCAAGCTATCGATTTGATCTCATGGCTGCCTCCTTCTCATATCCATTCTCGTATGAATCTTTGACTTGATAATCCCCGTGATGATCAAAAAATAGTTCTCTGAGTTGAGGAAAATTCTCATGTTATGCTCTTTTGCCAACAATCTTTACTTCAACTCTTATCACATTCTTATTTTCTGAGCCATACTCTCATGGGCTCCATCTATCGGTGCTATGTGGATTTCTTATTGGTTACGTTGGTAATGGTATTATGACTAACGACCGATGGTGCCGCGGCGAAACCGAGAGCCTACTATGGTGCACACATGGTTGAGCTACTCGGCACGCGCTGGTATCGTGGTTAATAGTTGTGATCCATTACAATACTATACTGATGTGCTATCTTTTGTGGACATTCTCTCAAAGTGGTCGCGACATTTTGTCTTAATATGTCACGGCGTTCTGTCCAAAACTATCTTTCGTATCGTGTTAGATACCATCTCATGAAGTTGCATCTATATTCAGCCTGGGAGTTACATGCTTCTCCACCCTTGAAGATCCTCATTCGAATCTCGGGACGAGATTCCTTTAAGGGGGGAAGGCTGTGACACCCCTGGTGTCAGTTTCGTGTTATATCGGGAGATTTATCCTAATCTCGGATGCTCAGTGAAAATTTCTATCTATTTATCACATCTATCTTCATTCATCAAGTTACTCATGAATGTTTCACCAAATTTGAAATTATTTGATCTCAAGAACAGCCAAATTTGGAGCCTGTTAAAACTTTTGTTTCTTAAAGCAAACGCAAATTCGAAAGTCAATATCGTCTCGCAACTCCCGTCCAGACTCATTTATTCGGACTCTCGACAATTGTGATGTTATCCGATCTATGTCCGAATCCGCTTTCTCGATAGTAGGTCTATGTCCAAATACTTAATCTGAATCCGCATTCTCCCACAGGATCTCTTTGTGCGAACCTCTAATTAATTCTTAGGCAACTCGACTTGTTTTCTATATATCATCATTCATCTCTATCTATCAAGTGTATTCTAAAGATTTCTCAAAGATTGAACCAAATGCTCACATGAAAACATAAATCATATACTTGCTTGAGACTGCTCGATTAAATAAAAGCAAATTTAGAAATTTAACCAAGTTATGACAACTTTCCCAAAACACTCTAAATCAACTCTACAACAAAAGTTATTGAGGGTTTATGCCAAAAAAATATCAAGAAAATAGTCCGATTGCCTTAAAAATATATTGAGAGCATTATAATGATGTTACCTTGACCAAAGTGAAACTTTTATTTATATTCAAGATATGAGGTTTGACCTTTAATAAAAATTGTAGAACCTGTGTTATACAACAAATTTTATATTTAAACTAAGCCTTGATTCAATTTCTAAGTATCTCAAACAGTGCCATCAAGACAGAATAAAAATCTGATTTCTGAATTCGAATTCTTCTAAGTCTGAAATCAGCATCGTTTGGGTCGACGTCTCGCGTTCCCAAATTTTTGTTGAACAACTCAAGTTTTCCCAAATATAAAAGTTGTTAATAACTAACAGGGGCACAACATATTAAAAGATGACATTCATCCGATTCCGTTTGACATGCTTTGACATTCAGTTTTCACGAGTTTCCACTGTTTTCTAACCCACTGACAAACCAGTTTTTGTGGGTCTATAACTTTCTAACCAGTGCCCGAATCACCTCAATCTCTATACACGATTTGTAGAGTATACATCAAGGAACAAATCTTCTGCAGTGATCCGGGTCCGAATCCAAACAGAAAATGCCAAAACTGGGCGTCCAAAGTCGTCCTGCCATCACCTGCAAGCAGACTGACATATGCAGAGCTCTGCAGCATGCCACCCATGTCCACCAATGGCTGCAGCGAGCGCCTCTTTAAATGGCAGCCCACCTGCCCTGCTCCCTTCCTTCCCACGCCGTCCTCCCTCTCCCTCACGGCAGCAGCAAGTTCCTTCCATGGCCGCTGGCCCTCCCTACGAGCTCTCTGCTCGGCTTTCCTGCTCCCATGGTGTCCAGCACCTTTCTCTGTCCTTGGCGCAGGGTGCCACTGCGGCCTCTGCTCTTCCTCCATGGCTCCCTGTCGCGTACACGACCAAGCTTCGTTCTTCCATGGCGCCAGACATTCCAGCAGCGCCCTTCCTGTTCCTCTTCCATGCAGCGCAGTCGGCTCCCTGTCCATAGATGCAGCAGCTCGACCCTCCTCTCCATGGCGCCCCACTCCCTAGCCGCTACTCGCCCCGACCACACCGCCATGGCCGGACCTGTGCCCCTCCCGTGCTACCGCACCCGGGGCTGGGGTCTCTACCAGCTCCTACGCCCGTCCAGGAATTTTTGGTCGCACCGCCATGCCCCTGTACGTGAGAGACCAATGGAAGAAGATGACTCCTTGTGTCAGTGACATGTGGGCCCGAGGCCATAGGTATAAATGCTCAAAGTTTCAGATATTTGCCCTTTCTTTAAAAATTCATATTTTGAGTTTGAGAACTCCTAAAATCGTAAAACTTGTTTTGTTGCTTTCCTTATGAAATTTTCTGTCTATTAGATCTATATGTTTGTATTTTTTAGTGGAAAAGTTTTTCTGTAAAAATTTGTATTTAAAAACTGGTTTAGAGAATAAACGAACTTGCATCTCTCCATAGTTTTAATTACAAAAATCCAAAAATGATGAAACTTGTTTTGTTAGTTAGATGTTGTCATACCCCATCAAGGAAAAATATAAAACCTATATGTTGTTCACTGTTTTCTTGGTGTGTTAATTAAAACAAGTTAATTAGAGAAAAGAAGGTTTATTTGCTCGTTATTTTTGGATCTGTAGCTCTAGTGCTCCAAATGGATTAAAAATTTTACAGTAGACCCTCTGTGTGATGCTTAGTGACTGGTAAAAATTTCATGAATTGTTGTTCATGTATGATTAAGTTAGTGATTTAACTTGTTTAATGCACCTTAAGTAGTTTTAAATGATTTAAAAATAATGTATAGATGCAAAAATGTAAAATGGTGTTCCACTGTCCTTGAATGATATTATAGTAGCCTAATAAAACTTAATATGGTCATGAATCCACAGAAAATAATTAGTTTTAGATTTAACTTGCTCTCACATGCTTTATTGCATTAACAATTTGTTATTTTTGTATTAAATTAAATATAAAACCTGGGCATGTGAAATTTATACATTGGTCATGATTTGTTATTACCTATGCCTCATAAAAATTCTAGCCCTAAATTAGATAGTTTCATATGGTGCTAAAATGACACACATTTTATAATTATAAGAACAATTAGTGAAAAATTAGAAGTAAACAAGGGCATGCATGTTTCTTGAAATACTTAAGTGCCTTGATATAAATTGAAACTTTACAACTAGGTCATAATGATTTGAATTTAAGAAATTGGTGATAATATCTCTCTATGAGTTTGCTTGGTGATTTAGTTAAGTGCTCTTGTGCTAGCAAACTGAAATTTATGGGTGTACAGTTTTGGTTGTGTGAGTAATCTAGTAAAGTAAAGTGTGTTTTCTGTATATATGTGCTATATAAAAGTTGTAGTTTACTTGTGCATGTAGCTTGTCCTAAAAATGCATGAGCTAAGAATTGATTGTTTAGAAGCTATACTTTTCACAAGTACAGTAACTGAATCTGTCCAATTTTTGAACAGATTTCAGAGATTGAAATGGTTGCTTAAGTTAATGTTGAAATCAGTTATTGGTGGTCACAATAAAGTTGTAGATAACATTATTATCTTACTTGTGTTAAAATTTGACAGTCATATGTCTAATCGTTTAGAAGTTGTGCTTTTCACAAATTCAGTAACTGAATCTGCCAAAATTCTGTACAGATTTCAGAAACTGCATTGTTTGTCTAATTTAATGTTACAATCTGTTCATGGTCGTTATAAGAAAGTTGTAGATGCTTTTCTTATCGTGCTTGTGTTAAAATTTCATAACCATAGGCCTGACAGATTAGGAGTTATGAATTTTACAAACTGGTTGCCGTGTTCTGTCCACTGACAGAACAGATTTCGAAAACTATATTGTTTGATTTAGTTAAACATGGAATCACTTCTTGGTGATTATAAAATTCATGTAGTACTTTTGATAAGCTTTCCATAAAGTCTTGGATCACTCTTTTTGGTGATCTGAATATTAAGTTATGTATGTTTAAAGTCTGAAGACTGAATCTGTCCAATTCTAGACAGCAAAGCCTTCTAGTGTCTTTTGTCCTTAGTTAAATATTGAATCACCTTAAGATGTTTATAAATGATATGTAGACAATTTTATTACCTTTCCGTAAAGTCTAGGATCAATTTGTTTGGATGTCTAAACCTGTAGTTATGGATTATTAAAGTCGCAAGTCTGAATCTGTCCAAATCTGGACAGAGCTGTTGTGTTTACGCAATTCGGCCTTGCTAAGAGTCTAATCATGCTGAGGTAAAAATATCAAAGTTGTAGAACACTTTTTAAACTTTCCAGAAAATCCTAGTTTCATAATTTTGAACTAATATTTGAAGAGTTATGATTAAAACAAAAACTACTGCGCTGCTGTTCTAAATATGTTAGAAGTGATTGATTGCTCTACTCTATTGTGTTTGACTCGAGTGATTGTTTGTTTGTTTTGGTTTTAAGTGAATATGAGTAACAATGATAGTAACTAATATAATTGGGGTTATATATAAGTAAGTAGTACACATCTCACTAAGTTAGTGAACTAAATTGGTTAAGGTCTAATAAGTAGCTTAGCTTAATCAACAGTTAGCAAGTGCAATTATATATTAGGGAAACAAAATGAATAATGTCATGTCTTTGGCTTTCTACTAATACTACTAAGTAACCAACGTCATTAAAGTAGTATAACATGTAATGACGATTAAACTATCTCCTCATGTGTGTTCTCTTTGGTGTGTGCTTGCGTGAGAATATTGTGAATGATTGTAAAACCTCGATTAAATGAATATCCCTTTCTATCTAAGTCTGTCTAAATATATGAGTCATAGAAAACTTATGTGTACTTAACTAGTTTAATAATAAGTTGCCAATGAACGATTAAAGCGAACATGTTAAATTCTTGTACTCGTGATGTCATGTTTGTGTTGGCTAAATATAGGAAATGTTCATTGTCTTTCCAGTAATGTTGACTTGATGCGCCCAATGACGTATAGATAGCTAGCGTTAACGTATGGATGTTTATGTGTCTTACTAGTTAATATTAGTTCTCTATCATGTACTTGGAGTATCTTGTGCTATTTCATCATATTCATACATATGCATCCTGCATCTCATTTAGGACCGAGAGATGATGATCGTGCAAGTGATGTGGTGCCAACCACAAGGTGCAGTCGGTGGACGACCCAAGGAAGGATGGACTTAACCAGTGGATGCTTGCCAAGCGAGCACCTCTCCCAACAAACACTACCTAAGTGTTAAATTAAAGGCAAGCCCCGGTTTTATGCATAACCGTTATATATGCTATTTTACTACACTTAATGTTTGTAGGCTTGTACCGTGCACTTAAGTGTAGGAGTTGGTTGAAACCCTAGTTGCATGAACTCAGGATTCCTTTTGAGATGGATACTAGTATGCTAGGTCGAGTAGCTGCTATGCTAAATCAGGATCTCGGTAGAAGTCGAGTGATTTTTCTAGCACTCGCGCGAGGTCAGGAATTGGTTGTATCCATTTTTAATAACGGAATGATGATGGTCTGTGGACACGGATCCATGGGGATGCGTTGTCTATGAGACAAAAATTGGAATAAGGATTAACGTGCGGATACCTGTGTCAAGCGTTTGAATGTACTAAACACATGTCGGGAAAAATGGTAACCGGTAAACCTAGTACCTGAGTGAAGCCGGGCGCGGACTTTATCCCTCACGCGACCTGAGACTGGGTCTCCCATTCTAGATATGGTGGGTACAAGTGCGGCCACTGCACGGCGGCGGCCGGGGTCAGTGGAGCATTGTATGCCAAGGCGGTGAGGCCTGGCCGCGAACGGGGAATCGATGGGGACGGTTGACGTGTGTGGGGACGGAGTGCCCTGACATGTCGTGTGTTTAGGTTTACCTTGCAAGGTTAAAACTCGATTCGAATCGTCTGCTTCTCGCAGCTAATGAGACTGCTTGATCCATTGTACTGCATTGAGTAAAAAGTGGAAATGAGACACTGGCAAAAGATGTTGATTGATATAATGTTTGATACCATGTATGAATAGATAGGTTCTCATCTAGTCTAAAATTATTATTCTAGAACTTGAAAAGCTAAAACTTGATTTTAGACTCAGCTAGTGCTTTTGGCAAACCAAACCCCTCAGCCAAACAGCTGCATGTCTAGAGGTAGAGGAGTAGACTCCTCACACCGGGTAAGTCTAGCTGAGTATTAGTATACTCAGCCTTGCTTGTGGCATAATTTTTGCAGGTACCTTCTTGATTTGGTTGATGGTGTGACTTGGCCTCCATCCCTGCCACCGGGATAGACGGTCGAGTGGGTTACTGCTTCCGCAGGAGAGGACCAGGAGGAGTAGCGTGGCCAGGCTTCGCCATGTTACTCGGTTTTCTCCGTTAGTTATTTCCGCTGCATTAAAAACTATAGTTACTATTTCTGAAACTCCGATAATGTAATTACTAATGATACTTATTAAATTTGTGGTATTATGCTTTATTGTATTTCTCTGTGCCTCACCTTCGTGTGAGCTAGTGGTATTCGATCCTGGATAAGTGGCTTTATCGGACTAGATCCGAGGGACTGACGGGTTATTCCGGTTTAAGTGTGTTGCTGCCTTTAAGGGTGCGACTTGGGCACTTAAGCTAGAATAATTCGGGCGGTTCCGCCACAGTCCAATACCTTGACGGGGTGCTCTTGATAAGACAAGTCTGGTTCGATCTCCAATTCTGGTCAGGTAGCACTTCCGTGGGTAAGCGGACACACTTTCGTAGCTGAGATACGTGGAATACATCATGAACTGCTGACATATGAGGTGGCAACTTCAACTGGTATGCTACAAGTCCACAAGTCTCTTTGATCTCATAAGGCCCAATATAGCGAGGAGCTAACTTGCCCTTGATTCCAAATCTCTGAACACCTTTTGTGGGTGACACCTTAAGATAAAGATGATCTCCCACTTCAAATTGTAGAGGCTTCCTCCTCTTATCATGATAACTCTTTTGTCTGGCCTGAGCAGCTTCTAGGTTCTTCTTAATGACTCTGACTTTCTCCTCGGCTTCAAGCACTAGGTCAGGTCCAAATATGTCCCTCTCTCCAGCTTGTGACCAATTTAGCGGTGTTCTACACCTTCTCCCATACAAGGCCTCGAACGGTGCCATCTTTAGGTTGGATTGATAGCTGTTGTTATAAGAGAATTCCGCCAAGGAAAGGCACTTGTCCCAATTCTTTCCATAGTGCAGCACACATGCCCTCAACATGTCTTCCAAAATCTGATTTACCCTTTCTGTCTGACCATCTGTCTGAGGATGGTATGCTGAGCTCCTTATCGCCTGAGTTCCTAGTGACTGTTGCAGCTGCTCCCAGAAACGTGCTACAAATGGTGCTCCTCTGTCTGACACAACAGTCTTTGGTATTCCATGCAGACGCACTATCTGGTCAATATAGATTTCTGCATACTTTTCTGCCTTGTGGGTGGTATGTACTGGCAAGAAATGAGTTGTCTTAGTTAGCCTGTCCACGATGACTCAAATAGAATCGTGGTGTCGAGATGTGTTGGGTAAACCCACAATAAAATCCATGTTGAGATCCTCCCATTTCCAAGATGTTATGGGAAGGGGCTGTAAGGTACCTGCTACCTTCAAATGACTGGCCTTGACTCTTTGGCAAGTATCGCATTCAGATACTACTTAGCAATTTCCCTCTTCATTCTGGTCCACCAATACAAAGGTCTAAGATCATGATACATCTTGTTACTGCCGGGGTGCATGGAAAATTTGGAAAGATGAGCTTCATCCAATAATTTCTTCCTGAGTTCAGGATTCTTAGGAACAACCAATCGGTCTTCAAACCATAGAACTCCCTTGCTGTCCTGACGAAAGCATTTGTACTTATCCACCTTTTGTTCGAGCATATCCTTAATGACTTGAACACCCTTGTCACCAATCTGGGCCATAATTATCTGCTCATGTAAAGTGGGCTCCACTGAGATATAATTTAAGGTGCCTGAGAAAACAACTTCCATGTTCATCTTACATAACTCGTCACATAGAGTGGCGACCTTGGAGTCCATAGTTACACAGTTGCATTGGGCCTTCCGACTTAAGGCATCCGCCACAACATTGGCCTTGCTAGGATGGTAATGCACTTCCAAATCATAGTCCTTGATTAATTCCAACCATCTTCTATGCCTCATATTAAGATCCGCCGGAGTGAAAATATACTTGAGGCTCTTGTGATCAGTATAAATATTACAATGTGCTCCCATCAAATAATGTCTCCATATCTTCAGAGCATGAACTACGGCTGCCAACTCCAGATCATGTGTGGGGTAGTTTTGCTCATGAGGCCTAAGTGCTCGGGATGCATAGACAATAACTCTGTTGTCTTGCATCAAGACACATCCCAATCCAGTGCCTGAAGCATCACAATAAACCTCGAAAGATTTGGTGTTGTCAGGTTGTGCTAGCACGGGTGCTGTTGTCAGATACTGCCTCAATGCATGAAAGGCATCTTCACATTTCTGACTCCATTCATACTTTACTCCTTTCTTCAACAATTCAGTCATTGGCTTGGCAAACCTGGAGAAATCCGGAATGAATCGCCGATAATATCCTGCCAATCCCAGAAAACTCCGAATCTTCCGCATGGTGGTAGGAGGCTTCCAATCCATCACTTCCTGCACTTTCTCAGGATCAACTGATACCCCATCCTAAGAAATGGTGTGACCCAAAAATTTTATTTCCTTCATCCAGAAATCACATTTGGACAACTTAGCATATAAACGATGATCGCGCAGTCTCTGAAGTACTGTATGCAAGTGCTTGATATGATCGTCTTCATTCTTAGAGTATACCAAGATATCGTCAATGAAGACCACTACAAACTTATCCAGCTCTGGCATAAATATTGAGTTCATCAAATATATGAAATATGCCAGGGCATTGGTCAGCCCGAAAGACATCACCAAGTACTCATAAAGTCCATATCGGGTAGAGAAAGCCGTCTTCGGAATATCACTAGCTCTGTTCTTGATCTGATGATAGCCGGAGCGAAGGTCTATCTTGGAAAATACCTTGGCTCCCACCAACTAATCAAACAATACATCAATGCGGGGCAACATATACTTATTTTTTATTGTCACTGCATTGAGAGGGCGGTAATCAACACACAATGTCAAACTCTCATCCTTCTTTTTTATGAACAAGGCCGGACATCCCCATGGTGAAGTACTTGGGCGAATGAATCCCTTGTCCAACAACTCTTGTAACTGCTTTTTCAGTTCTTCCAATTCTGCTGGAGGCATCATATAGGGTCTCTTGGATATAGGGGCAGTTCTGGGTTGTAGCTCAATTGCAAACTCTATGTCTCTGTCGGCTGGCATCCCTGGCAATTCATCCGGGAAAACATCGGGGTACTCACAGACCACTGGAATCCTTTTGACGGGTGACTCTATCAGGGTGAAGGCACAGAAACGGGTACAACCTTGGCTAGGTAAATACAATGTGATTTCACCACAAGTAGGTGAGTGTATCTCAATGGCCCTTGCTGCGATATCAATCACTGCCTGATGCCTTGATAACCAGTCAGTTCCTAATATGATATCCACACTATCCAATCCCAAGATAAGGAGGGTGGTTTTATTACAAGACTACCAAATTTTATAGGCACATGCGTGTTGATTTGATAGGTGGCAACCCTGCCTCCTGGTGTTGAAATTGTAATGCCCCCATTGGTGTGATGAAAAGGCAAGTGGCATTTGGCACTAAATTTTGCACTGATAAAACTGTGGAATGCACCAAAATAAAAAAGAACGACTGTAGGATAATTCAAAACAGAAAAGATACCAGTCATGACGGGTGCTCCCTCTGGAATGCCAGCCAGCCTTGCCTCACTTGCACCTTCTGCCTCTTGCCTTGGTTCTGATTAGAATTCTGCCCCTGCCTCTGCTGGTTCTTGGGGCAATTCTTAGCGTAGTGTCCAGTGCTGCCACAAGTGAAACATCTGTTGTCATTGGCCTGACGGTACTGCTGCTGTGGCTGGTTGTTGTTCCTCTGAACTGGGGGCCGAGAGCGGTTGGGTGCCTGCTACTGCTGCTGTGGCCGGATCACCCATCGCCCTTCCTGCTATTGAGGCCCCCTACTCTGAGTGTCGAACACAATCCTGAAGCGCTGAGGCTGAGCTGAAGGTCCTGCCATAGGGGTCTTCCTCTTCTTTTCTGCTTGGCGAGTTGTGATGCAGTCTTCCTGAGAAAAGGCCATGTTGACTAACTCATTGTACCTATTGGCCCTGACTTTGTTGAGACGGTCGCGGAGCTTAGTACTGAGGCCCCTCCTCTGTCCCTCTTCTTCTCATCAGTGTCCGCATGATATCCCGCATACTGACATAGGTCGTTGAAGGCTTGAGCGTACTGTAACACTGTACGACTCCCCTGAGTAAGTGCCAGAAACTCATTAAGCTTGCGGGCCATGATGCCTGCCGGTATGTGATGTCCTCTGAATGCTTTCTTGAATTCTCCCCATTCCACCACATGGTCAACTGGCTGCATAGCGAGGAAGTGATCCCACCATGTCCGCGCGGGTCCACGAAGCTGCTAGGTGGCGAAACAGACCTTAGCCACATCTGAACAAACTCCATTAAGCAGTGGGAATTTGGATTCCACTACCCTGAGCCAAACATCAGCATCAAGTGGATCCTCTGCCTGAGTGAACAAAGGCGGCTGAGTGCTAAGGAACTCCTGATAAGTGGCCGCTACTGGGGGACGCTGATGGTGATCACCACCACCATAGTGCTGAGGTGGTGGCTGACGCTGAGCCAACTGTAGCAAAATCTCATTCTGCTGAGCCATCAGTTCTTGCATGGTAGGAGGCGGCGACGGTGGTGGAGGAATGCACTCATTCTGTCCACGACGTGCTCTTCCTGCCATCTGAAAATTTAGGATGCTCTTAATATCATACTTTTAACATTCGAGTTAGCACATGGTAAATAATTGAAAAGACAAGGGTTTGTAAAATGCCAAACATTTCCTTGCATTTTTCGTAAAAGATACCACATGACAATAAAATTTCTTCATAATTTAATTAGAGACCATCCATCCTTCATCAATCCAAAAGAGTTTGCTAATGGTTACAGCAGTGTTCAAAATACTCAACTCTCCCTAGCCTAGTACCCCAAGGGTGCAAAAGCTAAGCTAGTTTTGAGGAGTTCTACCGTCACACACTTCTAACCCTATCTCTAAAACCTAATGAGCAAACGAGGCAACGCTAGACTCGGGGGAAGGTGGTCTCCCTGAGCCAGCAGTGTCCAAGCTGGATGTAGGCTCCGGCTCCTCTCCTCCTTCGATGTCAACATCCTCATCGGTCCCTTTGGCCTCCATGTCCTGAATCTCCTGATGGTGCATATCCAAGTGCTGGTTAGCTTCCTCAAGTTGTTGCTGAGTGTTCAGAAGCTAATCCTCGAGAACCTCGATGGTGTTCTCCCTGGCTCCTACTAGCTCCTCAAGCACTTGGATCTGGGTGGCCATCTGCTCCACCTAGAGGTCCTTCTCCACTAGCTTAGTGGACAGGTCTACCACAAGGTCCTCCCTATTATCCAGGGTGATCTTGGTAGCCTCCACCAGGCCCATCAGCTGAGACATTGCCTCACCTCGCACTGCTTGCAGTCGGTATAGGGCATTCATGCATCGCACCGTCTGGTGAGCAATCTGCCCTGGGTAAAGAGGCCACACATCTTTGGCATGCTCCACTCGATCCTTCCACGTTGGGTCGTCCTCCTTTTCAGCGGGGAACAAGCCAATGGGATGAGTGGACAGCTCCAAGGGGTGAAAGCCACAAAAGGTTGTCAGCCCATGGAGAGCAATGGCCTCAATAGTGTCTTCATCCCGGTATCCGAAAGACTCGGAGTCCAACGAACGCCAGCCTGGCTGCAAGGGATGAGGCTCCAAGGTCATCCTCACCCTACAGCGGGGTACTCAGTGCTCCTCGAACAACTGCACCACGTACTGGGGAGGTGTCGTATAACCGGCTCCCTGCAGCACCTCCCACAAAATGCGGGGAAAACCCTCTCGCGCAAGTCTGTCCGTGTGGGAATGTGCGTTCCCTCCTTCTGAGGACTCGTGAGAAGTCATCTGTGTAAGGGTAAGCGTAAGCAAAAAAGAAAAAGAATTAAGAAAATAAAAGTGGATTGGGGCTTGGCTTTCCCAGGGTTATGTGGAGATCTGGGAGATACACTTAAACTTTTTGACCACTTACTAAGTAGTTTGATTAAGACGATGCATGCATGCTCGTTCTAAGTGACCTCACATCAACCTATAGGGAATAGAGAAATCCCCATCCCTTATAGTAGCCTGTAGGGCACATTCAAATAGCCACCTAGCTACCCATCTAGTATCCTAAGGCTTCACGCTCTATATCCATCCCTATCGCCTTACCGATCTATCCAACATTGGTTTCTAACAAGTTTTACTTTTTTGAAAAGGATGGTAATTACGGTTTATTGAATCCTTTGTGGTGGTATAAGCTCCGATACCAACTGTGGCGGAACCGCCCGAATTATTCCAACTTAAGTGCCTAAGTCCCACCTTATAGGCTAGACCACACTTAAATAGGAATAAAATGTCAGTCCCTCGGATCTAGTCCGACGAGGCCACTAACAGGATCAAGTACCACGTACTCCCTCGAAGGTGAGGCACAGAGCAAATACAATAAAGCATAAAACCATACATTAAGGAGTACTTAAATTTATTACAACATCATCGGAGTTTATCAAAAGTAGTGATCATTGTTTGGGATGCAGCGGAATATAACTAACGGTAAATAAACGAAGGGATGGGGAAGCCTATCCCATCACTCCTCCTGCCCTTCCTCTGCCGAGGTAGGGTCCCACTCGACGTCCAACCCGGTGGCAAGATGGACGGCCAAGTCACTCCAGCAACCATGTCCTCCAGAGAACCTGTAAAAAATTATGCCACAAGCAAGGCTGAGTATACTAATACTCAGCTAGACTTACCCGGTGTGAGGAGTATACTCCTCTACCTCTAGACATGGAGCTGTTTGCTGAGGGGTTTGGTTTGCCAAAAAGCACTAGCTGACTCTAAAATCACATTTTAGCTTTTCAAGTTTTAGTATGTGCTTTTTTAACTAGATGTGTACCTAGCTATTCATACATGGTATCAAACACTGTTATCAATCAACATCTTTTTCCAGTCACCTCATTTCCACTTATTACTCAATGTAGCAGCATGGATCGAGCAGTCTCATTAGCTGCGAGAAGCAGACGATTCGAATCGAGGTTTTAAACCTTGCAAGGTAAACCTAAACACACGACGTGGCAAGGCACTCCGTCCCCATCGATTCCCTATCAACAGATCATGGCTCTCCGCCTAGGCATACAATGCCTCACTGACCCCGACTTCCTTCGTGCATTGACCGCACTTGTACCCACCATAACCGGAATGGGAGACCACGTCTCAGGTCACGTGAGGGGTAAAGTCTGCGGGCAGGTTCACTCAGGTACTAGGCTTACCAATTTACAATATTTCTCGGCATGTGTTTAGTACGTTCCAACGCTTGACACATGGTACCACACCTTAATCCTTATTCCAATTTCTGTCTTGTTGACAACGCATCCCCATGGATTGTTGTCCACAGACCATCATCATTCCGAATATAAAAATGGATACAACCAATTCCTGACCTCGCGCGAGTGCTAGAAAAATCACTCGACTTCTACCGAGATCCCTAATTAGTAAAGCAGCTACTCGACCTAGCATACTAGTATCCATCTCAAAAGGAATCCTGAGTTCATGCAACTAGGGTTTCAGACAACTCCTACAATTAAGTGCACAGTACAAGCCTACAAACATTAAGTGTAGTAAAATAGCATATATAAATGGTTATGCATAAAACCGGGGCTTGCCTTCCAAAGCTGGGGCAGGCAGATCCTCGATGGCAGGCTCCTGGGCTACCTCCTGAGCAACTCCTTCCTCCAGAATGATGATGTACCCCGTCAGCGAGATTACAGTCTATCGCATGCAATGAATAAGATATATGCATATTAATGATATGGCAATATGTAAAGGCTATGCATAGTAAAACAATACTAAATTTAGTGGTACTCTAGGGTTTCCTTGGGTTACCCTTAAGGGTTTTATATCTTCATTTTTGGGGTTTTGAATGAACTTACAATCTTTAATTACATCTTTAGGTTTCATAAGATTCTTAGAAGGTTTTAGTTGTATATTATCTAGTTCTCCCAAAATTCCCCTTTTTCTTCCTATTGTGCTTATTATTAAGTATTTTTGAACTATCATGGCAAGTTAACATTTTCCAAAAATGTTATAAAAATTACAGTGGGTAAACATTGTCCTCTGTGGGTTATCCAAAAGAAATTGAGGTTGAAATTAATTCAGACACTCTTTGTGCAAAATTAACAAAAGTAAGGGTAAAAGGGCACTTTACACTATAGCCCTAATTTCTGTGAGGTTTCTGGGTCAACATTTATTTTTTCCAAGATTCCTAGGGGATAATAGGTCTTTGTGTTAAAAATCACAGAAAAAGACATACTGGATATTTAGTTGTGATTTTCTAAAGTTTAATGCCAAAAAGGTACTTATAACTAACTTGTTATTTGCAAAATGTCAAACAACATAATTTATATTTTTCCTAGATTCATAATAACATATTATTAGTTATCCCAAGGTTTGGGCTGGGTTGTCCTCAGGATTATTGTTCTAAGGTTTTTCTAAGTTTTCATTAATTTCATGAAATAAAAGGTAGTGCATTTCTTTTGTACTAACAAAGGGTCTAACAAAATTTTACAGTGAACTATGTTAAATAAGCGTTCTAGCAAAAATGTGGTTGCCCCTGGTTCTTATTTTAATCTCCCTTTTCTATTTTCTTTAACTTTGAGCCAAAATGAGTTTAAATGGTAAACCCTTCCTTAATTTGGTGTACTGAGGGGTGTATTATTTTTAAACAGGCTAGGGAGTGGTTAAGTACCTCTCTAATTTTTCTTAACACCAGTCTAAAAATGTAGCTATTTTTTCCTTCTTTATTTATCCTTTGGTCAGTTTACTAATTAAATCTAAACATTAAAATCTTCTGCAATACTTAGGGTGTTTTGTATTTTTCCTAAGTAGTTAATATTATTTAGAACCTAGCAAAATTGGTTTGACTAAATTTGGTTGAATAAAACTAAAGTTATGAATTTTACAAGCTCTGCTTACATTTAAATGAATAATGTTTAAAAGGTTTTATGAAACCAGATTACACCAAGACCCCTAGGTTTTTCCTAAACCGAGTCTTCAACTTATGCCCGAAACTATTCATATGAGTCTCTGACTTTTAAAAAACCCCACCGACTTCTTCTTTCTCCCCGAGACCCCTCCCCCCATTGAAACAGTAACATTGGAAGGAAACAGGGCGGCACGGCTTACCAGCGGCGAGGGAGGTCCAGCGAAGGGCGGGGTTAGCTCCAGGAAGTTCTGGCAGTCACATCGAGGTGCGACTCGTCGACGGTGATGGCCGGAATCGATCGGGCCACATGCGTAGGCGGGCGGGCTCATCGGCAGCGTGTGCTCCGGCCTGCTCACGGCGGTAGAGTTCAATCCAAGGGCACAGGGAGCTTCACGGGGTGCTAAGGAAACTACCCATGCAAGGAATCGAAGGAAGACTCACCGTGGAGCTCGGTCTACGTACGCCGGCGGTCGGGTGAAGTCCAGCGACGTCGATCTGGTGTCTCCGGCGAGGTAGAGTTCGATTCCTGGCTCTGGAAGCTTCACCAAGGCATGCAGAGGTTATCCCGAGGGTTGGACGGGGAGGGGAATGGCTAGGGTGGCCGGTCTATGGTGGTCGGGTCTCGGGCAACCGCTGGTACGCCGTGCGCAGAGCGATCGCCGGTGATCTTGCGCTCCGGCGAGGTTGAGAGCGAGCGGGGGCACACGGTCGAGGCGTCAGTCGGTTTTATAGGCGCGGGCGTGGGCGTGGGCGTGGGCACGGGTCTGGCTTGGCGCGGCGCGGCGCGCGTGGGGCCGAGCGCTGGGGCGTGCTCTGGCATTGCCAGGGCGCGTCGAACACGTGGTTGTGTTATTCTGCCCAAGTTCTTGCGCCTGCTGAGCACCCAAACGTGTGAATCTTGCCATATGGCTTGTGTAAGATTTCTTCCCTGCACCTAGATCTACCTAGTTCATGTGAGTTCCAAGGGGAGATATGCCCTGGCTTGGGAGATATGGAAGCGCCAAGTTAGTGTTGTTGGCACTGTTCAACCCGAGACAAAACTCGTGTCAAACCGTGTCAAAAGGTCTTGGCTTCGGTTCAAACTTTTCTAGTAGGTTCCTTAGGTAATTTGGCTCCCTTTTGTCCATTGGACCCCATGGATTTGGCGCCAGCAACTAGGTGAACATCTAGGATCTTTGGAAGAAGGCTGGTTTTTGACTTAGAGAAAAAATGGTTGCCCTAGGGTGTTCTTCTCTTGTGGGCTAAATTTGAGCATTTTGTGGGACCTTTTTGGAATACCTTCTTCACTATTTTTTGTAGGTATAATAATGTACTTCAACTTTGGTAGAGGGTTTAAGTCATGAAATGTTCATTTGCTTATCCTTTCCATTAATCCAGTGCTTGGGGGTCTAATGGCCCAAGAGGGGGGTCTAGGGTTTGAGCCATTTTTTTCCCAAGGTGAGAATTGCATAAAATTCTTGGGTTTGCTTTTGTCATGAACATTCCTTAGTTAATTCATGGTTTGCAAAGTTTTGGTGCTCCTTAATTCCCCTCCACTTAAACACATGTGATAACACGTAATCAGTGCATGTATTGAGCTAGGGCCTTGGGTAACACCTAGGGTGTTACAAGAATGCCAAGAAATGCGGCAAGAACTTTAAGAAATACGTCAAGAACAGTAGGAACGACAACAACTACCACCTCCACCACCACCAGCTCCACCCAGGGATAAGCAACGGGAGTTTATGAGTCACAAGCCACCTACATTCTCTAACTCCTTAGACCCACTACAGGCTGACGACTGGTTAAAGTCTGTGGAAAAGATGCTCAATATAGCTCAATGCACCAATAGGGAGAAAGTTCTATATGCATCGGGTCGCCTTACTGGCCCTGCTACGGATTGGTGGGATGCATACTGCGCAGCACATGCTGCTACTCACACCATTACTTGGGCAAAATTCTCCACTCGCTTCAGGAATTACCATATTCCTGCTGGTCTCATGATGATCAAGAAAAAGGAGTTCCTATCCCTCAAACAGGGAGGGATGTCAGTTAGCGAATACAGAGACAAATTCATCCAGCTATTCCGATATGCTCATAGGGAAGTTGATGATGACGAGAAAAAGCAGGAGCTATTTTTGGAGGGTTTGATCCGGCCACTTCAATACCAACTGATGTCGCACACATTCTCGTCCTTTCAGAGACTACTAGACAAGGTTATCGCTCTGGAACATGAGAGAGTTGAGCTAGGAGAGAAGAGAAAGCCTACTAACCAGGGACAAGCTGGAAGTAGTACTCATCCCAATTATGCTACACCTCAGGGCACACCAGCTCGTGGCAGCTCCGGGCAACAGACTCAACAGACCCAAGCTAGTCCTCAAGCAAACACCCCGACAGGACCCGTTGCTTCTAATACATCCACAAATAGGTCATGCTTCAAATGTGGACAGGCCAGTCATTATGCCAACTACTACCCCAATAGGGCTGCTTATACCACTCCAGCTCCGATGAAGCAAGGTCAGGCCTCAGGAGGTAAGAGTCAGGCCTTATCCGTCAATCGAGGTCAGGTGAACCATGTGTAAGTAGAAGTTGAACCTAGAGAACCCGAAAATCAGGAAGGGGTGCCTGTGGGGGTGGATATCCCTTGGGTCCACTCAGGGGTGAAAATTTCGCTCAGGGCCACATGGCAGTCGCCCCTCTGTGGCATCCCGCCGTGGGACGGGCGAATGGAAACAGTAGAAGCAGGCTGACCCAGGAGCGCAAAAGGCACATGCCTGAGCTAGTCACGGCTTGGACGTGATTGTGCTAAGGTCGTTCACTTTTCTCGCGCCCGACATCCTAAAATGTCGAAGATAGCTCAGAGCGGAGGCGCCGGGTTTTCCTCGCGACAATGAAAGTTGTTTGCTACTAATTAGGAGTTAAGCAGGAAAAGTACGATCAACATTTATGCGGGAAGCACCCCATGGTCATGTATATAAGGCTAAGGGGGGATCCCCTCCATTTTCATCTCATTAGCATCCCACAGCCTGGTAGACACCACCTGTAATACCACTCACATACAAAGCCACCCTAGGAAGTAGGGTGTTAAGCTCTTCAAAGCGGCCCGAACCTGCTGAAATCTCCCTCTCTCTCTCTCTCGTGCCCAAGCGCGAACCATCGAGTTACGATCCTTGACACCGTCCTCCCCAAAAGCACCACGAGGGTACCCCCGGATGTGCGGTCGAACACAAAACACGGACAGCTGGCGCACTAGGTAGGCGGTATCTTCAATCATCGGTAACTCCATGTCCATCATTTTCAAGAGCAAGATCACCTTCAGCCTAGGAGCTGTTTTTTGCTCCAAGACCATCTCTTGCATGGTGGATGTAGAGCCTCACCCAAGAAGAAATCCTCCTTGAGAATGCCAAAGGGAGCTGCAGCAAAACCGCGAGTTGTGCCCCCGCAAACAGCACGACAGGGCATGGTCCCGCGCAAGTCTAGGCTCAGAAGTCCCCAAAGGGTAGAAGGCCAGTCAACCATGGCCTCCCCAACCCAGCGAACTCCGTTGTCCACCTCGCCTACTAAGGAGTGGATGCGGATCACTCGGCGAAGGGAAATGGATATTCTGGACCGGGGCGCAAAAGCACAACAGACAATAACCCCGACACCTCGGCCCTCAAAGGAGGATGAGAAGAAGCACATCGCTGCACCTGCTCCTTTCTTCCCCGACATCATCTTCATTCAGGGGAGACTGGAGTCATCGCCCATCTCTGACGATGAACCCACCGTGTTGGGGGAAGAACCTCCCCAGCGCGACGCATGACACGGAGGAACAGACATCGAAACGTGCGACAACACCATAAAGCCGGAGAATGGGACCCGCCTCAACCCATCTCTCGGGACGAAGCCTTAAAGATGGGGGAGACCTCCGATGAAAGAACACATCGAGAACGGTGCCACTCCCGCCGTCGCGACCACCGTCAAGCTTAGGAACGCGAGCGGGAGCTAGTTGAACAAGATGCTAGGCTCCGACAGGAGAATCCGCTCCTCGCTCAAAACCTGTACCCTGACTTCGCCCAAGCATTGAACACACCGAGCGAAGTTTGGAGGGGTCCTGACGCAGATAAACGATGGCCTCCCACGAACCCCAGACGCGGAGGGCTATCGGCGGGTGCTTACCCAAGTGGACAATCATCTTCTACCCCTCGCCCACCCTTCAAACAATCTGTGTCATGCCATCAACAGCCAGCGGGACGCATTGAGCAACATCAGTGCTTCGCACGATCGTCGACACGAAAATGAAATAAGGCGCTGGGAGGAATACGACTGAGATCATGGTGTACTGGCACACAGCCGCGCAATCCGGATCGAGTCAGCAGCAGCCTCTACTAACAGTCCGGTCCGGGGATGGTCGAGGCGACCTAATACTCGCTCCCCTCCCCGCGATCGACGGCATGATCACCGACAAGAGGATACGTGCGGGGTCTCCGCGCTCACCCCTCGCCTCCGGGCCATCCAATGGCCTCCCAATTTCAAAGTCTCCAACGTCGAAAATATGAACCCAAATAGGACCCGGTGGTTGGATGGTAGAAAGAGCCATCAGGATGATACTTGATGCGCTCAGGAAGAAAGTATTCGTCAAGAGCGAAAAGTTTGCAGGGAAATGGATCAGAGAACTACCGTATGAAGTTTGGATCCCGCGAACCCAACCAAGTCAGGCCCAGCATGGAAACACTCCGTTCTTCATGGTATATGGATCAGAAGTAGTGTTGCCAGCGGACTTGATCTTTGGAGCCACTACAACCTTTTAGGCCTTCTATGACATTATGATTATGTCACTAACTAGTGTTTATTTGTCATAGGTTGTATTTTGGTGACACCATTATGGCAAAAAGGACATCGTCACAGAAGGTGCGTGTTAAATGAACTACAATGACGATCATAAAAAACCATCATAGATTTTGTGACGCATACCAGATTCGTCACAAAATCTATGACACTTTATTTTGTCATAAGTGCCTTTGAAAACGTCACAATTCGTACTGCCGTGCATTGCCACATGGCTAACGGTGATGATGTGGCAAGTGACGTGGCAAATTATTTATGACAAAAATATTTGTCATAGATTTAATCACGCAGCAGATGACATGGCAAATTTTCGTCACAAAATAGAAGGTGGTGGCCGCTTCCGTGGCGATGCATTTGTGACGAATATTTTCATCATAAAATATGATGACATGGCAGTGATGTGGCAAAGCATTTGTGGCAGATAAAATAGTCATTAGAAGGAACACATCATAAGCATTCATATCATCATGAAAAATACACATCACAACCAAAATAGTATGAATTTGTTCACCGCAAATAATTCTTGCTTCTTGGTCTCCAGTTCATCCTGAAGTTGTTGAACCTTTGCAAAAACTGACGCTATGGAACTTTTCTTGGAGGTAGACTAAAGACCAACATTGCATAGGCTTCACAATGCAACCAAGCTACGGCACCTTCGGCTACAAAGTTGGTGCTCCCAATCACAGGCGGCTCAAGTTCTGAACTAGCCAATAAAAAGCAGAAGAAGGAAGCACAGAGAAGGGTACAACATGTGGGAGTGCAAGGACCCTTCATCAAGTCTAAGTGGTCTCATATACCAATCACCTTTTCCCAGCAAGACCTTCAGCTCAAGGATTATCCTCACAATGATGCAATGGTTATATCTTGTGTCATCAAGGGGTTTCTGGTTCACAATGTCCTTATAGACATAAGCAGTGCAGTAGATATCATCTTCGCAAAAGCTTTCAGGCAAATGCAGGAGCAGGATGACAAGATACATGATGCAACACATCCCCTATGTGACTTCGAAGGAAGGTAGATAGTGGCACTCGGCAAAATAACTATGTCGATCACCTTCGTCTATGTTCACAACACAAGGATAGAGCAAGTTGTCTTTGATATTGTTGACATGGAGTATCCTTACAATGCAATCATTGGGCGAGGAACATTAAATGCTTTTGAAGCAATACTTCACCCAACATACTTGTGCATGAAAATACCTTCTGACCAAGGGCCTATCGCTGTGCATGGGAGCCAAGAGGCTGCCAGAAGAGCCGAAGGGAACTAGACAGACTCGAAGGCCATCCATAACATAGATGAAGCTGAAGCTCATCAACAATATAAGCATAAAAGAAACAAGGTTGCTTCAGCAGATCAACCAAAGCCTATGGTTTTGTGCAAAGACATAGCCGAGCAGAAGGTGCTATTGGGATCCCAATTGTCTGATTAGTAGGAAAAAACTTTGTTAAGATTCCTGTTCAACAACAAGGATGTTTTTTCTTGGTCAGCTAATGATCTTTGTGGTGTCAATGGAGATGTCATTAAGCACTCACTCAATGTAGACCCAGCCATAAGGCCAAGAAAGCAGAATCTTCGAAAAATGTCCAACGATAAAGCCGAAGGTGCACGAAACAAAGTCAAAAGGCTTCTGAATGCCAGAGTCATCAGAGAAGTAACATACCCAGAGTGGCTGGCCAATACTGTGATGGAAGCCAACAGAAAATAGAGAATGTGCATTGACTTCACATATCTCAATAAGGCATGCCCGAAGGATGAATTCCCATTGCCAAGAATAGACTCTCTGATGGATGCAGCAGCTACTTCAGAGCTAATGAGCCTATTAGACTGTTATTCAGGTTAACACCTGATTTGGATGAAGAAAGAAGACGAGCCCAAGACAAGCTTCATAAACCCTAGTGGGACTTAATGCTACCTTCGGATGCCTGAGGGGCTCAAGAATGCTGGAGGAAGCTTTAGCAGGATGACTGCCAAAGTTCTCCACTCCCAAATTAGCAAGAAGGCGCTGACATATGTCGATGATATCATAATCAAAAGCACAAAGGAAGAAAATCACATTGCTAATTTGCAAGAAACATTTGCTAATTTTAGAAGGGCTGGTCTCAAGTTGAATCCAGAAAAATGTGCCTTCGAAGTGAAGAAGGGAAACTTTCTTGGTTGTCTCGTACCAACAAAGGGCATCGAAGCCAACCCAAACAAGATAGAAGCCATACTTCGGATGGAGCCACTAAAGCCATGAAAAGGTGCCCAGAGGTTGATAGGAAGGATGAAATCGTTGAATAGATTTATTTCAAGATCAGCAGAGAGGAACTTGCCATTTTTCGAAGTACTAAAGTCAGCCGAAGTCTTCCAATGGGGACCAATTCAGCAAAAGGCCTTCAAAGAACTGAAGCAGTACTTGATAGAATTAACAATCTTAACCCCACCTTCGTCAGGAACTCCATTGTTGTTATACATGGCTGCTTCCCACGCTACAGTTAGTGCAGCGCTGGTACAAGAAAAAACAGGATGGCCAAGCAAAGAAGCAAGTGCCAGTATACTTCATCTTCGAAGTACTTAGCCCATCAAAGAAAAAATACACAAAGTTGGAGAAGGTACTATATGTTGTACTGATGGCGTCCAGAAAGCTTTGGCATTATTTCTAGACGTACCACATCATAGTACCTTCTTCACAACCTCTCAAGGATATAATGAGAAATAGAGAAGCCACAGGAAGAGTTGGAAAGTGGGCTGCAGAGCTGAATGAATTCACTATTGATTATGTCCATAGATCTTCAATCCAATTCCAAGCGTTAGCAGACTTCATTGTTGATTGGACGCCAGGGGCTCAGGACTAAGAGAGAACAAACGATGCCGAAGCTTGGATAGTATTTTGTGATGGGTCATGGGGAACTTTCGGCGCAGGAGCAGCTGACGTTCTAATTTCATCGTCTAAAATCAAAACCTGCTATGCAGCAAGGTTGGACTTCAACTGCACAAACAACATTGCAGAGTATGAAGCCCTTCTCTTGGGGCTTTGGAAACTTAAGGCAATGGGGAATAAGAAGGGCAATCCTCATATCTGACTCACAAGTCATTTCGGGTCATGTTGATAAAAGCAGTAAAGCAAGGGACCCAAAGCTCGAGAAGTATCTAGACGCAGTTCGAAGGATGGAAGCCCCTTTGAAGGTTTCTCTGTAAATAACATCCTAAGAGGAGAAAATGAACATGCGGACTTATTAGCTAAATTAGCAGCACAGGGGCTTCCACTACCTTCGGAGGTATTTTTTGAAACAATAAAAGCACCTTCAGTTGAGCTCATGGAGAGAGCAGTGCTTACAATCTCACCAGTGCACATCGAAGATTGGAGGACTGAGATTGTATCTTTCTCCAAGGAAATTGTCTTTCAGATGACGAAGCTTACAACAAAAGAATGGAAGCAAGAACAAGACCCTATGTAATCATAGAGGGATAATTGTATAAACAAGGAGTCTGCTCTCCATTACTAAAGTGTTTGTCTCAAACCGAAGGTCAAGATCTGATGAAGGAAATACATACAGGACTGTGCGGAGCTCATATTGGATCCAGACCTTTATTGAGAAAGGTTTTCAGACAAGGATTTTATTGGCCGAAGGCAGCTTCGGATGTAGCAGACCTAGTTCACAAGTGCGAAAACTGCAAGAAGTGTACGAGAGACCAAACACAACCTTCGTCTTTAACCCAACTAATTCATCCCACCTAGCCACTACAAAGGTGGGGCCTAGATTTGCTAGGCCCACTTCCACCTGCACAAGGAAACTTGAAATATGTTGTGGTCGCAGTGGAGTACTTCTCGAACTGGATCGAAGCTAAGCCCCTAGCTATAATAACGTTGGCCATAGTCTAGAAGTTCTTTTGGCAGAATATTGTTTGCCGCTTCGGTGTGCCGAAGGCTATCACGGTTGATACCGGAACTCAATTTGATGCCAAAACGTTCAAAGCTTTTTGTGACCAGATCAGTACAAAAATACACTTTGCATCAGTGAGACATCCGGAATCAAATGGTCTGGTAGAAAGAGCAAATGGAATCATAAAAACAGGGATAATGAAGTCAATCTTCAACCAGCCCAAAGGAAAGTGGCTAGATGAATTGATAAAGCTGGTAGGGAACCACAACACTGTTGTCTCAAGGTCAACATGATTTACCCCGTTCAAGCTTCTATTTGGGGACGAAGAAATAACACCGGAAGAAGCAAGAACGAGTTCAATAAGGACCTTAGCTTCGGCAGAAGATGAAGAGGATTGCAAAATAACAAAAGACACCATAGAAGGGACCAGACTGCAAGCAATCGAGCACATCAACAAATACCAAGCTGAAACAGTCAAATGGCGGGATCGGAAGGTAAGATTAAAAAATATCAAGCCAGGACACTTAGTGCTTTAAAGAGTGGCCAACCCAGATACAGTGGGGAAGCTTCAGCTTAAGTGGGAAGATCCTTTCTTAGTGGTATCTTCGTCAAGACCTGGTTCATACAGGTTAAAAGACATGGACAGCAATGACATTCCAAGATCTTGGAATGCAGATGAGCTTCGGAGATATTATGTGTAAACTATGTAATTTTCTTATTTTTCCTATGGCACCCTTTCCTTTCAAGAGGGGAGAAAGGTTTTCAATGGGGCCATAGGTTGTAATTTTCATTTTTTTCTTGTGCAGCCCTGTGCAATACAAGGGCCAAATTCCCACACATGTAAAATGTAAGATCTAGGATTACACCATCGAGTGTAAAATGTATGAAGAAGCTCCAAAGTCGTCCCTAAGGGGACGCAGAGCTAAAATGCCACCTAAGTAAAAGGTGAAGAAGCTCCAAAGTCGTTCCTATGTGGATGCAGAGCTTAAATGCCACCTAAGTCAAAGGTGAAGAAGCTCCAAAGTCGTTCCTAAGGGGATGCAGAGCTTAGCTCCAAAGTCGTTCCTAAGGGAATGCAGAGCTGAAATACCACCTAAGTAAAAGGTGAAGGGACTCCAAAGTCGTTCCTAAGGGGATGCAGAGTCTGGGTGTGTATTCGTGTGAGTTTTTTATCTTCGGCATACATTTGCATACTTCATCACATCATCTTTTGCATTCATACGAAACATACATTAGGCATTCGTAGGTTCATCATCATCACATAAAGCATGAAGTACTAACAGGAAAAGCGGGGATTCCTGCCTTCAATGAGAAAATGCTTCGTTGTATATGAAGACGCTTCGTCTCATAGGAAACTTCATTGTATACGAAGGTGCTTTGTCTCAAAGGAAACTTCGTTGAATATGAAAGGTGCTTCGATGTGAACGGAAAGAATGGAAGGTGTTTTTCGCCTTCGGCTCAAAAAGCTACGAGCATTAGTTTCGTCCACAACAAAGCAGATGACATACAAACGGAAGGTAAAGCAGCATTACGAAGCATTTTACAAATATTTACAATAATTTGTTCACTTTCAATTACAACTTTTTGTCAAATGATACACTTTCTTGTACAAAGAATTTCCAAAAGTGTTTCTATATATGTCAGCAAGAGGAATTTCTAAGGCCTTCAGCGCTTCAGAACTAGCTTCGGCTCATTGACCTTTGGCACCATCACCCTGAAAAATGACAAAAGCAAGACTAATGAGGAACATGGTAAGGGAAAATATAAAATAAAAACTTAATGATAAAGATATTTTCTATACTTTGTTGAGCAGGTTTCGAGCTTCGTCTCCAGCCAGCTCTCGGCCGCCCTTCGCCTAGATTTGGGTGATAATTTTGTTCCCTATGCTCCAGGCTTCGACCAGAATATCAACTAATCAGATGGTGACAGGCTGAAGTTGGGCCTGTTGACGGCTCTCACATGGTTGCACCCGGCCTTCATGAAAGCTGCAGTTGTACCACGAGAGGCCACCAGCGCACAGAAATCGTCGTGGCCGGTTATGACCTCGTCGAGGGCATCAACTTCTTTTTCAATATGCTCAAGAGCTCCAGGAATATCTTTAGTAGAAGGGGTAACTTCTTCAGATACGACTCCGACAGAATCGAATATCCCCTTCAACCAAGCAATGCATTGAGTAGCAAAGCCGAAGCATTTATCCCGAAGATTTGGGATCGTCTCACTCAGTTTAACGTTCTTTTTCAGTTTCTGCTTCAACTCTTGCATTCAACGTTTTGGACTCATGGTCGAAGTGCTCTAATTTCTTTTCCAAAGTTGTTCGAGCTTCGTCCAGATCTCTGCTAAATTTTTCATTCTGAGATCACGCTTCGACGAGTGAACCTTCGGCTGAGTGCAACAGGCTGTCTTTTTCTTTCAAGGAATTTTCGAGTTTTTTGATTTTTTCTTCAAAGCCCTCGACAATGATTTCGTTTTTTCTGTCCTCGGCATCCTGCTACATCTTCAAGGCCTTGCTCAGTAGCAGACTCTGAAAACAAATCAAGGTTAGAATACCCAAATCACCACGAAGGTACCAATAGGGAGTTGTAGAGAAGTCATACTTTAAAGTTTGAGTAGAACAAACTCCCAATAATGTGTTGCCGTCTATAGCAACTGATGTCTGTTTCCATCTTCGGAAATCCAACACACTTGGATAATGTGCTTATGATTTTCGCTCCGGCGCAGTCGCGAATGCATCCCAAAATCTCTTCGTCGACCCCGCCGAAGAGCATGGATCCGGGCTGGTAACCGCAGGATATAGCAAACACTTTTAATTCTGATTTGTCCTCTTCAGAAAGTTCTTGGCCCCCCAAATGTCGAAGGTCAAAATCTTTATCTTCCGAAGAGGCATCTTCAATTCTTTTTCCCTTGTCAGGCATTGCGGCTACGTCCTTCTCGTCAACCACATCTGATATGAGTCTATCGATTTCCGACATTGTGGTTGTCACACCCGGGTTTCGGGGCACCAAGATCCAGGCGCGAACATAATCACCAGGTGTGCTGGGACCAAGTCTCACACATATGATGAATCATGGCACAAGATCGAATGTCACAAATTTACTATATAATAGGAGTTCTGTACAAAATAAATAAATAATTACATTATAAGGAGACAACGGTCCAGCAACCCAAAGTTGACTGGGAGACGATGGCCTAGACCTCTCACGAACACATCGCAACATCCTCCATGCGCCTCATCCTATGGTACCTGTTCTTGACCTGTGGGGGGTGTGAGACAGCAAGAGTGAGCTCACATACATTCATAGCTCAACAAGTTGTGGGGAATAATGTGCATGAACTCGCCAAAGGTGGGAGCTCACGTGAAGTGTAAGGCTTACCAAAGAGGATGGTTGAAGCTGAGCATTGCTTTTAAAGTTGGTCAAAATTTTATTAGCAATTACTAAGTATAAGTAAATACCAAACCCAATTAAGTAGTAGAACAAAAATAACAACATCACTTGCGATGCAATGCATATGACAAATTGAATTCAGTTCCATAAATTAATCATGTGAGTGTTTGAGCTGCTCATGACCGTGAGCACTGCTAGTATACCGGTTTTACGCTCTGCAGAGGTTGCACATCTTTACCCATAAGTCATGTTACCCATGCCAAGAGACGGCCAATCCCATACACCTCTACCGAGGAGGCGAGGCAGGGTAACACTACGAGGCCTTTACAAAGTTCCACTAGCTTCATAAAACTCGCTACAGTTTATAGGAAGCTCTAGTGTAGGAATCCATCGCCTGACCGTCATCGCAGCAAAATCAACCAAGGACCTCCCTACACTGACCACTCCCCTACTGCCCTTGCCCCTTTCGGGTTAGGTAGTCATCCACTAGCTTTCCTATTTAATCAGCCAAGGGCATCCCATTAAACCCTTGTGGTAGCACTGTTTTCCCAGGTGGTTCTCCATGATCCCATTAACATAATGATCTTATCATGAACAATAAATAATAAACAGATAATAAAAAGTGTAATCATGAGTAATAAATATCTCTATACCCAAAACCACATAAAGCAATATCATGTACTACCCAAAAAATTAGTAGTAAAACCAGTGGTGAAACAAGGTATAAAGATAGTCAAATCTAGGGTATCCTATTGGGTCCCATCAAAATTAACCTATGCAGATCATTATGAATAATAAGAACATGGCTGGGTAAAAATAAGTGATCAAGGGCACAACTTGCCTGGCACTTGAGATTCCAGGTACCAACTTGCTCTTCAGGTGACTCGTTACCTCGCGCTAGTCGTAGCAATACAAACAAAAATGGTATAGGCAAAATTAACATTACATCAAATATAAGAACAACTGCATAATAATATTCTACGCGTCGTAACAAGATCGTAGAAACAAGAACCACTAAATTCGGAGCTACAATTATTAAGTTATAATTTTCTGAGGTTATTTAATGCCTAGAATAGAGTTATTCATGTGAATAATTTTAAATCAAGTTTCATGGTTAGACAAAGGTACTAGGTAATAAACAATATTTAAACAAAATTAATGCCACTAGAATAAATCAATTTGGAGTTATGGATTTTAAGTTATGAATTTCTAAAGGTTTTATGTGTCTAGTACAAATTAATTAAGAGATAAATTTCATTATGAGTTTCATGCTAAAGTATTACTGAGTGATGAACAATATTAAAACAAAATTATAGAAATTGGAATGGATTAATTTGGACTTCACATTAATTTTCTATGAATTAAACCAATTCTAGCATTTATTTCTACTTTAAAATCCATTTCTATAATTATTTTCTGATTTTTCCAACTCTCTGGACTGGGCGCATGAATAAACAAAAGGCTAGAGGCTAACTTGAAAGGTTCCCCAGACTTGGAGAACACCGCATAGGATGGCAGGTTGATTTGAGAATATTACAGGGGCTCCTTAGCAAAATCGGTGGTGTGAAGGGGGTACGAGCCAACCGGAGCCGCCCGATGAAGGATCAAGGGCCCGGATTAGATCCTGAAATTTAAGCGAACCGGTACGCCTACAGTCGTTGGATCCGAGATCCACGGTCGGAATTAGAAGCGCGAAGGGGTACGCTTAGGATTTGATCACAGCCGCACACTCTACATCCAACAGCCCGCACAGGTTTCCCCCCGTCCTACTCTCTTCTCTCCCCTCACCAGAACGCAGAGCAGCGGCACCATGGCAGGAGCACGCCGAGGGACGACCCCGATGCCTGAACTTTGATTAGACGGATGCTACGCAGAGCGGAGATGATGGAGAACTCAATAGAGGAGTTCATACCTGCGCTGGTGCGGTGGTGAGGCCGATCGACGGACCCAGGCGGAGGGATGATTACCGGCACATGATTCCGGTAGCGTAGAGCACAATTCCGAACAGGCGAAGCTACAATAATTTTCCCTGTGGCATGGAGAGCTTCACCGGCCTGATTCTGACTACTCGACAACGCCGTAGGCTTCAAATCCACCACGACAACACCTCTCTCATCTCTCTGTCCTCGGCGGGGTGCAGCGAAAGCTCAGTTCACCATGGTGCACTGTCGGGCAGAGGGCGGAAGCAGGGGCACGACGGATTTATAGTGTCGCGGGTTCCGCAAGGGCTGGCGGGCGAACCGCACCCTTCCTGGACGAGTTCGTTCCATCCGCGTGGATTCCGCGCAGCCTGTACCGAGGTAGACGGAGATACGCACGGTTTTGTTGCGGTGAAGAAGAGGGAAAGTGATGACATGCGGGTCCCATGGATGGGCGAGCCGAACAAGTGCCAGCAGGCATCGCGCAGCTCACGGCGATATCATCGTGCGGATTCTGGCGAGGTTTGTTACGGAGAGTCACATTTTCCTGGGCACACGATGGGGAGGAGACAGATCCGACTCTAGGGCTCCACGCGCCAGCGTCACAACGGTGAACGCAGCATCCGCACGCGGATCGGATGAGGTACTGTTGAACGGGGCCCCCATGTAAGCGGCATTGGCGGAGGGAAGAGGTCGGGCTGGTTCCTTAGGGAAGTGGGTCGCGTGGTTGGTTTGTCCTGGGCCCAAATGGTAGCCTACGCGCGGCTGGGGCCGGACCAAGGTGGCAAGGGGCGCGAATGGGCCGAGAATGAGAGAACCGGCCCAGGTACAGGTAGGGTTTATCTTTTCTATTTTATTTCATGTTTTCTATTTCAATTCGAATCCAGGTTTGAATTTCAAATTCTTAAGTTAGATGCACAAACAAACTCCAACATGATGTAGGCATAATTTATATTAATTAATATATTCATTTATTCATGCAAAGAAGAGAAAAAATGATCCAATTATGCAACCCACACAATATTTTCCCATAAGTTATTTCATTTTTTTAAGGAGTGCATTTTTATGTAGTTCATAAAGATAATATTAAATAGTTAAAAGTCTTCCTTGTGTTTATGGTTCCAAGCTTTTAATTTTATGTTTTTTTTCAGAACAACATTTATAAATGAGGAATCTTATATTAAAATACCTTTTAACCCCAAATCTTATCAAGAAATATTTATAAATATTAGAATAGGATTTTGGGTGTTACAAATCCTACCCCCCTTAACAGAAATCTCATCCTCGAGATTTGTAAGGACAGAGATATAAAAAGCTTTATTTATAGTTTAACCTTTAACTTCTAATTAGTTTAAGAATAATAAGTTTCATGTTATTTAGAAAGTGGCTATGAAAGCATGGGTATATATATGTATAGTCACCTTATGGTGTAGTGTAAAAGATAGGTTAGGGCAAGAATAGCCTAGGGTGAGAAAGTTTATAGTGGGAAAGAATTCTGTGTTGAGTGATAAAGCATCTGAAGATTAAGTTTGACTTCTCTCCTTTCTTGACGAGGTTGATTTTTTCTTCTCCAGTCTTGGTCTCATTGATTCCTGGTTAGTGTATATCATCGGTTGGGGGAATATGGTTAAGATAGATATGGATGAGATAGACTACATGATGTAGGTCAAAAGTTTGTTTGATGTTAGGTGGGGATAGGCAGATTATGCAATCCATCATGACTCTATTGGTTGGGTTGTTTGCCCATAGATTGGTTGGATAGGTTATGTAACCTATTATATGGGTCATGTTGTTGTGTATGGCCGAGTTTATCTAAGATCTCAAACTTGTTTATAGGGGCAGGGTCTAATCTAATTTTTCCCACTATTAACTAGTTAAGTGACTGACCTTAGGTTAGCTCAACTTAAGGTTAGACTTCGTTAGGTTAGATTAACCTATTAGATGGGATCAGATCTAGAATAAATTGATATGACTATTTTAGACTAGATAAGATATAAATAAATTCTTTGGATTAGCTCATGGTTGTTATTCTAGAGTAGGATAAATATGCTAATTAGGGCAAGATGACTCCATAAGGATAAGGTAGAATATTTTGAGGTCAGTTAGATCTACTAGGGTGACATAAGATCTTTTCAAGATAAGATGAGTATCTTTTTAAGATAAGATGGATCTATGAGTGTATGATAGAATCTTGCACTGAACAGTGACCCTCCCAACCAAGTCAGGATACATTGCCCACACATCCTTCACATGGCTCACACGGTTACACCACATGGGGTCATCCTTCTTCTCAGCAGGGAAACGTCCCAAGGGGTGCATCACCATCTCTAGGGGATGGTAGCCACAGAAAGTCGTTAGAGTCTTCATGGCTACTGCTTCAGTGGTGTCGTCTGCCCTGAATCCAATCGTATCAGAGTCAAGAGAATGCCAACCCGGTTGAAGGGGATGAGCCTCCAAAGTCAGCCAGACTCGGCAATGAGGTACCCGATGCTCCTCATACAACTGCACCGTGTACAAAGGGGGCGTAGGGTAACCGACGGAGTTAAGCACTTCCCACAAGATGGAAGGAAAGCCATCATGAGAAAGGAAGTCAGAGCTGAAACGAGTGTCTCCTCCGCTGGCGGGGGTGGGTGAATTCATCTGCGGAAGGGTATCAGATGTAAACATTATGGTGGAAGGAAGAAAATAAAAGAGTCTGGATGGTTTGAAAAGAAGTGGGTTAGCTTGAATTTTTACTTCTTTAATTCTTAATCCTTCAAATTTTATAATGCATGCATGCTGAAAAGAATAACGACTCCTCTCTGAAATAATGAGTGCTCCTAGGGCATCCTTCAAGAATCTAAGTACTGGCCCACAGGGCCTACTTACTCAGCCACCTATTCTCCCATTATCCCTAAGGCTTTTCGTCCTAGGTCTAGCGGTCTAGTCCTAACGATTCTTAGCAATTTCTAAGCAAGTTTTAGATTTCGAAAATTGGTATTCATGGTTTATTGTCCTTCTCTGTGGTGATATTTGCTCCGATACCAGCTGTGGCGGAACTGCCCAAATTATTCCAGCTTAAGTGCCTAAGTCACGCCTCAAGGGCCGCAACACACTTAAATCGGAATAACCCGTCAGTCCCTTAGATCTAGTCTGATAAAGCAACTTAACCAGGATCAAATACCACAATCTCACACGAAGGTGAGTCACAGCAGAAACATAATAAAACAGGAAACCTTAAATTAAGTACTGAATTATTACATGGATCGGAGTTTTTTTCAAGTAGCGAATAAAAGTTCACAAAATAAAATGCAGCGGATAATCGATGTCGTCGATAGCGAGGAAATGGGCAAGGCCTAGCCCACTACTCCTCCTGCTCCTCTCGACCGTCCAACCCGGTGGCAGGGTGGTAGGCCAAGTCACACCATCAACCATATCCTGCAGGGTACCTACAAAATTATGCCACAAGCAAGGCTGAGTATACTAATACTGAGCTAGACTTACCCGGTGTGAGGAAACTACTCCTCTACCTCTAGACCATGTAGTTGTTTGGCTGAAGGGTTTGGTTTTCCAAAAGCACTAGCTGTATCTAAAATCAAGTTTTAGCTTTTCAATTTCTAGCATCATTAGCTTTACTAAGTTTGCTCCTTCTAAGCATACATGGTAGCAAGCATTTAGTACAATCAACAAATTATCTCATGTAACCTTCTTTCACTTCTTACTCAATGTAGTACAAGGGGTCAAGCAGTCTCATTAGCTGCGAGAAGCAGACGATTCGAATCGAGTTTTAACCTTGCAAGGTAAACCTAAACACACGACATGTCAGGGTACTTTGACCCCACACATGTCAACCGTCCCCCATCGATTCTCCGTTCGCAGCCAGGGCTCACCGCCTTGGCATACAATGCTCCACTGACCCCGGCTACCGCCGTGCAGTGACTGCACTTGTACCCACCATAGCTAGCATGGGAGACCCAGTCTCAGGACGAGTGAGGGATAAAGTCTGCGCCCGGCTTCACTTAGGTACTAGGTTTACCGGTTACCATATTTCCCGACATGTGCTTAGTACGTTCAAACGCTTGACTCAGGTATCCGCACATTAATCCTTAATTCTTTTTCTCGTCTCATGGACAAGGCATCCTCCCTAGATCCAAGTCCATAGACCGTTATAGATCCTGTTATCAAGATGAATACAATCAACTCCTGACCTCGCGCGAGCGCTAGAAAAATCACTCGACTTCTACCGAGATCCTGATTAGCAAAGCAGCTACTCGACCTAGCATACTAGTATCCATCTCAAAAAGGAATCCTAAGTTCATGCAACTAGAGGTTTCAAGCAACTCCTACACTTTAGTGCACATTACAATCCTACAAGCATTAAGTGTAGTAAAGTAGCATATATAAATACAGTTATGCATAAAAACCGGGGCTTGCCTTCAAATGCTGGGGCTGCGGGGAGATCCTCATTGGCAGTCTCGGGAGCTTGCTCCTGGTCTTCCTCTTGGACAGTTCCTTGCTCGGGGATGAGCACGTACTCTCCGTCAGCTAGATTGCAGTCTAATGAATGCAATGGGTAAGATATATACATGATATGATAGGTAATTTAGCAATTAACTCGATGGTGAATGATTCACTTAAATTAGATAGGGTTTACTCTTGCTACTAAAAATTCTTGTGGTATATTTAGTGATTTAGATCACATTCAGTTAAATGAAGTGGTAAGTCTATTTCGGTGTTCTACTAAATTCTTTTAAAAGCCTTAGTGAGAATTTAATAGGATTTCTAGTTGAGCTTATTGGAGTGAGGTTTATTATTTTCCTTTCTTCTTCTAGTTTCCTTTATGCTTTTAAGATGAGTTTGAACTACAAGTTATATTAATAAATTTCCAAAAAATTTGAAAAAATTACAGTAGCCTTTTACTGGTGTATAATTCTCTGTCTCAAAATTTGGGGTTTAAAAAGTAAGTAGTTCTCTCTGGATAAAAAGTTTTAATATTAGGGCAGAAGGGGTGGTTTGAACTACAACTACCATTTAACAGAAGGTTATTTCTTAAGACATATTTTTGCTGGCATCTAGATGTTTTAACATGACTTTGCACAAATTTCTAGCCATTAATACTTACCAGTTATTTTATTATGATTTTTCGAAGTTTCTAGCCAAAGGGGTGCTTTCTACTGCCACTATATTTGAAAAATATCAAACAACAAATTTCTGATTTTTCCTAGCTTCTATTTTGTGCAAGAGCAATCGTTCTGAAGTTTAGCATCTTTTTGCTTAAGAGAAGGGGTGGTAGGAATTTATTTGGATTAATGGCATTTTTCATAAAGTGTTGACAATAGGTATTATTATGCATCTTTCAAATGGGTTTGCATTTTTCTCTGGTGGCCTATCTCATTATTGATCTAGCAAAATTTTATTTGCCCATTATTGCATTATTTTGGGTTACTCATGATTTATTTGAAATATGACTCATTATCATGTCCTATTTATTTACCCTACTTAAAATGATGGGCTGGGGCGTTTATTATTTTTGCAGTGGGGATTTAGTGGTTACAAGTCCAGTGGATTTTTATTAACAAATTTGGGTCTGGTTTTATAACTCCAATAATTGTTTTCTAGTTGGAATAATGCCAAATAAAACATTTTACTTTTATGAGGGGCATATTACAAACCGACTTAAAGTAGAATGACCTTTTAGTCCATAAAGGTTTGAATCAACGTTGTAAACTTTTATGAGGGGCATAATTGTAATTCCTCACAGGCTGTGTCCTGTGTCTATAAATAGTGAACAGTATTCCTTTACTGTTCAGGCATTCGGTTAATTGCTATCGCATCTTTCGGGAACCAACCTTTGTCAAGGCAAAGGTATTATTGTACTCAATAACTTAATATATTAAGCAAATATAATATATAATTCGTCTATGATTTGTTTACCCTTTTTTATACCCTTTATTTTATGTTATCTCTTACAATCTATTAAAATTTTATTACGAAGACTTGAGCTTCGTAATTATATCATCATCAGCCTTCGTCCAAGACTCATTATTCTCAAGGGAATAATGTTTTATGGACGAAGGACGTTAACATTTAACATTTTATGTTGCCTTATTCTTAATTCATAGCATTTGAGAACAAGTCTCCAACATTGGCGCCCACCTCCGGTGAACTCACTTCCACTTTTTGAGCTGATGGCTTCGTTCAATGATCAAGCTGGAGCTGCTTCGGACCCGAAGCTGGTGCTCCCGATTACAGGTGGTTCGTCCTCAGAGCCAGCCAACAAGAAACAGAAGAAAGAAGCACAGAGAAGGGTACAGCATGTTGGGGTGCAAGGACCCTTCATCAAGTCAAGATGGTCTCACATTCCTATTACCTTCTCCCAAGAGGATCTTCAGCTCAAGGATTACCCACACAACGATGCCATGGTTATCTCTTGTGTTATCAAAGGATTTCTGGTCCACAATGTCTTGGTTGACACAGGTAGTGCAGCTGATATCATATTTGCTAAGGCCTTCAGACAAATGCAAGAGCCAGAAGATAAGATTCATGATGCCACACATCCTCTCTGTGGCTTCGGAGGAAGACAGATTGTAGCACTGGGAAAGATCACCATGTCAGTGACCTTCGGGTTCGTCAACAACACTAGAACTGAGCAAGTTGTGTTTGACATTGTTGACATGGAATACCCTTACAATGCAATCATTGGTCGTGGTACCCTCAATGCTTTCGAAGCAATTCTTCATCCTGCTTATCTCTGCATGAAGATACCTTCGGATCAAGGACCCATTGCTATTCATGGAAGTCAGGAAGCTGCCAGAAGGGCCGAAGGAAACTGGACTGACTCAAAAGCAATCCATAACATTGATGGAGCTGAAGCTTGTGAACAATACAAATTTAGAAGGGAGAAAGCAGCTTCAGCAGATCAGCCGAAGCCCATGCTCTTATGTGAGGACATAGCAGAGCAAAAGGTGCTGTTGGGCTCTCAATTATCCGAAGAGCAAGAGAAAACCTTGATAAGGTTTCTGTTCAACAACAAAGATGTTTTTGCGTGGTCAGCCAATGATCTCTGCGGAGTTAATAGGGATGTTATTGAGCACTCGCTCAATGTTGACCCATCCTTCAGACCTAGAAAGCAGAGGCTTCGGAAAATGTCAGATGATAAGGCCGAAGGTGCTCGTAACGAAGTCAAAAGACTCTTCAGTGCAGGAGTTATCAGAGAAGTAAAGTACCCAGAATGGCTAGCTAACACTGTTATGGTAAAAAAAGGCCAATGGCAAGTGGCGAATGTGCATCGATTTTACAGATCTTAACAAGGCTTGTCCGAAGGATGAATTCCCATTGCCAAGGATAGACTCTTTAGTTGACGCAGCAGCTTCTTCAGAACTCATGAGTCTGTTAGACTGTTATTCAGGCTACCACCAAATCTGGATGAAGAAGGAAGATGAGCCGAAGACTAGCTTCATAACTCCAAGTGGCACATATTGTTATCTTCGGATGCCTGAGGGGCTCAAAAACGCTGGAGGAAGTTTCAGCAGAATGACTGCGAAGGTTCTTCAGTCTCAGATAGGCAGAAATGTACTAACTTATGTTGATGACATCATTGTAAAAAGCACGAAACAGGAGAATCATATTGCTGATTTACAGGAGACCTTTGCCAATTTCAGACAAGCTGGCTTAAAGTTGAATCCAGAAAAATGTGTCTTCGGAGTAAAGAAGGGGAAATTTCTTGGATGCTTGGTTTCAACAAAGGGAATTGAAGCCAATCGAAGTAAAATTGAAGCTATACTTCGGATGGAGCCACCAACTACAAAAAAGGGGGCTCAAAGATTGACAGGAAGGTTGGCATCTCTCAATAGATTCATATCCAGATCAACAGAGAGAAACTTACCATTCTTCGAAGTGCTGAAGTCAGCCGAAGTCTTTCAATGGGGACCAATCCAGCAGAAGGCCTTTGAAGAGCTGAAACAGTACTTGATAGATCTAACAACATTAATTCCACCTACGCCAGGGGCTCCTTTGTTATTATATGTGGCAGCTTCGCACTCAGCGGTAAGTGCAGCACTCGTTCAGGAGAAGCTTGAGGGTCAGGTTAAGAAGCAGGCCCCAATATATTTTGTATCCGAGGTTCTTAGTATATCAAAGAAAAACTACACAGAATTAGAGAAGGTGTTATATGCTGTTTTGATGGCATCTAGGAAGCTTCGACACTATTTTCAAGCTTACAACATAATTGTTCCTTCTTCACAACCTCTGAAGGATATCATGAGGAACAGAGAAGCTACTGGAAGGATTGGAAAATGGGCTGCAGAGCTCAATGAATTTTGTATTGAATATGTTCATAGATCTTCGATTCAGTCCCAGGCGTTAGCAGACTTCATTGTTGACTGGACGCCAGGGGCTCAGGAGGAAGAAACAAATAAAGACGCCGAAGCATGGATAGTGTTTTGTGATGGGTCTTGGGGAACCTTCGGAGCGGGAGCGGCTGCTGTGTTGGTTTCACCTTCCAAAGTTAAAACCTGCTATGCGGCAAAACTTGATTTTAGTTGCACAAATAACATTGCTGAGTACGAAGCCCTGCTTCTGGGCCTTCGGAAGCTAAAAGCAATGGGAATCAGAAGGGCCATGCTTAAAACTGATTCCCAGGTTGTTTCGAGTCATATTGACAAGAGTTGCAAGGCTAAAGATCCGAAGCTTGAAAAATATCTGGATATGGTTCGAAGAATTGAAGCTTCTTTCGAAGGATTTTCTGTCAAAAATATCCCTCGAGGACAAAATGAGCATGCTGATTTGCTAGCTAAGTCAGCAGCACAGGGGCTGCCCTTACCTTCGGATGTGTTCTTCGAAACAATAAAAGCACCTTCGGTGGAACTTCTTGAAAGAGCAGTCCTCAATATATCTCCTGTTTATAGCAAAGATTGGAGAACTGAGATCATCTCTTACCTACAGGGTAAATTCCTTTCAGATGACGAAGCTTATAACAGGAGGATAGAGGCAAGAGCTCGTCCATATGTCATGATAGAAGGGGAGTTGTACAAGCATGGAGTTTGTGCTCCGCTACTCAAGTGTTTATCTAGAACCGAAGGCATAAAGTTGATGAAAGAAATACATGCAGGCCTGTGTGGATCTCACATTGGATCTAGGCCGTTACTTGGAAAAGTTTTTCGTCAGGGGTTTTATTGGCCGAAGGCAGCTTCGGATGCGGCGGAATTAGTTCAAAAGTGCGAAGGATGTCAGAAATGTGCAAGAGATCAAAAACAACCTTCGTCCTTAACACAGCTCATACAACCCATCTGGCCATTGCAAAGGTGGGGCCTTGACCTGTTAGGTCCGTTACCACCGGCCCAGGGGAACCTAAGATATGTTGTAGTGGCGGTGGAATATTTTTCTAAATGGATTGAGGCAAAGCCTTTAGCCACAATAACTTCGGCCACCGTCCAAAAGTTTTTCTGGCAGAATATTGTTTGTCGTTTCGGGGTACCAAAGGCTATCACTGTGGATAATGGAACACAATTTGACTCCGAAACTTTCAGGGATTTCTGTGATCAAATTGGTACGAAGATCCATTTTGCATCAGTCAGGCATCCGGAGTCAAACGGACTCGTTGAAAGAGCCAATGGCATTATAATGACAGGAATAATGAATTCAATCTTCAATCAACCTAGGGGAAAGTGGCCAGATCAGTTAACCAAAGTGGTGTGGAGCCACAATACAACAACATCAAGGTCTACAGGCTTTACTCCATTCAAGTTATTATTCGGTGACGAAGCAATAACTCCGGAGGAAGCTAAAACCGGATCAATAAGAGTAGTAGCTTCGGCAGAATCAGGTTCCGAAGCTGCTTATTCTGTGGAAAAGGATGCTTTAGAAGGGATCAGGCTGCAAGCCGTGGAGAACATCAGTAAATATCAAGCCGAAACAATCAAATGGCGAGATAGAAAGGTTCGGCTAAAGAATATTGAGCCAGGACACTTGGTGCTTCGAAGAGTGGCCAACCCAGAAACAGTGGGCAAGTTGCAGTTGAAATGGGATGGACCTTTCTTAGTAGCATCTTCGTCAAGACCCGGTTCATACAGATTGAAGGATATGGACGGCAACGACATTCCTAGATCTTGGGCGATGGTTAAAAATTTTGGCAGCAGAACAGTGCAAATAGCAATGAATGCTGTGGTAACTTCACACCTACTCGTTTGTTTATATAGTACTGCAGGTAAGAAGGCGAAGCGTCAGGATTTTTACACCAGGCGGACACCCGCTTGCACTCGCTGCGCGGTGGACCACAGGGACAAACAGTAACTCTGCAAGGTGGGACCACTACGCGCTGGGAAACTAAATCGTTTCTCGACAACGAGCTCAGGGAAGGTGTTTTTTGGACCTTCGGCTCCCCGAAGCTTAAGAGAGACTTTTTTCACGGATCAAGCTCGTTACGAAAAACGATCTAGCACCGCGAAAGGGGCTACTGTTGGGTTTATGCTTCGTCGCCGAACGTCTTCTAGGAAGAAGCGGTTTTTGGCTGAAGCTGTTTGTATGAGATGGCCGAAGGTTCCTCTTCATGAAGCTTCGGTATTACAAACCGACTTAAAGTAGAATGACCTTTTAGTCCATAAAGGTCTGAATCAACATTGTAAACTTTTATGAGGGGCATAATTGTAATTCCTCATAGGCTGTGTCCTGTGTCTATAAATAGTGAACAGTATTCCTTTACTGTTCAGGCATTCGGTTAATTGCTATCGCATCTTTCGGGAACCAACCTTTGTCAAGGCAAAGGTATTATTGTACTCAATAACTTAATATATTAAGCAAATATAATATATAATTCGTCTATGATTTGTTTACCCTTTTTTATACCCTTTATTTTATGTTATCTCTTACAATCTATTAAAATTTTATTACGAAGACTTGAGCTTCGTAATTATATCATCATCAGCCTTCGTCCAAGACTCATTATCCTCAAGGGAATAATGTTTTATGGACGAAGGACGTTAACATTTAACATTTTATGTTGCCTTGTTCTTAATTCATAGCATTTGAGAACAAGTCTCCAACAGTGGTCTTTTTATTTTTCCTAGGTTCTTTGTTACTTAAGTAGGCTAGGAAAAATATTTTCATTCACTGTTCATTAATTCTTAATGCCTTTATGATTTTCTTAAGTTTTGGGTAAAAGTGGCTTTTAATAGATATCCCTACTTAAATTTTCAATACTGGGGTTCCCACTATTTTTAAACAGTGTCTAATTGGGGTTTGAACAACTACAAATTTTCTTAAGTTCAGCACAGAAGCATAACTAATTTTCTTTAATTAAACAAGGTTTGGTCAGTTTCTATATTTAATTCCAAACTCTAAAAATTAGAACAGAAAGCATGGGGTTTAGTATTTTTAATTGATAGTCCATAATATTTAGAATTCAGCAAAATTGGTTTGACAAATTTTGGTTAAGTATTTCTCAAGTTATGAATTCCCTAAGTCTTCTACTGAATAAATAAAGATTAATTCGAAATGGTTTAAAGAAAAGCAGTTTTGCGCTGGGGTCCCTAGCAAAAGTTCTTAAAGGAATTATAGACAGGTCCCCGGGGCACTATTCATTTGAGTCTACGGCTCTGCAGAAAACCCCCTAGGGTTTCTGGAAATCGAACCTGCGGTCCTGTCCCCAATTAAACAGTACCCGCGGCGGAGAAAAGGGTGGAGGGGCTTACCGGCGGCGAGGTTGCTCCAGTGAGGTGGTCGAGGACGTAGGGGAGGTCTCAGGGATCACGGCGATGTGCGGGTCGCCATTGGGGATGGTCGGAGTCGGCCGGTCCACGTGCGCAGGCGGAGATGCTCGTCGGCGGCGAGGAATTCGGTCTACTCACGGCGCAATAGGTCAATCGAACGGGTCAGAGAGCTTCACTGGGTGCTAGGGACGACATGGGTGCAATGAATTTGAAAATGGCTTCCCGGAGAGCTCGGTCCACGCGCGGCGGTGGGCGACCGAAGTCCGGCGAGGGCGATCTCGGTCTTCCGGTGAAGTTCTGCCGTGTCCGAGGACTCAAGCTAACCGAGGGGTTGGCGCGACTTGGACGCGACTGGAGGGAGCTGGCCACGGCGACCGAGGCTCGGAAAGCTTGGCGGACGGTGGCGCGGCGTGCTCGAGGCAAATTCTGGTGATCTCTAGCTTGGGTAAGACTTGTGAGCACGCGGGGAGGTATGGCCAAGGCTCGGGGGCAGCTTTATAGGCATGGCGCGGTGCACAGGCGGCCGTGGACCGGCGAGCGCGCGCGGGCATGCGCTGGGGAGCGCGGGTGCACGAACGGGCGTGAACCAGGGGTGTCAGCCACGGTCGAACACGTGGAACTGTTGCCTCTGCCCAGGTTCTAACGCCGATTGGGCACAAATCTTCACGAATTTGGGCAAGATCGTTGTGAAGGATTTGTTCACCTGACATTGCTTTGTCTTTTGTGTATGGACGTCGCGCAGTTTTAGGCTAGGGACAGGGAGTTGTAGTGTCACTAAGGTGCCAATGTCAGAATGCCTGGTCCCAAGGCCAAACTGCGCCCAAACCATGTCAAATGAATTTGGTTTGAGTTCAAAATTTTCCAGAGCGTGTTCAAGGGAATTTGGCACAACTTTGATATTTGGACTTCTGGGCTTTGAGGTTTGAAAACAGAGAACGCAAATGATATTTGGAAAGGGTTCTGAAATTCAGAATTTAGAATTCTGAATTTCCCCATGGGACCATGGTTCAAGGGCTGATTTGGGGATTTTTGGAAAACCAAATGGCCAAACTTTCTTATTATGATTTGTTAGTTATTTGGCGAGCTAAAACTTTGTAATTTGGTCTTTTCTAAAATTTGTATTTTTCCCCCAAGATTTCTCCCAATTACCCCTTTATGCTTAATTTGCTCACTTAGGATTTATTAGGGTTTGAGAGTCTTCCTTCTTAAGGTTCATGACAAGATTAAGGAGAATTTGAGGAGACTCATTATAAATCTTTGTTCTTAATCTTTGATGTTCATCTCTTTACTAGGTTTACATGTGACAATAGGTTGGGGTTAGCTTAAAGAAGGAACCCTAGGTGACACTGGGGTGTCACAGGTACCGAGGTAGACGGAGATACGCGCGGTTTTGTTGCGGTGAAGAAGAGGGAAAGTGATGACATGTGGGTCCCATGGATGGGCGAGATGAACAAGCGCCAACAGGCATCGCGCAGCTCACGGCGAGATCATCGCGCGGATTCCGGCGAGGTTTGTTACGGAGAGTCTCATTTTCCTAGGCATGCGACGGGGAGGAGACAGATCTGACTCCAGGGCCCCACGTGCCAGCGTCACAACGGTGAACGCAGCATCCGCGCGTGGATCGGATGAGGTACTGTCGAACGGGGGCCCCATGTAAGCGGCATTGGCGGAGGGAAGAGGTCGGGCTGGTTCCTCAGGGAAGTGGGTCGCGTGGTTGGTTTGTCCTAGGCCCAAATGGTAGCCTACGCGCGGCTGGGGCCAGACCAAGGTGGCAAGGGGCGAGAATGGGCCGAGAATGAGAGAACCGGCCTAGGTATAGGTAGGGTTTATCTTTTCTATTTTATTTCCTGTTTTCTATTTCAATTCAAATCCAGGTTTGAATTTCAAATTTTTAAGTTAGATGCACAACAAACTCCAACATGATGTAGGTATAATTTATATTAATTAATTTATTCATTTATTCATGCAAAGAAGAGAAAAAAATGATCTAATTATGCAACCCACACAATATTTTTCCCATAAGTTATTTCATTTTTTAAGGAGTGCATTTTTATGTAGTTTATAAAGATAATATTAAATAGATAAAAGGCTTCCTTGTGTTTATGGTTCCAAGCTTTTAATTTTATGTTTTTTTTCTGAACAACATTTAAAAATGAGGAATCTTATATTAAAATACCTTTTAACCCCAAATCTTATCAAGAAATATTTCTAAATATTAGAATAGAATTTTGGGTGTTACAGTGGTTGCGAGTTCATCAACTTCGGCTCCGGCAATATCTTCGACATCAACAGGCACAACTGTTTTATCCGTCGAAGCTGGGGGCGGCGTTTGCTCAGTACCTTGCATCACATTCACCATCCACCATTTCTTCTACCCTCCAACCTTCTCCTCCGTAGATGGAGCGGTTTCCTTTGATTGCAAGAGGCTAGTTAGGTCTAACTCCAGAGGGCTTAGCAGTGCAAATGGGATGGATTCAGTCATTACCTTCAGAATTTCCGAAACTTCAGTAGCAGAAGGTGAAGGAGGACTTGTAGTTTTCTCTTCCACATCTTGTATCTTCGTATCCGCATAAAATATCGTAACAAGTTTGCGCTTCGTGGGAGTCGAATTCTTCAGCTCCGATAGAGTCTTCTGCCTCTTTAAAGTCTTATGGTCTTCCTTGATAGATTGGATAGCTTGCCTACCTAGAATGCTGACAACCCTTTTTCTTTTGCCCCCTCCGGCCCCTTCGTCAAGGCTTTCGTAGTTAGGATACTCAAATTTAAGAGCATCCATTACACAGTTCAACCTTCGTTTTGGCCGGGTGCCGAAGGCAGCGGTCATTAGCTGATCTTCTTTCTTCGTATAATTCCCGAGGATCTCATTGCACATGGTTTCTATCATTTCTAACCATTCAGTGTATGGCTCTTTAAATTTATTCTGAAATTTGAAGGGGTAAGGAAGTCGAACAAGTTCATATTTTTCCCTTCTTCCTTCTTTGGCATTCCCCATCCGCTAGAGGTTGGGAAAGTTTTGTTTGCTAGGAATTCCTGCACTAAGTCCCTAGTGCTAATATGCCCAGCTACCACCCTAAATTCTACTTGGGCCAGTTGGCATGGGGAGCCGAGTTGCATGTTGCATAGTGGTCTCGTCATGCCGAAGCTTGGTTTCAGAGGACTCATTACCATGGTCATGAGTTTCTCCCTTTTCTTCTCATCAACCTTCATGTAGAACCATTCACTAGTCCACCCAGTTGGCCATTTAGTGCGATAGTCAATCACCAGGGCCTTGGTATCCTTCCGGTATGCAAAATTATAGCACTTGGAGTTCTTGTGTAGACCATCGGCTCTGGCCTTTGTTTGATAGTGGAGTTCGTGCACGCGGCAGAACCCTTCGGCATTTGCACTTTTTCCTTGGCTTTGGAGACCCCATATGTAAACACTGAGCCTGACAATGGCATTCGGGGTCAGCTGATGGAGATATATCTCAAATTTCTTCAAAACTTCCCCTATCATATCGTATAGGGTGAACCGAAGCCCCGCCCTGAAGAAGCTCTTGAACACAACAACCTCATCATCCTTCGGCTTTGGAATTACATCTTCCCTAGCAAAATGGATCAGTTCATCATCATTTCCCCCAAAATAGCCTACCATCACACCCGTCCTCTGTTGTTACGGTAGATCTTCCAAATTCAATGTGACTATGTTTGGTTGGGCTCAGAATGCTATTGTCATCTTCACTTTCGTCATCGCTTCTGACCTCAGCCTCAGTCTGTTCAGCTTTGACATTTGGGGTAACTTCGGCAGTTGCTCCCTCTGGCACAACCAAACCTGAGCGCTTCATCACTTCTGATATGGGCACTATCTCGGTCGCTTCGGTTTCGTCTCCTTCACGGGACACCCTGGCAGTTGATCTTACTCTGGCCATTTCAGTTTTCAAGTTCTTTCAGACGAAGCTGACCTCGAGAGACGAAGCGCTTGTTTGAAAGCTCAATGCAGAAAGCTTTGGCTTCGGTTAATTTTTTTTAACAGCACAACAGTGCAATGGTAATGAATGTTGTGGTAACTTCTCACCAACCTGTCTGTTTATATAGTGTTGCAGGACAAGAAGGCGAATCACTAGAGCATGTATACTGGCTAAACGATGGACCCGCCAGCGCTCGCAATATTTTAATCGTTTTTTATAACAAGCTCAGGGAAGGTGTTTTCTGGACCTTAAGCATTTCGAAGCCTCCATATTTTCGCGGACCGAGCTCGTTACGAAAACATGATCTAGCACCACAAAGGGGCTACTGTTGGGGGTCTTCTTCTCCGCTGAAGGTCCTCAAGACAAAAACACCTTTGGCAAAATGATACAGAGGTCCGCTCTTCTCCTACCAAAGGTTCTCAAGACGAAGACATTGTGTAGAAGCAGCGATGCAGAATGCTGAAGCTATCATCAGCTTCGGTTCAGCTCAAGTAGAAGAAGAAAAGACCAGATAGACCTTGATAATATAGGTCGTCTGTAGATAAATGTTGAGGGTCATGAATCTAATTTTACCCGGGCTGCGTCTCGTGCCTATAAATAGACGAACAGTGACATCGTGCTATTCATGTTGTATTGTATTCACTCTCGCAACTCCACCTTCAAGCAAGCCGAAGGTATCAATGTAATATTAATATTGTTAATATTCATATATGTTTTGTGAAATATGAATATGAATGGATTAATGAGATGCAGATTACTGTCTTCATCCTTTTATATTTCTATTCATATGCTAAATGATGAAGGTATGTCCTTCATGACCTTCGTCTGATGATGATTATACCCATGGGAAAATAATGCTTCGGAAGACGAAGGTCCCCAACAATTAACAATTGTGTTGCCTTGTTCTTAATTCACAGCATTTGAGAACAAGTAAACAATAGCCACTGATGCAGCTGTGTATGGGTGAGCTAAGGCAATGAAATGACAATACTTGCTGAAGCGATCCACCACGGTGAGGATGACGGATTTCCCGCGAACACGCAGCAATGCCTCGATGAAGTCCATGCCGATGTCTGTCCAGACACCCGACGTAATTGGTAGCGGCAGCAGGAGGCCACCCGGGTGGAGGTGCTCGGTCTTGCAGCGTTGACAGGTGGAGCAGGAGCGGACGAAGTCCTGGACGATGTGGCACATGTCGGGGAAGTGGAAGTCGTGTTGTAGGAGGTGGTGGGTGCGATGTACGCCTTCGTGGCCATCACCATGTACGATGGCCAAGATCTCCTGGAGGAGAGATGATGACGGAGGGACGTAGAGCCTGCTGTTGTAGGTGAGCAGGTTGTCAACGATGGTCCAAGGATCGCCGCGGGTGCCGGTTGCGACCTCATCCCTAAGGGCCATCAGGGCGGGGTCGGCCTCTTTCTCGTGCCTCAGACATGTGATGTAGTCGAACTGCGGCGCCAAGATGGCCAGGACAACCCCCTCCTTCGGCGTCTCTCTGCGAAATAAGGTGTCCGCCACGGCGTTCTGGGACCCCGGCTTGTATTCGATGCTGAAGTCGATGCCGAGCAGCTTCCCCACCCAGTGGTGTTGTGGAATGGTGGCGAGGCGCTGATCAAGGAGGAATTTCAGGATATAGTGGTATGTTCGGACTATAAAGCGCCGGCCCCAGAGGTATGGCCTCCAATGGCAGATGGCGTGGACCAGCCCTATCAGCTCTCACTCATAGGCCGCAAGTGATCGGTGTCGTGGTGCCACTGGTCTGCTGAAGAAAGCAAAGGGATGTGCCTCCTAGATGAGCACCACGCCAAAGCCGTGTTTGGAGGCGTCGCATTCCACCACAAACAGCTTTGTGAAGTCCGGAAGGGCCAAGACCAGTGCCATGGTGACCGCTGCCTTGAGCGCGTCGAAGGCCGCAGCTGCCTCTGTTTACCATGTGAAGCCCTCTTTCTTTAGGAGCACGATCAACGGGTGGCAATGGTGCCGTAGTCGTGGATGAACTTGCGGTAGAAGCTGGCTAGCCCCAAGAAACCCCGAACCGTGCGTGCCGAGTGTGTTTGAGGCCAGTCGCGAATCGCCTATACCTTGGTGGGGTCCATGGCCACTATGATACCCAAGTTGTAAATGATAAGAAATGGAAATTATTTCATGTCTATGAGTGGTCTCTACATATAAACACATGTGAACACCCCATTTCAAAAAAATAAATAATTAATAAATGGCATGACCAAACAGTGCATCATGCTGGGATTTATTTGTGTGAGCATTTGATAACAACAAAAATAATAATTATAGAAAGACATGGGTATCCAAATTTGAAATTTAGACCCAAATTAGAATTCTAGGAATTATAAAAGAGAATAAAAATATTATACAAATTAGATACAACAAATATATATATGAATTAAATTTCGGTTCATACTATTGTTTGAATATAGACATTTAACCCAAGCATGAACTCCAAAAATATGAATTCAAATTTGAAACCTAAATTTGAAAAGAGAAGAAAAGAGAAAAGAAAAGAAAATACGAAAGAAAAAGAAAATCAAAAGGATAAGAACGCACATGGGCCGAAATCAGAGGTCCTCGGCCCATCTTCACTCCCCGCGCGGCCCAGGGGGCTTGGGTCGGTGCCGACATGCGCGGCCCACCTGTCAGCCTTACCCAACCTTCTCAGGTGCGGAAATACCTCTCATTGATGGGGCTAGCCCACACGGCATCCACTCCTCCAATACGAACCGTGCGGCAACTACCGTAGCCCCTCTAGCGTGTGGCCCCGCATTATCAGCTTCCCCCACTCAACCATCATGCCGACGATGGCGGGATGTCACGCGTATCCCGGGCGCCGAGCTGACCGGCTCCTCGACTCATAAAACGTGTTGCGCCACGCCCTCCTTCTACTCCTTGACCTGGTGTGTGTACTCAAAGGGGGAAATTGTGAGAGAGGGGGTGAGTGACGAGTTCAGCCGCGACTGATCAGGCGGGTCGTCGCCCCCGTTGCCGTTCGTCGTGCTCGGCGCCAAATTGGAGCGTTGCGTGCGACCGGGCGATTTCATCTATGTTCCGAAGCACTCGCGTGGCGTGGGTGAGATTCGTGCGTGACCCAGGCGAACCCAACCCATCGCCGTCATTGCTGCTCCACGGATCACCATGGACAGAGCTGGACATTGCCGGAACCATTGTAAGAATACGCTTCCCGAGTTCGTCTTCCCCTTAATTTCAATTTGCAGCCGAGATACGTAGGGGCCGTGTACCGATTAGCGTAGTGGGCATCTCAGCCATGGCGGGCCGCCGTAGTGCTTGGTGGGGTCGCCGGTGTTGATGGCGAGGAAGAAGAACGCCGCTGACCGTCGATGCGAGGATTGAGGGTTGAGATTAGATCTTGCGTACTGGTTCGCTAGGTGGATCTGGAGCGTTGATACTGAAGCGGACGGTTTATGTTAGCTCGGGGTAGGATCGCCCTTCATCCATTGATTTCGGATCGAACGATCGGGGCGGGTTACACGTTAAATATCGCGACGATTTAATCTGGTGCGTCAGGTATGGATCGGACGGTTAGATCTGTCTAATACCTCTTCGGTCGTGCACTTTCGCATAAGAGTCCCCACGAAATACAGAAACTAACTCGCCGTCCACATCCACTGTTCGCTGAGTCTAGTGAATCTTGCGCAGTGACCCCTGTGTTTCTATTTAATTGGCGCGCAGACCAGAAATCAGAGAAATTAGTGAATGAATTATAGAAATTGATTTTTAATATAAAAATAATTCTAGGAACTTGTAAAATTCATATAAAATTCATTTTAACTTCTTTTTAGTCCATTCCAGTTCACATAATTTTGTAATAATATTGTTCATCACATAGTGTCTCTATTTTGACATGAAAACTGTACTAAAATTGATATCATAATTAATCTTGTATCAAATACATAAAACCTTCGGAAATTTATAACTTAAAATCCATAACTCTGAATTTAATGATTCTTTTTCCTATGAACTCATTTTAATGAGAAGATTATTAATATGTATTTTTTATACATGTTTGGTGTGATGTTAATTTTTCCTTTGTACTATGCTTGTTTGTGATGTGGCGAGTAGAAGAGCCAGTGGCCGAGGAGTCTGGTGTTCAACAGGTAGAAGTTGCTAAGTAGGAGCTCATTGAAGGCAAATTGTGCCCCTGACCACTTTTATTACCCAACAATGTTTTTTATTATCACTTATTCATGCATAGGATTAATTTTGATGGGACCCAATAGGTCACCCTAGTCTGATTATCTTGTTACCTTGTTTACCCCTGAACTATTTAGGTAGTTATGCTATTGCTCTATATGGTTTTGGGTTTAATATTACATCATGTTCATGTTCCAATTATACTGTTATTTCATTTATTATTCATGTCAAGATCATTAATTTTTAATTGGAACATGGAGCTTAACTTGAGAAACATGTGCCACCACAAGGGTGGTATGGGACGCCCTTGGCTGACTAACTAGAAAAGCTAGTGGAGGACTACCTTACCCGATAGGGGCAAGGGAACTAGGGGAGTAGGCGTGTAGAGAGGTTCCCGGGTTGATTTTGCTGCGATGGCGGTCAGACGGGGGATTCCTACATTGCTCTTCCTAGAAACTGTAGCGGGTTTTCTGAAGCTAGTGGAACTTTGTAAAGGCCTCGTAGTGTTACCTGACCTCGCTTCCTTGGTAGAGGTGTATGGGAGTCGCGATCCCTTGGCAGATGGGTAACATGACTTGTGGGTACAGGGTACAACCTTTGCAGAGTGTAAAACTGGTATACTAGCCGTGCTCGCGGTCATGAGCAGCTCAGGACTCTCGTAAGATTAAACTATGGAACTTAATTCAATTTTTCATTTGCATTGCATGTGATTTACTATTAATTCTATTTTACTCTATTATGGTTTGGTATTCACTTACATTTAGTAGCTGCTAATAAAATTTGACCAACTACTAAAAGCAATGCTCAGCTTTAACCCCTATTATTGATCAGCCTTACACTTCACATAAACTCCCACCTTTGGTGAGTTCATGTACATTATTCCCCACGAGTTGTTGAGCTATGATCTTTTGTGAGCTCACACTTGCGATATATAAACCCCCCCACAGGAGAAGAACAGGTTGTCCTAGAGAAGCCACACAACGAGGAGTATGACTTGATCTAGGTGCCATCTCCCAGTCGACTTTATGGCGCCAAGGACGGACATTAGTTCGCTTTATATATATATCTTTTATTTTTGTAAGACTTCCGTTATGTAATAATTACTTTTATGATATTGTGACATTTATCTCTATATACTATGTGATTATGTGTGTTGTTCTTCTTTGGCGCACATATGAGATGCACCTGGCTTTATCCTTTAAATCTAGGTGTGACATAAGTGGTATTAGAGGAAATGTTGACTGTAGGACGAAATCTAGATAGCAATGGACAAAACCCTTACCTACTTACCTTACTCGGATTCTTTCTATACTTATCTTGATCCTGTTTCACCTTTTTGCTGTTCTACTCTTATTACAATTATCTTATCTTCTACTCTAAGACAAGATGGATTTCACACCTTGGAATCCTACATTTATGATCTTTTTAAGAGATAGGAGACCTAAGACAAAATTAAAACTATTTTCTCTATTTAAAAATGTTGATTGATTATTCTGATGATAAATGCCTGATTTGCTTCTTTGATTGATTGAAACATTATAGTTGGGCATCTTAGCATGTACCACCATAAGGTAATGTATTTGCTTTAGTAGGTGACACACTAATCTACTTAGCTAATAAAACCCCCAAAGTAACATGTCTCGTAATCACTTGCCTTCTCTACAATTCTTTCTTTCTTACCATGTGTTTCTAACTCAGATGGTCAATACCAGGAAGGGAGGCAAGATTGATCTACCTGCCAACCCATTCAACCGGAGGGTACTTAGACAACAACAACAACAAGCAGAGATGGATCCTCCAAATCCTCCACCAGCCGGAACTGATCCAGTAGTTGTAGCCCAGATGCAGATGATGCAATAGATGGCTGATACTATGGCAGATATGCATGTGCAGATGCGATAGGAGCGTCAGGAGATGCGCCAAGAGAGGAAGGAGATGAGCTAAGAGCGAATGGTGCGACACCACCACCACCACCAGTTCCACCCCAGGACAAGCACCAGGAGTTCATGAGCCACAAGCCACCAACGTTCACTAGCTCTCCAGATCCTCTACACGCTGATGATTGGCTAAAGTCAGTGGAGAAGATGTTGGTTATTGCGCAGTGCTCTGACCGGGAGAAGGTTCTCTATGCTTCTGGTCGTCTTACTGGTCCTGCTGCTGATTGGTGGGATTCTTACACCGCTGCCCATGATGTTGCTGATACTATTACCTAGGCAGAGTTTGCTACACAATTTAGGAACTATCACATACCTGCTGGACTGATGAAGATAAAGAAGAAAGAGTTTCTGTCGCTGAAGCAAGGGAGCGTGTCAGTCAGCGAGTACCGCGACAGATTCATTCAGCTCTCAAGATATGCACCAGATGAAGTGACTGAGGATGAGAGGAAGCAGGAACAAATCATTGAGGGACTTAATGGACCACTGCAGTATGCTCTAGTGGCTCATACCTTTCCATCATTCCAGAGGCTACTTGACAAGGCCCTAGCTATTAAACACAAGCGTGTTCAGCTAGAGGATATGAAGAGGAAGGCGATCACCCAGTGATAGGGGAGCAGCAGCGTTCATCCTCGCTATGTTCCACCCTAGGGTACAACAGTTCGCACTGGAGGAGGACAGCGTCCAGCTTAGTACACACCACAGGGGACTCCACCGACTCATTAGGCTGCCCCCACTAGCACCCCGGCGAAATTCTCAGGACAGAGTGCAGGCACCACATGCTACAAGTGTGGTAAGACTAGGCATTATGCTAATGTTTGTCCATAGAGGATTGCTACTACCCCCGTTCAGAACAAGCAGCAGACTCCAGGATCTGGCAAGGGATTCACTATTGCCAGGGTTCATCAAGTCAGTGCTGATGCTACCGCTGAAGGAGCTGACATCGCTATTGGTATGTTTTATATTAATGCAATTCCTGCAGCAATATTATTTGATTCTGGTGCTACACATTCATTTATGTCTTCTCGATATGCCAACACAAATGAGTTACCACTGCAAAATATGAAAACACCAATGGTAGTCATTACACCTAAAGGGCTTGTTGAGGCAAACTATATGACACACAGATTAACTTTGACAATTATGGGAAGAGAATTTTGGGCTACCCCTATAGTATTAAAAGAAAGCAGTATAGACTTGATTCTTGGTATGTCATGGTTAAGAAAGGCCAAAGCAGTTATACATTGTGCTAGGGGAACGGTAGAACTCACCAGCTCTAAAGGAGAAAGATTTGAAGTTGAAATTACCATAACTGCCTTTACTAGACCTGTTGTATTTCTAGTAGATGGAAAGTTTGTAGGCAACAACATCCGTGTGGTTAGGGATTTCCCCGATGTATTTCTAGAGGAGTTACCCAGGATGCCACCAGATAGGGAGGTAGAGTTTGTCATTGATCTCTTACCTGGGACTGCTCCTATTTCTAAACGGCCATACAGGATGTCCTTAGAAGAGTTAAAAGAACTTAAGAAGCAGTTAACGGAGTTGCAGGAGGCTGGGTACATTCATCCGAGTTCCTCACCTTGGGGGCGTCGGTTCTGTTTGTACAGAAGAAAGATGGATCACAAAGGATGTGTGTGGATTATAGATCCCTTAATGATGTTACTATGAAGAACAAGTATCTGTTACCCCACATTGAAGATTTATTTGATCAAATGAGAGGTGCTAGGGTATTCTCGAAGATTGATCTCCGATCGGGTTACCATCAAATGAAGATTAGGCCATCTGATATTCCCAAGACGGTTTTCTCAACCCGGTATGGTTTATATGAATTCACAGTTATGTCACTTGGACTAACTAATGCACCAGCCTATTTTATGAATCTGATGAATAAGGTGTTCATGGAGTATTTTGACAGATTCATCGTGGTATTCATCGACAATATTCTTATTTATTACAAGATTGATAGTGATCATGAGGAACATCTGAGATCGGTGCTACAAAAGCTACGGGATAATCGACTTTACGCCAAGTACAGCAAATGTGAGTTCTGGATTGACGAAGTACCCTTCCTTGGACATATCATTTCTAATGGTGGGATATTAGTGGATCCTACTAAAGTCAGGGAAATAGTGGCGTGGAGAATACCCAGCATAGTTACTGAGGTCCGGAGTTTCTTGGGACTTGCACGCTATTATCGATGATTTATTGAAGGGTTCTCTAAGATTGCTAAGCCTATGACCTCACTACTAGAGAAGGGAAAAGAGTTTAACTGGGACTGGAAGTGCTAAGATAGTTTTAATCAACTGAAGTTGAGATTGATGTCACCCCCGGTGTTGGTTATGCCAAATCTACAGAAGGGATTTGATATGTATTGTGATGCGTGCGGCCAAGGCTTGGGGTGTGTTCTTATGCAAGAAGGACACGTAAATGCCTACGCATCTTGTCAGTTGCGGAAACATGAGTTGAACTATCCCACTCATGACTTAGAACTGGCAGCCGTAGTGCATGCGCTCAAGATATGGATACATTATATTATGGGAACCAAGTGCCAAGTGTGCACTGATCATAAGAGTTTGAAGTACATATTCACTCAGAAGGATCTCAACCTTAGGCAACGCCGATGGTTGGAACTCATTAAGGATTATGATTTGGAGATTCACTATCACCCGAGCAAGGCGAATCTGGTTGTGGATGCCTTGAGTCAGAAGGAACACGTCCATGCTACTATTGTTGCCCAGCTACCCGACGTGATTGTTGAGGATTTCAGGAGACTCAACCTAGGAATAGTTGCTCACAATGAAGGAGTCACAATTGAAGTGGAACCTACCTTGGAGCAAGAAATCCGCAAAGGTCAGATTGGTGATGCTAGAATCCAAGAGATCAAGGATCTAATTACTGAAGGTAGGGTTCCAGAATTCACGGAGGATGAGCATGGTACAATATGGTTCAAGAACTGGATATGTGTTCCTGATATTGATAGCCTCTGTGAGGCTATATTAAAAAAGCCCATGACTCTGATTACTCCATTCATCCTGGGAGCACTAAGATGTATCAGGATTTGAAGCAGAAATATTGGTAGTATGGGCTGAAAAGAGATGTGGCTGCACACGTGGCTATGTGTGATGTGTGTCAAAGAGTCAAAGCTGAAAATCAAAGACCAGCTAGACTACTACACCCGTTAAAAGTACCCGAATGGAAGTGGGAGGAGATTGGTATGGACTTCATTGTCGGGTTGCCTCGCACCTCAAAAGGGTATGATTCCATATGGGTGATTGTGGACAGGCTAACCAAAGTAGCTCACTTCATTCCGATCAAGGCTACTTATAAAGGTTCTCAGTTGGTAGAGTTATACATGGCTCGGATTGTGTGTTTACATGGGGTACCAAAGAAGATCGTTTCGGATAGAGGCTCACAGTTTACCTCTAGATTTTGGAAAAGCTTCCATGAGAATATGGATACAAAGTTGAGTTTTAGTTCGGCCTATCATCCTCAAACTGATGGCCAAACTGAAAGGACTAATCAAGTACTGGAAGATATGTTGAGAGCTTGTGCCCTTCAACATGGAGACAGTTGGGACAAGAGTCTACCATATGTTGAATTCTCCTATAATAGTAGTTATCAGGCCAGTCTGAAGATGTCAGCATTCAAGGCTTTATATGGCAGGAAGTGCAGGACTCCTCTATATTGGGATCAGACTGGAGAAAGTCAGTTCTTTGGGCCTGAACTTATTCAAGAGGCAGAAGAACAAGTCCGTAAAATCCGAGAGAACTTGAGGGTAGCATAGACCAGACAAAAAAGCTATCCTGGTAATCAAAGAAGACCACTGGAGTTTGAGGAAGGTGATCATGTGTATCTCAAGGTGTCACCACTTCATGGAATGACGAGATTCAAAGTTAAAGCCAAGTTATCCCCTCGCTTTATTGGGCCCTTTAGAATCTTTAGGCGAGTTGGGGAGATGACCTACCAGCTCGAGCTACCTGATCATCTATCTGATGTGCATGATGTATTCCACGTGTCTCAACTCAAGAAGTGTCTCCGCGTCCCTAAGGAACAGCTACAAATGGAATAACTTAATGTTCAGGGTGATTTGACTTACACGGAATACCCTATCAAGATTCTTGACACTTTGACTCGAGTTACAAGAAATAAAGTGATAAAGATGTGCAAAGTGCAATGGAGTCACCATGGAGAAGATGAAGGTACTTGGGAGAGAGAAGAAGAACTTCGAATATAATTTCCCCATCTTTGCCCTAGTCCTTCCTAAATCTCGAGGACGAGATTCTTGTTAAGGGGGGTAGGATTTGTAATACCCAAGTTGTAAAGGATAAGAAATGGAAATTATTTCATGTCTATGAGTGGTCTCTACATATAAACACATGTGAACACCCCATTTCAAAAAATAAATAATTAATAAATGACATGATCAAAACATGCATCATGTTGGGATTTATTTGTGTGAGCATTTGATAACAACAAAAATAATAATTATAGAAAGACATGGGTATCCATATTTGAAATTTATACCCAAATTACAATTCTAGGAATTAGAAAAGAGAAGAAAAATATTATACAAATTGGATACAACAAATATATATATATATGAATTCAATTTCGGTTCATACTGTTGTTTGAATATAGACATTTAACCCAAGCATGAACTCCAAAAATATGAATTCAAATTTGAAACTTAAATTTGAAAAGAGAAGAAAAGAGAAAATAAAAGAAAATACAAAAGAAAAAGAAAATCAAAAGGATAAGAACGTGCATGGGCCGAAATCGGAGGTCCTCGGACCATCTTCACTCCCCACGCGGCCTAGGGGGCTTGGGTCGGTGTCGACATGCGCGGCCCACCTGTCAGTCTCATCCAACCTTCTCAAGCACGGAAATACCTCTCGCTGACGGGGCTAGCCCGCACGGCATGCACTCCTCCAAAACGAACCGCGCGGCAACTTCCGTAGTCCCTCTGGCATGTGGCCCCACATTGTCAGGTTCCCCCACTCAACCATCGTGCTGACGATGTCGGGACGTCACGCGTATCCCAGGCACTGAGTTGACCGGCTCCTGGCGCATAAAACGCGCTGCGCCACACCCCCTTCTACTCCTCGACCTGGTGCGTGTATTCAAAGGGGGAAGTTGTGAGAGAGGGGGTGAGTGACGAGTTCCGCCGCGACCGATTAGGCGGGTCGTTGCCCCCGTTGTCATTCGTCGCGCTCGGCGCCAAATTGGAGCGTTGCGTGCGACTGGACGATTTCATCTGTGTTTCGGAGCACTCGTGTGGCGTGGGTGAGACTCATGTGTGACCCAGGCTATCCCAATCCGTCGTCGCCGTCACTGTTCCGTGGATCGCCGTGGACAGAGCTGGGCACCGCCGGAATCATTGTAAGAATAACTTAAAATCCATAATTCTGAATTTAATGATTCTTTTTCCTATGAACTCATTTTAATGGGTAGATTATTAATATGTATTTTACATATATGTTTGGTGCGATATTAATTTCTCCTTTGTACTATGCTTGTTTGTGCTGTGGCGAGTAGAAGAGCCAGTGGGCGACAAGTCTGGTGTTCAGCAGGTAGAAGTTGCTAAGCAGGAGCTCATTGAAGGCAAGTTGTGCCCTTGACCACTTTTATTACCCAATAATGTTCTTTATTATCACTTATTCATGCATAGGCTTAATTTTGTTGGTACCCAATAGGTCATCCTAGTCTGATTATATTGTTACCTTGTTTACCCCTGAACTATTTGGGTAGTTATGCTATTGCTCTATATGGTTTTGGGTTTAATATTACATCATGTTCATGTTCCAATTATATTGTTATTTTATTTATTATTCATGTCAAGATCATTAATTTTTAATTAGAACATGGAGCTTAACTTGAGAAACACGTGCCACCACAAGGGTGGTATGGGATGCCCTTGGCTGACTAACTAGGAAAGCTAGTGGAGGACTACCTTACCCGATAGGGGCAAGGGCAGTATGGGAGTAGGCATGTAGGGAGGTTCCCGGTTTGATTTTGCTGTGATGGCGGTCAGACGAGGATTCCTGCATTGCTCTTCCTAGAAACTATAGCGGGTTTTCTGAAGCTAGTGGAACTTTGTAAAGGCCTCCTAGTGTTACCCGGCCTCGCTTCCTTGGTAGAGGTGTATGGGAGTCGCGATCCCTTGGCAGATGGGTAATATGACTTGTGGGTACAGGGTACAACCTCTGCAGAGTGTAAAACTGGTATACTAGCCATGCTCGCGATCATGAGCAGCTCAGGACTCTCGCATGATTAAACTATGGAACTTAATTTAATTTGTCATTTGCATTGCATGGGATTTACTATTAATTATGTTTTACTCTTATTATGGTTTGGTATTCACTTACATTTAGTAACTGCTAATAAAATTTGACCAACTACTAAAAGCAATGCTCAGCTTTAACCCCTATTATTGATCAGCCTTTCACTTCACATGAACTCCCACCTTTGGTGAGTTCATGCACATTACTCTCATCTTTTTTTTGTAAGACTTCCCCTATGTAATAATTACTTTTATGATATTGTGACATTTGTCTCTATACACTCAATGATTATGTGGGTTGTTCTTCTTTGGCGCACATATGAGATGCACCCAACTTTATCCTTTAAATTCGGGTGTGACAGCCACCCCGGACATGGAGATCACATGCCCGAGGTAGGCGACGGAGGGGACACGGAAGGCACACTTGGACTGCTTGACGAACAATTGGTGTTGCCGGAGTATCGCTAGCACGGTGCGAAGGTGACGCAGATGGTCCACCTAGGTGGAGCTGTATATCAGGATGTCATCGAAAAACACAAGGACAAACCAGCAAAGAAAGGGCCTCAAGACATCGTTCATGAGAGCTTGGAAGGTCGCCATGCATTGCAGAGGCCGAACGGCATCACCAGGAACTTGTACAAGCCATCGTGGGTGCGGAAAGCCGTCTTGTGGACGTTGTAACACCCCTGGTGTTACTGTCACTAAAACTTGAGCATAACATCATGAGCATTGGCATATCATGTGTTTGTTACACTTAGAGTGCATTCACTAGGCAAAAATTTCAAACAAGTTGTATTGGTGTGACTTGGTATGTGTGTAACCCTAGGGTAGGGTACTTAACCCTAAACCAGGCTAAGGAGTGATAATGAAGCCCAAACATGAGAAAACTTCAAAACTCATTATAAGTGATCATGAGATATCACATTTAATGGACTTGAGTGGCATCCAAACCCTAAAAGTGCCAAAAACTCTGAAAAGACCCCTAAAAACCCTGAATTGAAACCCTAGGAGGTTATGTGTAAATTTTGTACACTTTTGGACCAAGGTGCAAAAACCAAGTTATTAGGGCACCTCAAATCATATGCTTCACACATTTGAGGATTTCCAAGTCAAAATATGATATTTGGGCTTATTTGCAAAAAGCCACTCTATACCTCTCATATGCCAAAGTCCAAAACCAGTGAATAGGGCTGACTTTGGAGCTCTGTATTTCTAAAAATACAAGGAATTTGCCTAGGGTCAACACATCAAACTTGTAGAGCTACTGTAGGAGTACAACTTTGCTTAAGTGACTAAGCATTATTGACATACAAAAATGGAGATAATTAGCCCTAAAGTGTGGCTATCAGACCACCCTAAGACTGAACACTGACTGACAGTGAGTTCTGAGGAACTTTGGGCTCGTTTCTTGTGCAAGGAGATAAGCAAATGGGCAAGATCCCTATAGAAAAATTGTAGCTGGTATATAGAGCTACAAGTTTGTTACAGATGGATTAGCAAGTTCTCATACGAAAATCCGAGATCTAGGCACTGCAAGTTCGAATGTGATGTGGTAGCCGAAGAGTTTGGCTGCCCATTTGGCAATCTGGACTGATGCCTCCGGGTTTCTAAACAATTCGCCGAGTCCCCTATCTGAGGTGACCCGGACCTTGAACACTTCAAAATAATGGCGCAATTTGCGCGAAGCCATAACAACTGCGTATGCGATTTTTTCCAGTTCCGTCATATTGCATTTTGATGTCGTGAGTACTTCGGAGACGTAATAAACTGGACATTTCCTGATCGTGCCCTCTCTGTTCTGCTCTTGAACCAGTGCTACGCTGACCGCATGCGGCGAAGCTGCGATGTAGAGCAACAGGGGTGGCGAGGGATCGGGGCTTGTAAGAATTGCCAACTCTGACAGAAACTGCTTTAATGAAGCGAAGGCTGCCGCCTGCTCTGGTCCCCATGCGAAGTCTTTTGCGCCGCGGAGTGTTTTGAGGAAAGGGAGGCTTGGCTCTGCGGATTTGGAGATGAATCTGTTGAGGGCGGCCAATCTGCCTGTCAGTCGTTTGACGTCTCTGGCTAACTGCGGGGGCGTCATATTGATGATGGCCTAGATTTTGGTTGGATTGGCTTCGATCCCGCGGTGCGACACCAGGTAGCCCAATATTTTCCCCTGGCGAACGCCGAAGACGCACTTTTCAGGGTTTAGGCGAAGTCGTGCATCCCGCATGTTCGCAAACGTTTCGGCGAGGTCAGCCAGATGGTCTTCCTTGCTTCTGCTGGCGACAACGATGTCGTCCACATATGTAAATATGTTTCTGCCGACTTGGCTCTCGAGCACCGTTTTGGTGAGTCGAGAGAATGTGGACCCGGCGTTCTTAAGTCCCTCTGGCATTCTGATGAAGCAATACGTGCCGAAGGGTGTTATGAAACTGGTGCTTGCCTTGTCTTCCTCCTTCATATATATTTGATGGTAGCCGGAGAAGCAATCAAGGAGTGACATGACTTCGCACCCGGCCGCACTTTCGACGATTTTGTCGATCCGAGACAGCGGGAAGTTGTCCTTGGGGCAGGCCTTGTTGAGACTGGTGAAATCAATGCACATCCGCCATTTGCTGCTCTTCTTCTGCACCATCACTACGTTGGCGAGCCATGTAGGGTAGGCGATTGGCTCGATAAATTGGGCCTCAAGCAGGCGATGTACCTCAGCCTTGGCGGCTTCTGTCTTCTAATCAGACATCTTGCGCAGCCGCTGTTTCTTCGGCCTCACCGAAGGGTCGATTCCCAAGTTGTGCTCGATGATGGAGTGACTGACTCCGACCAGGTCGAGGGCAGACCAGGCAAAGACGTCTTTATTTTTGGACAGACAGCAGAGGAGTCTCTCCTCGTCATGCGAAGTGAGGTCTTCGTTGATGGTGACAGTTTGCTTGGGCGTTGCCTGGTCGAGGGGAACAGTCTTGGTCCCGTCGTTGCTCTGCAGCTGTGCTTTGTCATGTTCTTTGGCGGTTGGGCTGGCAGACTCGAGGACCTCGCGCTGGGCCATGAGGCAGTGTATGTTCCTTTGCCCGGGAACGAAGTCTCTTTCTATGTTGCGCGTGGCCTGTTGGTTGCCGTAGACTGTGATGGCGCCTTGCGGACCTGGGATCTTCATGCATAGGTAGAGTCTGTGAATTGCTGCCTCAAACTTGTTGATGGAGCCCCGACCCATTATGGCGTTGTACGGGTACACCATGTCGACGATGTCGAATGTGACTTGCTCACTTCGTGCATTGGGTGCTACACCGAAGGAGAGGGGTAGCTCTATTTTGCCGACAGGAAAGGTGCCCTTACCGCCGAAGCCATACAGTGGGTTGTCCAAAGGCTTAAGCAGGCTGTGGCTTATGCCCATGCGGTCGAAGGCATGGAGGAAAATGATATCCTCCTGGCTGCCATTGTCGACTAAGACTTTGTGCAGGTCCCAGCCTGCTACGCTGCAGTTGATAACCATGGCGTCGATGTGGGGGCACTGCGCAGATCGACATCTCGAGCATCAAAGGTCAATGGCACATGGGACCACTTTGTCTGCACAACTGGACCGGTGACGGCGACGTGGTTGATACTGCGGTAATGGTCTCTCTTCTGTCACTTTGTGTCAAAGTCGATGCTGGACCCCCCAGTGATCATGTGAATGACTCCGCCATACGGCTGATCAGCGAAGTCTTCTTGCTTTGGGGCTTGGGGGTGGTTGGGGTGGTGGATGTTTTGCTGTTGCGGGTGTGGAGGTGGGGGTGGGGGAGGTACGATTTGTATCTCCTGGTGGTGTTGGTATGCGTGGTGCGGTGGATGCGGAGCGGGGCCGTGGTTGTATGGCTGTGGGGGTTGTTGATATGTGTGCGCTACAGCTCTAGCGTTGTCGGCTGGTTGCGCCTGTGCCATCCTGTCTCTGGTGGCCTTCGTCTCTGGGCAGTCTCTTGTAGGGTGCACGCAGTCTTCACCGTGGAACAAGCAGTAAAATCTGCGCGGCTGCTGCGCACGTCCCCGGCCCCGACCACGAGTTCCGTTTCCGTGGCCCTGGGGGGATACTCCTAGCGGCGAGGGGCCTCGCCAGCGGGGTGCTGGTTGGCGATGTTGTGTACCTGCTGCTGATTGCGGCCGTCCCGACCGGAGTCTGCCTGCGAAGGCCTCGTCCACGTGCGGCTGGACTGCGGAGGGTCTTTAGGTTTCCTCTGAGACTCGACTTTGCGCTGATGGAACTCTTCGGATCTGGCGTATTTTTCGAATAGCTGATACAGCTCCTGGAGGTTCCTGGGCGGATCCCTGATGCAGTGGCTGTAAAGGACGCCAGCCCGAAGGCCACTGATGGCGTAGTGAATGGCGATTTGGTCATCAACCGAAGGCAGTTGTGACTTGAGAGTCAGAAACTTGCGGTAGTACTCTCGCAGAGTTTCTCTTTCCAGCTGCTTGCAGAGTGAAAGTTTAGCCAAGGCGTCGGTGTCTGGGCGGTACCCTTGGAAGTTGAGCAGGAATTTGTCCTGGAGACTTCTCCAGGAGTCGATGGACAATGGGGGCAACCTGGTGTACCAGGTGAGGGCCGAGCCTTCGAGGGCGATGATGAATGACTTGGCCATCGTGGCGTCGTCCCCTCTGGATGATGCAACGGCGACCTGATAGCTCATGATATACTGTGCTGGGTCAGTGCTGCCGTTGTACTTGGGATATGTCCCTGCCCTGAAGTTGGCGGGCCATGGTGACACTTGCAGGTGGGGCGCCAGGGGACTCCGCTCGTCAAGGTAGTTGACACCTTGGAATGCTGCGGCGTGCGGAATGACGTGTCCGCGCTGAGGGATGAACGGGTCTTCGATTTGCGCGCGTTGTTGGAGGGGTGGGTCGTGTTGCAGACCGAGTTAGCCTTCACGCTGCATGAGCGCGATCTCTTGCTCAAGCTCCTGAGCCTTTTGCTCTTCGTCACGTATCATCTGGCGCACCTTGGCTTGTGCAGACACACGTTAGCGCTTGGCCTCGAGGATCTCTTTTTGCTTCTGGAGGTTGCGGTTCTTGATGCGCAGGGCACGCAGCTGTAGTTGTTCCTCTGCTGAAATGCCAATGACTTCGCCGTCCTCGGTGGCGTCCGCGCCCTCCGGTGGAGCGAAGCCTGGGGGAGGTTGCGGTTGCCCTCCGGAGCTGCAGGTGCGGAGACTGCCTTTGGGTGTGAGTTGTTCATTGCGCTGCCTCTTGCTGAGTGCGTCGTCTTCGCAGGCTTCTAGGTGGGTGGTGTCGACAAGGGCCTTGCCCTTTTTCTCAGCCAGCAGCGCTGCCTTCACAGCTTCGTCTACGGATGGGACTGCCTTGTAGCTAGCTCTCTTGGGTGCCATCGCGGGTGGTTTTTCGTAGCACGAACGGTGGGCACCAAATGTTGGAACTTCCTCTCCTGGGCAAGTTGATCCAACGGGGGAGTGAAAGCAAGGCAGACAAGGTTTTGGCTCAAGAAGGCAATTGCTCTGTTAATCTAGCCTCTCAAGGGCACTGTGCGGGGATATTTATAGGTGCTTGAGTGCCCAGCATCTTGGGTTAAGGACGCATGTGCCCTCAGGCGCCCAAGTTATCCACAGAATATTCCCTTAAAGCAGGGTTACAGACTATAATTACAGAGAAGCCTTTACAAATTAGGCCCGTAATGCGCAGCGGCCACGCGGGGCCTGTTACAATGGGCCGGATTGCACGTGGGCCTTCGGGTTGGACGAGGCCACGGGGTGGGGCGACCTCACCATAGGCCTTCGTCCTTCGGCATGTTGGACGAAGGGTGGAGTCTGCTAGTCGTCTTGTCTCTGTTGGTGCAGCGAGATTGGCGAAGGCATCGAGCGAAGGGTAGCATCTTCGCCTTCGCCCCAACAGCGACGCCCCCTAGCACCACAACTCCAAGTGTCACCATGGCCCGCCAACTTCAGGGCAGGGACCTACCCCAAATACAACAGCAGCACCGACCCAGCACAATACATCATGAGCTATCAAGTCGCCGTCGCATCATCCGGAGGGGACGACGCCACAATGGCCAAGTCCTTCATCATCGCCCTCGAGGGTCCAGCCTTGACCTGGTACACCAGGTTGCCCCCATTGTCCATCGACTCCTGGAGAACTCTCCGAGACAAGTTTCTGCTTAACTTCCAAGGGTACCGCCCAGACACTGATGCCTTGGCCGAGCTGTCGCTCTGCAAACAGCAAGAGAAGGAAACCCTACAGGAATACTACCGCAAGTTCCTGACTCTCAAGTCACAACTGCCTTCGGTCGACGACCAAATTGCCATACACTACGCCATCAGTGGCCTTCGGGCTGGCATCCTATATAGTCACTGCATCAGGGACCCACCCAAAAACCTCCAAGAGCTCTATCAGTTGTTTGAGAAGTACGCCAGATCTGAAGAGCTCCATCAGCGCAAGGTCGAGTCTCAGCGAAAGCCCAAGGACCCTCCGCAGTCCAGCCGAACCTGGACAAGGCCTTTGCAGTTAGACTCCGGTCGGGACAACTGCAGTCAGCAGCAGGTGCAAAACATAGCCAACTAGCACCCCGCCGGTGAGGCCGCTCGCCATCAAGATTATCCCCCTAGGGCCGCGGCAATGGCACGCGTGGCTGGGGACGGGTGCAACAACCGCGCAGATATTACTGCCTGTTTCATGGTGAAGACTGCACACACCCAATGAGGGATTGCCCGGAAACGAAGGCCACCAGGGACAGGATGTCTCGGGCACAACCCGCCGACAACCAAAGAGTTGAAACGCACACATATCAACACCACCACCCACAACCATACAACCACGGCCACGCCCAGCATCTACCCAACCACGCATATCAGCACCATCAGGAGGTACAAGTTGTACCACCCCCACTCCCGCCTCCTCATCAACCAAACCTACACCACCAAAATCACCCCAAGCACCAAAACAAGAAGACTTCGCTGATCAGCCGTATCGCGGAGTCATTCACATGATCACCGGAGGGTCCAGCGTCGACTTCGACATGAAGCGGCAAAAGAGGGATCACTACCGAAGCGTCAACCACGTCGCCATCATCGGCCCAGTCGTGCAAACGAAGTGGTCACATGTGCCACTAACCTTCGACGCCAGAGATGTTGATCTGCGCAGCGCACCCCACATCGACGCCATGGTAATCAACTGCAGTGTGGTAGGCTGGGACCTGCACAAAGTTCTCGTTGACAACGACAGCCAGGCGGACATCATCTTCCTCCACGCCTTCGACCGCATGGGCATCAGCCACAACTTACTCAAGCCTTCAGATAATCCCCTATATGGCTTCGGCGGCAAGGGAACCTTCCCTGTGGGCAAGATAGAGCTACCCCTGTCCTTCGGCGTAGCACCTAATGCGCGAAGCGAACAGGTCACCTTTGACATTGTCAACATGGTCTATCCCTACAATGCCATAATGGGTTGGGGCTCTATCAATAAATTTGAAGCGGACATTCATGGATTATACCTCTGCATGAAAATTCCGGGTCCGCAAGGCGCAATAACGGTTTACGATAACCAGCAGACTGCGCGTAACATTGAGAGAGACTTCGTTCCAGGACAACGGAACATACACTGCCTTATGACGCAGCGTGAAGTCTCCGAGGCTACCCGCTCAGTCGCCAACGAACATGAAAAGGCACAGCTGCAGAGCAACGACGGAACGAAGACAGATCCCCTTGACCCAGCGACGCCCAAACAAACAGTCATCATAAGCGAAGACCTGACTTCGCAAGACGAGGAGAAACTCATCTCCTGTCTCTCTAGAAATAAGGACATCTTCGCCTGGTCTGCCCTCGACCTGGTCAGAGTCTGTCGCACCGTCATCGAGCACAGTCTGGGCATCGACCCTTCGGTGCGCCCAAAAAAGCAGCGGTTGCGCAAAATGTCCGATGAAAAAACAGAAGCCGCCAAAGCCGAAGTACACCGCCTACTGGAGGCCAATTTCATCGAACCAGTCGCCTACCCTACGTGGCTCGCCAACGTAGTCATGGTGCAAAAGAAAAGCGACAAGTGGCAGATGTGCATCGATTTCACCAGCCTCAACAAGGCCTGCCCCAAGGATAATTTCTCGCTGCCACGGATCGACAAGATAGTCGATACTGCAGCCGTATGCGAAGTCATGTCACTTCTCGACTGCTTCTCCAGCTACCACCAAATATACATGAAGGAGGAAGACAAGGCCAGTACTAGTTTCATCACACCCTTTGGCACGTACTACTTCATCAGGATGCCGGAGGGACTCAAGAACGCTGGATCAACCTTCTCTCGCCTCACCAAGATGGTGCTCGAGAGCCAAGTAGGCCAGAACATTTTCACGTATGTGGACGACATCGTCGTCGCCAGCAAAAATAAATAGGATCACCTGACCGACCTCGCAGAGACATTCGCAAATATGTGGGACGCACGACTTCGCCTCAACACCGAGAAGTGCGTCTTCGGAGTTCGCCAGGGGAAGATACTAGGCTACCTTGTGTCGCAACGCAGGATCGAGGCCAACCCGACCAAGATTCAAGCAATCACCAACATGACACCCTCGTAGTCAACCAGGGACGTCCAGCGTCTGACAAGCAGATTAGCCGCTCTGAACAGATTCATCTCCATGTCTGCAGAGCGGAGTCTATCTTTCCTCAAGACACCGCGTGGTGGCGCGAAAGACTTCGCATGGGGACCAGAACAAGCGGCAGCCTTCGCATCACTCAAGCAGCACCTGTCAGAATTGGCAATTCTTACCAGTCCCTACTCCTCGCTGCCTCTGCTGCTCTACGTCGTAGCCTTGCCACATGCAGTCAGCGCAGCGTTAGTCCAAGAGCAAGATAGAGAGGGCACGACCCGGCAGTGTCCAGTCTACTACGTCTTCGAAGTCCTCACGACTTCCAAATGCAACATGACGGAATTAGAAAAAATTTCCTACACAGTCGTCATGGCATCGCGCAAGTTGTGCCACTATTTCGAGGCATTTAAGGTGCGGGTCACCTCGGACAAGGGACTAGGCAAACTATTCAGAAACCCGGAGGTGTCCGTCCGAATCACCAAATGGGCAATCAAACTCTCCGGGTACCATATCACCTTTGAGCCCAGGACAACAATCAAGTCGCAAGTCCTCGCAGACTTCATTGTCGACTGGACAGGGCCGACACGGCAACAAGAAGAGCCCTCAGAGAAGGTGTGGACCATCCACTGTGACGGCGCATGGTGCCATGCGGGGGCAGGCGCGACTGCAATTATCACCTCACCCACCAGCATCAAGCACAGATAAGCAGCACGCCTTAGCTTCACTCTAGAGTCCGATAGGTGCACCAACAACATAGCAGAGTACGAAGTCATCATCCTGGGCCTTCGCAAGCTGAAAGCACTCGCTGTCACCACCTGCATAGTCAAGACAGACTCCAAAGTCGTTGCTGGCTACGTCAAAAAAGAATATTCAGCAAGAGACCTCACACTCATGCAGTATCTTACAGCTGTTTGCAGTCTTGAGAGACAATTCAAGGGTTTCACCTTGCAGCATGTGGACCGCGCCAGGAACGAAGAGGCCGACGCATTGGCCAAAGCAGCGGCCAAAGGCGAAGCCTTGTCCTCTGACGTGTTCTACCATGTCATTGGCACACCAGCCGTCCGCAATCCAGAGGGTCTACAAATAACCAACGACGCCAAGGGCCATCGCATCATCAACCTCATCATGACTGAAGATTGGCGGGCCCCAATAACCCTGTTCCTACAAGGATATTACCACCCAAGTGACGTCAACGAGGCCAAGCGCCTCAAGCACCAAAGCCGGGACTTCGCACTTATTGAGGGCCAACTAGGGTCAGTCAACCCATGCTTAAATGCGTCACCGAAACTGAAGGCATCCAGATCCTGCGCGAAGTCCACAGCGGAACTTGCGGCTCTCACTCAGGGCCTAGGGCCCTCACTGCCAAGGTGATCCGTCAAGGATTTTACTGGCCCGCTATAATCTGCATCGCGAATCGAGTCACGAGGTCGTGCGAAGCTTGCCAGAAGTTTTAACCCCGCTCGGGCAACCCTTCGCAGTTCACCAAGCTGATTGCCCAGACATGGTCACTTCAATGCTGGGGGCTGGATATTGTCGGGCCACTACCTACGGCTCAAAGGAACCTCAAGTTCACCTTCGTCGCCGTCGAATATTTTACCAAGTGGATCAAGGCAAGGGCAGTATCCACAACAACGTCGAAGACGGCTCAGAAGTTTTTCTGGCAAAACATTGTTTGCCGATTCGGAGTCCCGTCAGAGCTCACAGTCGACAATGGCAAACAGTTTGACAGCCAAGACTTCAGGGACTTCTGCTTCTCCATCGGCACCAAGCTTGCCTTCGCCTCGGTATACCACCCGCAATCTAACGACGTCGTCGAGCGCGCAAACGGCAAGATTTTCACTGCCGTCAAGAAAAGGCTTCTCGACGATAGGAAGAGTAAATGGGCCGATCAGCTACCTGAAGTAGTCTGGACACTAAACACGACCGAATGTCGGGCAACTGGATTCACTCCTTTTCGTCTACTATATGGATCGGAGGCTATGACCCCGCAGGAAATAAAGCATGGGTCACCCCGAACAAGCGCATCAGTCGTCCCCGACGTAGACGAACCAACATCCAAAGACCTCATCGATGGAGACCGCGTCTTCGCCCTGCAAGCCCTCAACAAATACCAAACTCAAACGAAGGCCAAGCGCGACCATGCAGTCGTCTCAAGAGAGTTCAATGAAGGAGACCTCATACTCGTCCGAACCACCCGGACAGAGTCACGGGGCAAGCTGGAGCCGAAGTGGGAGGGTCCATTCATCGTCAAGTTGAAGGCGTCCCCCAGCGCGTACAGGCTAACAATGCCATCCGGCAAAGACCTAGAGCATTCCTGGAATATTGACAATCTCCGCAAATTTTTTGTTTAAACCCTCAGGGCCCACGTGCCCTTGTAATCCACCAAACAGTATTATTCCGGCCCGCACTCTTTTCCTCCTGGGGGGTGAGGTTTTTAATGAGTCAGAGCCATGTAATATACCTGCAAAAATCCCTCGCAAAAACTAAGATGCAACATGTCGAAAAAGACCGCATCGACGGTCTTTGGCATTCGACCACTCCGAAGTCACCGTGAGAGGCAGCGCAGACTACCCTCGCGTGCGACACTCCGCGCAAAAGTCGCCTAAGGGTGCAGCTAGAATAGCACAACAAGTGCGTTAATCAAAGTCTTTTATTTAAAAGACACTCCGCGCAAAAGTTGCCTAAGGGTGCAGCTGGAATAGCACAACAAGTGCGTTAATCAAAGTCTTTTATTTAAAAGACACTCCGCGCAAAAGTCGCCTAAGGGTGCAGCCGGAATAGCACAACAAGTGCGTTAATCGAAGTGTTTTATTTAAAAGACACTCCGCGCAAAAGTCGCCTAAGGGTACAGCCGGAATAGCACAACAAGAGCGTTAATCGAAGTCTTTTATTTAAAAGACACTCCACGCAAAAGTCGCCTAAGGGTGCAGCCAGAATAGCACAACAAGAGCGTTAATCGAAGTCTTTTATTTAAAAGACACTCTGCGCAAAAGTCGTCTAAGGGTGCAGCCGGAATAGCACAACAAGAGCGTTAATCGAAGTCTTTTATTTAAAAGACACTCCGCGCAAGAGTCGCCTAAGGGTGCAGCCAGAATAGCGTTAATCTAAGTCTCTCATTAAAAAGACACTCCGCACAGAGTCGCCCACGGGCGCAGCCGGACCAACACAAGCGTACGAATACAGCCAACAGGCCACATCACCATACAAATTACAATTACATACACACGGCGAGGGCATCACATATTACATCGGCTCAACCTTCGGGATGATACCCATCTCCTTGTAATTAAATAGCATTATCCTCAATTCCTCACCCTCAAAAAGCTTCCAAAGATCCCCCTCGCCTATGCTCGCCCCAGTCGGCGAGGGCAACAATTCTCGTTTACCAACCCGGTCTACTCGGAGACGACCACGCTCCATCCCCATATGACGGCGCCTGCCACTTCGCGAAAATTCACCCACACTATGTTTTCCCACCACCCTTCGCCGCCTACACCCAGTACTCGCAACAGGAAGATCCTCAGCACCCTCCACACACGGCGAAGTCTCCGCCGCAACCACATCCAACGCAACAAAATAATCCAAGCCTTCATCCGAGGACTCCTCCGTCCAAGGAAACGAGCTCCCAGATTCACCATCAGACTCAAAACATTCAGACACAGAACCAAACAAACTATCATCGGCAGGCACTACGGTTGAAGTCTCTGCCGCAAAATTAGTATTGTCAGTAGCGGTTGCTTGCCCAGGCCCAAACGTCGGAACCTGCGCAGCAACCGAGGTTCAGTATCACACAGACAAAAGTTTACACTTACAATCCCTAACCCCTATTCCGCCACCTGCGAAGGCCCGACCGCCGCCGCGGGGTCTTCGGCAGCTGGTTCGACCACTGCCTTCGACGCGTCCTCACCCGTCGGCGCAGGGGCTAGCGCGGGGTCTTCGCCAGCTCCAGTCGGCGCGGAGGTCGCCGAGGGGCCCTTGGCCGCATCGGGCGACGGCGCCAGCTCCACCCCGAGGCCTCCGGCAGCGTGCCGTCTAGATTGCCAAGGTCCTCCACCTCCTCGTCATGTGCCATCTGCAGTAATAGCACATTCATTCAGCAAAACCACACATACCCACACATATAACCACACAAAATGAGCTCTTACCTGATCCATTGCCCGGTCGGACCTCTCCCAGACCATCTCTCGGCCGTGAGGACCCCACATTCTATCGAAGAGAGCCCCCGCCGACCCCACATTCTTACCTGATCCACATTCTATCTCAACCTGGAAGATTTCGTGTTTGAAGCCGTCGTTTGATTGGTCGAAGACCTCGAAATGCCCGCACCCCTCACGAGACAAAGCATTCACGGCCCCCTCGCAGGTGACGAGGGAGGCAAAGGACATGAGGCCCGTCACGATTGTCGGTAGCACCCCCAGCTCCCCCTGTAGCCACTCAAGGAAGCGGAGGCCCACCTCTTGGCCAGGCACTTCCAAGGCAGCGGTCCGCGCACCCAGCTCCCGGTACGCGTCCACGAGCTGCACATGCGTCCGCCGCGCGTCGAGGCCTCGGTTTTGTCCATGCAATTGCGCAGGCTATTGAGCCTCGCCTCCAGCTCCTCGGCGCGTTGGCGGGCGAGACTGGCCTCCTCCCGCACAAGTTTGGCTTCGGCTTGAGCGGCCTGCGCATCGGCAATGGCCTTGTTCGCGTCCCTCCTCTCCTCCACCAGCTGGCGCCGGAGACCCCCCTTCTCGGCCTTCGCAGCAGCCAACCTCTCCGTCAGCCTGCGGCTTTTGTTTTCCGCATCCGACTTCTGCCGAACAGCATCCGTATGCTGCGCCCAGAGACGCTCGATTTCGGCAGCAAACTCCAAAGTCAGAGCACCCGACGCAACATGGTCGGCGAAGTCGGCCGCCTGCCACAAATACCCATGAGATTCACAATCACATAAAAACAACAAACTATCGAAGTCCAACACGACTTACATGCTTTAGCTGCTGCGACGCATGCCTCAGCTGATGGGACACAGAGTCCACCACATCTTTAGCGACGGCGATCGACGAAATCTCGCCGCTCGCGCAGAAGGCGGACCACGGGTCCTGCGAAGCACCCTTCGCCCCACCCGCCGCCGTTGGCGAAGTGCCGCCACCGCAGTCGGGACAACAGCCAGTTGCCCCACATCCGACCCTGTACCATGATCTTATTTCAGACCTAGTCATCGTAAAAAAACTTACCAACGAGGTAATCCCCCACGCAGATGTCCGTGTCGAAGTCGGCAACACGCGTCGCTGCCACGTCAGTGCGTGCCGGCGACGGCGGCCTTCGCTCCTTCGCGGCCTCGGCCGAGGGCAGCTTGCCCACGCCAGAAGCAGCAGCCCTCGCACCCACCGAAGACTTGCTGGGCCCGGGGGCGGTTGGCTTGGCGGCCGGCGGTGGTGTGATGCTGCCAGGGGCGGCAGACTTCGCGCCCCCCACGCCTTCTTCGCTTCGAGGAAAGGGTCCCCAACCCTAGTGACCGCCCGGCGCTTCCGCGCCGCGTCTTGACAATCCCTCTCCATCACTGCCGATACAACAGCAGCAATATTCCGCCCATAAGGAAAAATCTTCAACTCACGAGCCATACGAGACGTAAATATGTCTTCGCCGGTCGCGCGGGGGATCAGAACGTTCCTTGGCCATCGACCCCCGGTAACCTTCAGCATTCGCACCGAAGACTCCTGGAGCTCGGGCGAAGACATCCGTCCCCCGAGGGCCGCGCAAGTCCCCATCAACTCCACAGCAAAACGATCAGAGACCCCCAATCCCCCACTACAGTACCTATTTTTCTTTTCTTAGTGGCTGGGGCAGCCTCCTGCGAAGGGCCTTCCTCAGCCACGACCACTGGTTTCTTCTTGCGGCGGTCGACGGCCATGGCAGCGTCATCCCCGGGATAGCCGCCGTATGGCAAACGATTCAACTCGAAGACCCTATTCAGGCGAACGTTCGATCCACAAATATCCCAACTCCGCAGAGCCTCCGTCCTAGGCACATACCGCCCCACAATCCTCACAGCTCCGTCCTCCACTTCACGCACGAATGCGGCTAGATCCCGGCCGCGCAGATCCAACGTGAAGGCCGGACTTCGCACTTGCTGCTCGCCGAGGGAGGGCATCTGGCGAGGGCATACTTCGCCTAGCGCCCAGCCATGCGCAAAGGGCCACACCCCATAACCGATAAATTCCTCAACCAAATTGCGCCCGCTACTCATGCGGGCAGCGCACCGAAGGGCCCCTTCGTCCCTATCATCCTCCGCCACCTCAAACGGCATGAACGCCACATAACAGTGGGAGCACATCATGGCCGCCGGGAGTCTTGGGAGGTCTTCGACATTGCCTCCCGACACATAAAACCAATAATCATACCAGTTGCCCCACTTGTTGCGGGCGTAGGGAACTAGTTCCACAACTTCCGCCGAAGTCTTCCCAGTCCTCGGCGTAAAGGTGCACGGCCCAAACTATGCAATCTTGCTTCCAATTTTTCTCTTCTGCCAGTGCAGACAATAATTCTTAGCGAAGACCTCTATGGAGGGCTGACCGCCATACGAAGTCACTGCCCAGACATACTTCGCTAGGGCCACCACAGCATTAGGTGTCAATTGATGGATCTGCACGTCATACCTCTGCAAGACCTCCGCCACAAAACAATGCGCAGGTAGGCGAAGGCCAGCGGTAAAGAATGCCTCGAACACAACTATCTCACCCTCCGGCTCAGGAATCTCTTCCGCCCTCGGAACTCATCCAACTCCATTCCCAAAATACCCCAACTGCTGCATGTCTTGCATGAGAATCGAGGAGATCCTCGAAATGCCGAACTCCACCGTGTGGCCCGGGTGTAACTCCACCGCCGCCAAATCGCTAAAGGTATCCTCGGACGACGATTCGCCCAACGACGTATTCGCAACAGATGAAGAAGAAGACGACATTGCAATGTACCGTCGGCGGCGGCCCGCGGTCTGCTTGACGCGGGCTAGATCTCTGATGAAGAAGAATAAGGAGGGCAGGCGAGCGGGCGAACGGTTTCAAAATGCTAGGGTTTTGCGGCGCACAGAAAGGTAAGAGAGCCTGAGCCGCGCCGCCCCCTTTTTATACACAGGACGCGACGCTTCGAGAAGCCCGCAGTCCAACAGTACCACGTCCATCAACGGTCACATCAAAACCCCCCCGCGGAACCACTTCGAGCGAGGGCAGCGTCTCCACCATCTAGCGACGTCTTCGGCACCAGATGACTCAGTCGAACTGGTCCCTCGAAGGGCAAATGTTGGGGCGAAGGTGAAGACGCTACCCTTCGCTCAGGCCTTCGTCACCTCGCCATCGTCGGAGGCAAGATGACCGATGCGGCCCACCCTTCATCCTCCTCACTGCAAGACGAAGGCCTACGACAAAGTCTCTCCATCCCATGTCCTCACCCGACCTGAAGGCCCACGTGGGATTCGACCCACTGTAACAGGCCCCGCACGGAGAAGCGTGTTACGGGCCTGATTTGTAATAGCCTTTCTGGCGGTCTGTAACCCTCCCTCATGGGAATATTCTGGGGATAGTCCAGGTGCCCGAGGGCATAAACGTCCTTACATTGGGATGTTGGACACTTGGACACCTATAAATACCCCCATACAGTGCCCTTGAGAGGCCGGATTAACAGAGCAATTGCCATCTTGAGTTAAACCTTGCTTGCACTCTTTCCACTCCCCCATTGGATCAACTTGCCCAAGAGAGCCAGTTCCAATAGTGATTCGTGCCCAGCTCAAGTGGATAATGGAGAGGAGTAAAAATCTTAGCGCTCGGATTAGCTCGGGCTCGCTCACCGTTGTGCCCGCCATACCCACTTGGACCACGGCTGGCCAGGATCGTCCTCACCGGCGTTAGCCGCTTAACGATCGGGCGCCACATGTCTTGGAAGTCTAGCACGTCGTAGTGAATCGGTGTTGCAAGCCTGCCCATCGTCTGAGAACTGGCCACGGTGAAAGCTATGAATTCATTGCGCCAGTAACTCTTTCCCTCTCTGGCCGCCACCGCGCCAACTCCAATTCACGAGCCACCGCCCCCTAAACCTATAAATTGAGCGCACCATCGGCTCCGTCATATAGTCAAGCACTCAACACACCCACCCGTGCCTCCGATTAGCCACTAGAGAGTCCCAATTTAGGATTTCCTCCAAATCGATTTTCCGCCGCCGTGAAAGACTCTCACCGTGGCTAGCGTGCTATAGGTCCGATCATGTTCTCTGCTCTCTTGTTTCAGTACCCTTATGTGCCCCGGATGCTTGTCGACCCGACCAATTAAGCTAGAACCCATTTGATCACCGAGAACACTTCGTGTTATCCGTTGATCATGCGGTCACCGTGGGCAAAGAGGTTGGGATCTCGAACCGTGCAATTGATCGAGGGGAAACATTTGTTAGATGTTGAATTAGGTATCAGCCAAGTTAGAGCATCGGCCATTGCATGTTCTGGCCAGTACAAGCTCGCCGAAGCTCGGCCTACCACCGTTCGCCGTCGGGGATCGCGGGTTGTAAAGAGAAAGAAGAAGAAGGGCCTATCTGCATTTGTTAGTGACTCAAACAAATAGTGCGCAGACTTCTTCACTAGTTATTCAAACCGCTGAGGGCCTCGGTGCAAAACCGACACGCGGGCGCGGGGGGGGGGGGGGGGGCGTTCTGCCTATGCTGGGCTGGCTTAGGCCAGATTTAGCCCAACACTGTTCATAGTTTATCCTTTTCTTTTTCTGCCAGGATTAGAGAATTCCTAGAAAATTGTAGAAAAATGCTAAAAATATGAGACCAATTTTGTTAAACTCCTAAATTTCTATAGTATTTAATAAAAATAGTTTTAAGATTTTTGGTCCAAACAAGGAATTATGTAGCATTTAAAAGGGCTTAAACCTATACCTCTGGAATTTTAGAAATTATTTAGTAACTCCAAAAATCACCAAACTTTTTGGATAAGCTTTAAATAGAAACCTTGGGTGAAGTTAGACATGATTTGGACAATATTTGATACCTAAACCCCAAAACCCTAATCTTTTAAGTAGTGCCTGCCCTATGAACTAGAATACTGACTCCAAAAACCCTAGTTTCATGGAGTACCGTGAAGGAAAATTGTATTCAAGACCTAATATGATGTACCCTTATTATCATTGCATTTTCATCAGCATTCCATGAGCATTCATGATTATATATGGTTCTATATAGAAAACGAAGAAGAAGTAGTGGTTGAAGAAGAAGTTGCACCACCACCACCTGAAGACCCACCTGCTGGGAACTGCTTTTACTTCGAGATTTGTGGAGTAGAGCCCGACTCTCTATAACACAAGGCAAGCCCCAGTGCATTTGCCACCTCCTTGCTATTTTAAACTCTTTCTCACTTGCTTGATGTATTAGGTGATAGGAGTTGTGTGCTAAGCAATTGATGCATTTCCTTCCTTGGAAGTTTGATTACCTTTCCTTGATTACCTGTTTTATAAAAAGGTTTTTCTTATGCTTAGTCTTGCTCTAGAAAAACAAAATGTTTTGTTTTGACAAAAGATGATGCTTCAAGTGGGATGGGGTGTTTTCAAAAATAAAACTGAATGGTGGATCCATCATGGCCGTGATGGGTTCAACATCGGAAAAGATGTACCTCTGACAGGTACCAAACTTTGGGTTGAAACGATAAAGCTGAGACCGGGCGGGTGACTTGACGAGAAGAGAGTCTCGGTGTAGTGTCTCCGTCTGTGTCGATTAAGGACCTTGTCGATGTAGGCTTGATGATCGAGGACCTTTTAACTGGTCACATGCCTCATCATGGGTAAGCTTTGCCTCGAGCAGACTAATACCAGAATAAGATAATACGCAATGGGAGTGGAGAGATGGCGAGAGTAGCGTGTACCCTCCGTGGCAAGAGGCTGGACGGTGGTGTATCTGTGCTCTCGATTGGCATGAACCTGATCTGGGCTTAAGAACCCCGGTGGCGAGTTGACATATGCAAGGGTTAAGTGCTACATATGTCGTGTGATTGGAGATGCTCAGTTGAGTATTAATCGATTCGGATCACCGTTACTTCTCAGACATGAAGACTTGTTCACTGACCTACACGTAGCATTCCAGTGAACAAGAAGAATTAATAAGAAGATGGCTAGTATAGGCCAAGTGCTTGAACTAGGATAAAAAGAACTCTAGAATCAGGTAATGACTTAACTTGCAAATAAAACTAGATTTTCAAGGATCCACTATTAGTAAGCATTTTTGCAAACAGAGTCTTGATTCTTGATTAAGCCTTACCTTGACTCCCTCAAGCCAGCATATCCTTGCGAGTCTTTTATTTTGACGGGTAAGACTTGCGAAAGTACACTTCGTACTCAGGGTTTCCAAACCCATGTTGTTGTAGGTGAGGAAGTAGCAAACTTTTGTTGCTTCTGCTCTAAGGTGGTGCCGAAGGAAGAAGCTCAAGAGTGAAGCCTCGGGAGGATGCTGTCCTCCCTTTAAAAACACTTTACTGTTAAGCTGGAGGGGTTTTTGCCTCCCGGGTTTATAATAATATTACTTCTGCACTCTTATATATTACTGGTCTGTAATAATAACACTCTTCTATATTTTTAATGTAAATTAAGTTACTGTAATTGCTTCCGCTTATTCGTTCCTCTGATGTGTTGTAATATCTGCGTGACAGGTGAAACGCTCTTGGGAAAGGTAAAGAATACAAATACCGAACTTATCAAGTGATCAGGTGCATCTACGGGGTTGTCCGAGGTTCGTTGGACAAGGACAACTATAGGTGGGCCTAATGACTTGGGAGGTTCCGTCACAGACGTTGTCGGCCCTCATGCGCACTTGGTGATAACTCGAACGTAGGTCCAATTTGGTGAAGAACCGGGCGCCATTGAGCTCATCCAACAGCTCATCGACGACTGGGATGGGGAACGCATCCTTGACGGTGAGCGCGTTTAGCGCACGGTAGTCAACGCAGAACCGCCATGACCCGTCGGGCTTCTTGATGAGGAGGACCTACGAGGAGAATGTCGAGTTGCTGCGCCGCACGATGCCTTGGTCGATCATGGCTGTGCACTGTCGCTCGAGCTCATCCTGGTGAGCCGTCGGGTACCGGTATGGTCGGACTGCGATCGAATCCACGCCGGGAATGAGGATGATGCGGTGGTCGTGGCCTCATTGGGGAGGTAGACCCATGGGCTCACCGAAGATGTCGGTGAAATGTGCTAGCAGCACGTCGAGGAGCTGGTCGATGCCGGTGGTGACGCCGAAGGCCGACATCGCGGTCGATGTGGTTCCGGACCAGCAGACCGTGCATCCTTGGAGCTGGAACTGCATGGTGCGGTTGGCGATGTCCCAGACGATCGGGACCAAGGTGGCAATCCATTGTGTCCCGAGGACCAAATCGAAGCCTGCCAGTGGCATTATGTAGAGGTCGACGCAGAACGGAATGCCCTCGATGGAGATCGGCGCCTGGGCAAGAGTCCCGGGCACGCGATGTACTCCTCGTTGGCCACCGCGCCGCGAGCCTTGGTCGAGCCCGGATCTGTAGGCTCGTGCGGACAACCGCCTCCTCGCCGATGAAATTGTGTGTTGAACCAGTGTCGAGGAGAGCGACCAGGGTCGCCGCACCCACCTTCACCCGGATCTGCATCATGCCACAGGCTCGGACACCCGCGACGGCATGCAGGGAGAATACCAGGGCGTTTGCAACAGGGTCAGCATCCTCGGGTGTGGCGTCCGCGGCGTTGAGCTCGACCCCTTCCACGTAGAAGATGCGGCGGCATGTGCGGTTGTGCCCCCGAAAATATTTCTCGTTGCAGTTGAAGTAGAGTCCAAGGCGACAGCATTCCTCCTGTTCCTCCCTGGACAGGCGGCGCCTAGGTTGTCGATCCGCGCCGAGTTGGGTGGCACCGGCCGGAGGCACAGACAGGGCCATGAGAGGTGGCGCCTGTGGCGCGGGTGGCGCTTGACGCAATGCGGGGATCGACAGAGCGGCGCGGTATGCCGACCGAGTAGTCACTAAAGCCAGGACTGACCGGGCCAACTCCATCAACTCCACCTGCCGGGCTAGACTCATAGTCGCCGCAAGTGTTTCCGGGTTATGGATCCAGACATCATGGCTCAGCGGCAGCACCCCTGTGAAGAGCTAAACGTGCTGGTTCTCCACTAGATGGCCTGCTTGTGGTAGGAGGGCCTGGAATCGATTGGCATACTCCTCCACTGTGCCCGTGCGCCGGCACTCCGTCACCTTGAACAGAGGGGCAGAGCGCAATGGCGGCTCGAACCGTAGGCTTAGAAGGTCCTTGAAACGACCCCATGGTGGTGTGCCCTCATCCTCTTGGAGTTGCATGAACCAGAGCTGGGAGACGTCCTCGAGATTATACGACGCCATCCAGACGCGTTCCTTTGGCATGGTGCGCTGCTGGCAGAAGTACGATTTGCACTTACCGAGGAAGAGCATGGGGTCAGACTTGCCATCGTAGCGAGGGAAGTCGAGTTTCTGGAATTTGGGGGGCGATCAAGATCGCGCTGCCCATCTGAGCGGCCGCTGGTGTCGGTGTTTGGACTTGAAGCAGGCTGCTCCTTCATAGCTGCCATGTCGGCCTTCATGGTGGATATCTCCGTGGTGATGGACTTGAGCATCTCCATCATGTCCTTCATAGTGGGATCGACCATGGCTGGCGGCTGCGGGGCGGAGGTAGTAGAGGACTGTGGTGATGGTGGATGGCTGGATTTGGGCGCGATGGTTGTGGAGGAATGATCGGAATGCGTGGAAGAGGATCGACGTGACATTGATACTAGATTGTCAAGGGCGTTGGTTCCTAAGGTAGTTGGTCCTCGACTCCGCAACTCGTAGTCTCGGTCCGTCTTTGCCGGCAGGATTATACCCCCTAGCCGTCGGCTTGGTAGAGAAAGGAGGAAGAAGACTGGAGTACTAAAGTTTTGCTTGATTCTCTCGAGTGCTGTTATAAATAGCCTTGACTTGCAACAACTCCCGCTAAACTTTAGGATCTAATTCCTTTCTATTCTAGCCACTAATCCGTCTTCTCTGGCGGCCATCAGCTGGTTCCCTTGCTGGCTCCGCTGGCTCTGGACTGGAGAGCATACAGACGCCTGTCTCCTCGCCATCCTCGGCCCAGTAAGAGCTCTCTCCTTGCAGATCCCAGTTCCTTTCGCCATCGATGTGAATCGCTCGCTCATTGTTCCGGGTTGACCTCTGCAATTTTTGCATTGGTCCCGGTGAAATATTGTGTCGCTTCGTGTGGCCGCTCCTAGAATTTCATCGATCTGGTCTCCCTTGTGGCCGTATGTACTGCGATTCTGGTAACTCAGACCGGCGGAAAATCCTCACCCTTGTGGGACTAGTAATGCTTTATGTACTCCGCTAGTGCCAAGAACCAGGCAATAGGTTTTAGAACCGTGCAGCAGCTTGTTGCACACCACGGCCCACTACAATTCTTTCTGTAACTACTTGAAATCTAGTCTGCATTATCAGAAATGGTAAAACTGAGACTGTGATGGAATCGTTTTAATCATTAATATTTGATGCAAAATCACTGACTTATGGTCAGTAAGTACCATGTTGAGGGAAACATTAAAGAATCTTAATGTGTGAAGGAAGCTAGACTTGGTTCCAAACCGATTTGTCGAAAGGGTAGAGAAAGCATAATAGTTAGTTAGTACTAATATGAATAACGAGGTCGCTCCACTTCTTTTTGGATGGAGTGATTCCTCAAACCAAACACTAGGTGTAATCCCATCTCCAGACGCTTGTTGCACATGCTGCAGTTTTCTGGATACGGACATCCTGTCAATTGTGAGTCGTCCGCCATGAGAATTTTGTTCTGCATGAGAATCCAGGTGAAAACTCAGCATTTATTTTCTGTATATGCTTTCCAGATTTGGCTCGTTCTGTATGTCCCATATGATCCTTCGAACTGAACCCGGTTAGCCAAGCGATTGGAGTGTGGACCATTGGCTGTCCACTTCCACACTTTGGAATCTTGCATCTTGGGCTTTAGTTGTATGTTCTGAATCCTAACAGAATGAGACGAGTTCTTCCACGTGTGTGGTTGTTGTGGCGTTGTCAAGAATTGATTGGATCCAAGCATTGTTGTGGAGCTGCTGATGGACCATTTTATTTTCCCTTTTTGCAAACTTGAATAGAGTTGTGCCAGGTTTCTAGCCTTCTAGGGGCCTCACCATCGAGCCAATTATGGTGCCAGAACCGCACTTTCTTCCCATTTCCAACCATGATTACGGTGGTGGTACTGAAGAGAAGCTGGTCTAACTTGTTGCAGGCAACCTCGATTCCTGCCCAAGGCTTGGTTTGGTCCAACCAATCTTGTTGTGATTGTAACCACTGTAGTCGGAGGGCTCTGCCAAATTTATCCAGGTCTGTTATTCCTAGACCTCCAATCTCCTTTGGCCTGGTCAGGTTCAATATTTAATACGGGTAGAAAATGAATGGTGAATGTTCTTGAATAATTTTAATCAGATTCATATATGAGTATATCACATTGTACAGATGGGAGCCACTTAATGCTTAGTAGAACCATCAGGTACCCTCTTTGTAGTTCAAGTGAACTGGGTAACACAAATCTAGAATAGTGGTGCTCTACATGTCAGCATGATGCCTTTGGTTATGCATTGTACCAGATAGATGCTAAATCACAAGCTTTTAGTTTTGCAGCATCTTCTTGCTGTCAGTGACCACCATTTGGTTTTGTTGTAATGCCTATAGCATGGCCTTCTGCAATCATTCCCTCAAGTATCCAACCTTTTTATCAGATGGATAATGACACATATGTCTCGTTTGGTTGCCATATACCTCTAGCCTAGCCTGTATTAGGCCAGATTGTGTGGATACATACAGTAGCAGTTTGTTTTGTTGTATGTCTTAATTAAGAGTGGCCATTATGTATCCTACCTCTTTAGAACATGGATAAGGAAACATGTTTCATTTTGTTGCCATACACCTCTAATCTATCCTGTATAGGCGAGACCGTGTGGATGCAGTTGCAGTTTGCTTCATTAGCTGAATTAATTAAGAATGGTCATAAAGGATGGTTTTTTTTGCCCGTATAAATACATGCTGCATGATATGAAGGTTGAAACCATGTGTAACTTAGTATATTGTTTGTAAAGACACTGACCATTAGTTTATGGGATATTTCATCCCCGTTGAGGTATCATCATAGCCAAGATCCACTTCCTCTGCTTGACATGTCATGGCTGTAGAGAGAAAATGTGAGTGACAAGAGTAAAGGACATTCATATTATGCCATCGCTCTTCATATGTTAATTGTAGAATTTCTGGAGGAACTTAACTTACCTATCATTTTGATGCCTCGACTTCTGGATGGGGCTAAGTATTTTAACTGGCTCAGCTGTCAGCCTACTAATGTGCTTCTGCAGTTCTTTCCCTAGATTATGCTGACAATATGACTGGAGAATAAACCCCTGTAAATGGTATAATCTGAATAATGATTTTGGGATACTGGTGAATATCTTGCTTTCACTTATGTCGAGATACCTAAGGTGGACTAGATGTTCAATATTATCTGGCAGAATACCATCTGGATGTTGTAGTACGAGCACACGTAAGCTCCTTAGATCATGCAGCGTTTCTTTAAGAACATCGTTGAAGTTATCTGGAGGGATTCTTTCTCCAGGAGCATGGTGCTTGCATATTATTAGGCTCCTTAGATTTTTCTTCAAATCCGGGGATTCTGCCAATCCCTCCTGGGATTCAACCAAACTCATGCACACCTTAGAAATATTGCTTGCATTGACATATAGGTGCCGCACATTTCTTGGAATACTAACATGAAAATCATCTTCAATTCGAAAGTGTTCTCCATTGGAGATTGATTCTGCCAAATCATGTAGCAAGTCATGAACAACATAATGGTTATCTAGATTGGCTGCTTTCTTAATGAATGAAAGCTGTAAGAGATCATTAATATAACGATATGCATTTTCATCTGATGTTTCCTTTTGAATGTAACCATGGGCTCGCCACATCTGTATGAGCACATCATCCCGATGTTGGTAGTTCTTAGGAAACAATGCAAAGTAAACAAAGCACTGCTTCAAGTGATCTGGAAGATGCTCATAGCTCAATCGTAATGCTGGCATAATATCATCTGCTGTCTGTTCAATCTGCCACAATTTGAGCTGAAGGACAGCCTTCCAGTGGTCTTCCTGTAGCTTCAGTTTCAGTTCAGCTCCTACCGTCTTAGCTGCTAGTGGTGAACCAGCCAATTTCATTGCCAATTGTTCACCAATTTGCACCAATCTTGGAAAATCTGACGGTGTTGCGTTGTCAAACGCGCATTGCTGGAAATGATCCAAATACTCTTTGCCTTTCAACCCATCTAAATGTATTATCTCTGTTGCTCCATTTATCTTTGCAACCTTTTCACTTCGAGTAGTAAGCACCACTTTGCTGCCCATACTAGCAAACTGGAGGGGCTTGCACAATGTTTCCCATTTGCTGCTCATTTCGTTCCAAACATCATCGAGTACTACCAAAACCTTGCTCCCATTTAGCTTTTTCTCAAGTATTCTCTGAACTAGATCTAAGTTACTGATGCTGTTCAAGTCAGCTGATATGGAGCCATCCCATGAAACCCTGCTGGTTCCACCTCTTTTCCTTTTATGCCTACGGCATTTCTGTGACTGTACCATCTCTTTTGTGAGGCGTTTGACACCAAATTTTTCTGAGACATAGAGCCATGCCATGATGTCAAAATGTCCTATATCACGAAAATGGCTGTATACCCTCTGCAGTAGCGCAGTTTTACCAACGCCGGCGACTCCAACTATTGCTATTACAGAATATGGTTTTCTGCACCAATCATTTGTCTGTTCTAGTAATTTCTTTAGCTGTGTTTCTTCATCGCCTCTACCGATCAATCTTGTGGTACCTAGCATAGAGGTTGTTCTGCGCCACTGAAGTGCCTTTCCTGGCTTCTTATTCCTTGGGTTAACAAGCTCTAAGAATGTTTGCATCTCACTAGAAATCTTATCAAACTTTTCCAAAATTGCAATTAACTTATTAAGGTCTTCATCAGAAAAAAGGACACGCTTCAGAACACGAACTGACCGTTTTACTGTTGAGCTGCTGCTGGTAGAGGCAGTGGTGTTGGTTGTTGCGGAGGATGAAGAGTTAACAGTAGCATAATCAGATGACTCGGCCAGCACCTTTTCTATGTCTTCAGCTTTTGCTTCAAAAAAGCGATAGTCAAATAAATCAAGAACATCCACAGCCTGGTAAGCAGCATCTTTTATACTCCCTTGCCAACTTTTCATACTGGGATCTTTGGTTTGCAAGCTTGAAGCTTTGTCCAGCACGAATGGTATCTTCCAGAGATTATTCTTGAGCTTGGTTAGTTTATCCTTTGCATCATCCCTTTGGTATTCATACTGGTCTTCTAGGTAAGAGCACACTTTGCTAACCATCTTGGCGATGCAGGCTGATGCCATCCATTCTCCTATTGCTACAGGAGCCATAGGCAACTCCAATGCCAATTTCAGGATTAGTCGTTGTAGAAGGAAATGGATATTGAGTTGAGAAACCTGGTTCTTTAAATTGGAGTTACGAAGAAAGATTATAGAGTAAAAAGCAAGTATTGTTCTCAGAAACTACCCCGAGTTGCATCGTCCTAGATCCACAACCTAGTTTAGTTAAACGTCACTTGTGTTGCTTTGTTATTATCATTTTATTTGTTGTTTAGCAACTCTATTAGTTGTTTCCGCCACCAATCTCTGTTGGTTTACTCCGCTGAAACTATTGATGTCGACCTGTTCTGTGATACTTCAATGTTGGATCCACGTATCTATTGATGTTAACCTGTTCTGAATACTTGGCTGTTGGCTCCACTTATTCGGGTTCATCTCTTGGTAATAGGGCCTTAGAGCAACTCCAATAGTTATGTAAATTTTAGCTCTCTAAATTACATATTTTAAAAGTTGCTAAACAACTTTGGGAGTAAAAAAATGTGAGCTCTCCAATAGTTCTCTAAATATAGGTTGTAATTTTGTTTTGTATCTATTTACGTCAAAAAAATAAGTTAGAAATGTCACCAATTACCTTCATTAACTACATAACGTAGTCAACATTTTTGTTTAGGGAATTGCTAAATGGTTGCCAAATGTAAAGAGGAAATGAGGTAAGATGATGAGTTGCTAAATTTAGAAAGTTAATTTAGAGAACTGTTGGATATAAGTTTTTATATTAACTACCTAAATTATTGATTTAGGAAGTCTTTTAGAGAACTGCTGGAGTTGCTCTTATGCAATTCTATCTCTTAATTGAAAGGCAAGGTTGTTGGTTGTTTCCTTTATAAACTGGATCAGTTCTATCCCTTCTTAATTGAAAGGCAAGGTTGTGTCATAGGATTAACAAAAAGTATCCTCTAACCTAACTGGCTACAAAAAGCTTAATGTGGATAACCCAAGTGGCTAGAACAAGCTTGCATATGTAGCGTGAGGAGTTTTTTTAATTAGATAAATAACCTTGTACCATCAAATTAAAAAAATGGATCTCAATCGTTTGTTTTCTGGAAGGAATTGAAAAGGCTAGAAGTTGCCATATATATATATATATATATATATATATATATATATATATATATATATATATATATGGTCAGTGCGTTGCAATGAAAACATATAATACCATGATTAATTATTAACAAATGTGTCTCGAGCTGTTCGGGATGACATTGAAGCGAAACTCGGGCTCACGATCGAGTGTACCGAGCCCGCGCTGCGAGACCGCCCATCTACAAGGCACACAAGGTGGACGGCAGGGGACAGTCTCGGGGAGGGGGTAATTTCCGGGTAACTGAAAGCATTTAGTTGGTTTTAGTGATTAATGACAACGTAATATTATATGTGACTAACGTGTGTTTTGCAGAGGCAAATGGTAAGTTAGGTCGCATTAAAGGTAGATGTACTACAACGGTGAAAACAATCCCGGAGATAAGAACTTGAAGCGACGGCTAAAGCGACGAAACAAAAAGTGAAGGTCTTTGTATTCCGAGTGTCAAGGAGTTGTGGACACTCGTGATATAGTTAGGTCTTTTATTTTGTTTTAGCCGTACTATAAAGAGGGGTTATCGATGAGTAGTTTGACCAAGAGAGTTCTAGTGTAGTGTTGGTGCATATTCACATTCACATATAGTGCTAGGTGTCACTCTAGAACATACTCACAAGTTAGAACGAAAACCGATTTGAAAAAGCAGAAAAACAGAAATTAGGGTTTCTGGATTTGGTACACCGGACTGTCCGGTGCACCCTCTGCCAGTGGGGCCAGCCTGGCCCAGGGAAGAGGGTTCCCTGCGCGCAGAAATCCGAGAGCGCGCAGTTCACGAGTTGAATTTTAGTGGCACACCGGACAGTGCACCGGAATGTCCGGTGCGCACCAGACAATGACTGTTCACTGTCCAGTGTGCCATCTGCCCAACGATTAGCTGTTAGAACTAGCCGTTAGAGTCGACCGTTGGCGCACCGGACTGTCCGGTGCGCCCATGCGCAGCAGATTCCTGGTAACGGCTAGTTGGTCGGTGAGGGCTATTTATACCCCCTTCACCCACCATATTGATTGTCTTGCTGCCCACATTTACTCCTACACTTTGGTAGATTATTGCAAGCACCACAAAGCCTAGTGAGGTGATTAGAGAATTTTAATCCCGCATTTGGACCTCATTAGCGCTAGCGAGAGCCACCTAGAGCACACACCGCTTGCATTAGGCTTCTCTTGGTCAAGTGAAAGTCTACGACTTGTTACTCTTGGTGATCGGCATCACCTAGACGGTTTGGTGGTGTTGGGAGCTCGGTGATCACCGTGGAGATCTTGTTGGTGACTCGACTCAAGTTTGGAAGCGGTCGTGAGGGATCCACTACGCCGGAGTGGCAAAGGATTATCTCGTAGTGAGCACTTAGTTCTTGCGAGGACCAATGGAGAGCGATACCCTTGCGCGGGTGCTCCAACGAGGACTAGTGAAGAGTGCCGACTCTTCGATACCTCGGAAAAAAATTGGAGGAGTCTTCTAAACTTTGCTTTACATTCCGCACTTGATTCAAGCATTTTACATTGTGTATTTGTTTAGCAAGTATTTGAAGTATTGACTTAGCATTGTTGTATTTCTAGTATTATTCTCTTATTGATAGTTGTCGGGGTGAAGTTGGGCTCTTGCTTAGATTTTAATTAGTGTTGATTTTAAGAAAAGCTCAATTCACTCCCCCTCTTGGGCATCGTGATCCTTTCATTTGGTATCAGAGACTTGTTGCTCTTAGATTAGCTTAACCGCTAGAGTAACGATGTCCGGTGGGGATGGATCTCCTCCCATTTTTGATGGTGATGATTTTCCATATTGGAAAATTCGTATGGAAGCTTACTTAGAGGCTATAGACATTGGTGTCTACAAAGCCGCCACACAAGGTATCCCCGAACCTAGAGATCCTACAAATCTTTTAGGTGAAGAGTTTAACTATGAGAAATTGAATGCTAAGGCCAAAACACTCTTTTTAGAGGCCTTTGCAAAGATGTGTTTAATAGAGTTAGAAACCATAAAAATGCTAATGATTTGTGGATGACATATGTGCTCTACATGAAGGAACTAGAAGTGAGCGTGAGAAGAGATATCACATTGCTATGAGAAAATTAAATTCTTTTGAAATGCTTGCTAATAAAAATGCCAATGCTATGTACTCACGTCTCAATATTCTTGTAGAGGAAGTAAATGGCTTGAGGCTTACACAAATTTCACAATCGGATGTTGTGAGAAAGATTATCAGTGTCCTCCCAATTGACAAATATGGACACATTGTCACAGTGCTTCATCAAATGGATCTTTCAGTTGCCACTCCTACACAGATATTGGAAAGATCAATGCTCATGAGATGTATATGCACATCAATGTCAAGGATGAGTCATCTTCCAAGAGAAAGGATTTTGGCTCTTAAAGCAAATCAAGAAAGAAAAAGACAAGCTAAAGTACAAATTGAAGAGGAATACTCAAGTGATGATGATCTTGATGCTAACATTGCCTTGATGGTGAGGAAGACCATCAAGATGCTAAAGAAGCTCAACAGAGAAGGCATCAAATTTGACTCAAGAAAGAAGAAATTTTTTTCCAGCAAAAGAAAACCCATTTCTGAAATGTATTGCTACAACTGCGGTGAGCTTGGTTATCTTGATCATCAATGTAACAAACTCAAGAAAACAAGTTCAAGGGCAAGAAAGAAGATGACAGTGATGATGAGAAAAAGGAAAAGAGATTTTTAGAGGAAGGATGGGAAGCACAAGAGGTTCCACAAAAAGAAAAATGTAAAGGCATACATTGTTGATGACTGACTCACTGACATTAAGTTATCAAGTGGATCTTCTTCAAGTGAAGAAGAAAATGATGAAAAAGTTACCGCCATCGCTGGGGACTAATCTTTACCACCACCATCACCATCATCGACTTCTCACTTATGCCTCATGGCTAGAGGTGAACGAAAGGTACAAAATAATAATGATATTATTGATGATAGTGATAGTGATAGCGATGATGAATTTGCTTCACCTTCCTATGATGAACTAACTGACTTGCTTAAAGAATACACTCAAATTATTAGGAAGTCAAAAGCTAAATGTGATAAGTTGAAAGATGAGAATGAATTTTTAAATGCCAAATATGACATAGTTATGTGTCAGTACCCTAAAATAGGGGTACCCCTTACTATCGTATGAAGACGCAGTACCCACGCGGCTATCTTTAGTCACGTGGTAAAGAAGTTATGCGTGGGACCAGATCATGGCTCGCCCCAGCCTCGGGCGACTACTCAAGGCCAGCGGCAGCACCCGACCCCTCCACGTGGACGGTTTCGGGACTGGCACGTGGCAGGAGAAGATGATATACTCCAAGATATCAACAGTGAGTCCGGACCCCCATAGGAAAGTGTTGGACCCCTATATATACAGACCAAGCCTCCGGGTAAGGTCCAGAACCCCATGGGCGCAAACCGGACCCCTAAGATGGGGTCCAGACCCCTCTATGTGGTGTCTGGGCCGCTCACGGCAGGGTCCCGGGATTCTAGGACAGAGAATGCCCAGACCTTAATCAAGGCCAGGCGGGGTTCGGAGCCGACACATATCCGGACCTTATCGTTTACGCTTCTGCTCACCTCCCAGGCGGAGCCCCGATGCTGCCATGTGACATGGTGCACGTGACGTAAGCCAACGGGCCGAGCCTGACGTAAGGCCTCTGGGCTGCGTGGCCTCTGCATTTATTGCGGATAAGGCGCGGCGCCTGTCCATTCCACTGGCAGGCGGTGTACCGCCTCAGCATTATTAAGCCCTGTCCATTCCACTGGCAGGCGATGTGCCACCCCCGCATTTAATGAGTCCTGTCCATTCCGCTGATAGCGATGTGCCGCCTCCGCATTTAATGAGACCTGTCCATTCCGCTGGCAGGCGGCGACCAGTCCGTTTCGCAAGCGGCGTGCCTGTCCATTCCATTGTCAAACGGTACGCCATACTGCTGCGTGCACTATGTTCATCATCACTCGCACGTTACCAAGGAAGCAGCCGTGGCATACCAATACTGAGTGGACTGAGGACATCGAGGCGCACAAGAGATTGCACAAGCGTTAGTTACTCCTATAATATATTCCTTCCGTTATGTTCCTGGGCCCATATATCAGGGCTCAACATCCTTGTATGTGCCTCCCTTGAGCTATAAAAGGTAAGGCGCACGACGTTACAAGGTAGGTTCACTCAAACTCACAAGTTCATATGAGCTCTCAAGCTCACAGACTCAATACAACACACAGTGAAGTAGGGTATTACGCTTCGGCGGCCTAAACCACTCTAAATCCTCGTGTTCATCGATCTCCCAATAGACAGGCAAAACGTTTAGGCCCCTCCTCATCTTAGGATTTAGGGCGGGTGCGTTCCGCCACCCAGTCGGAGAATTTCCTCTCCGACATTATGAAACTTAGTGATGAAATGAAAAAAGAAAATAAAACTATGTTATCCACTGTAAATGAGCTTACATCCTCCCTAAAAGATGCTAAGGATAAATGTGACAAGTTAAATGAATCTAATAGGGAGTTGAAAGATAGACTAGTGAAAATTAAGGAAGACTATACTAAGATTAAATTTGATCATGATAATTTTCTTGTTGAAAATGAACTTTTATCTTGCAATACACATGAGGCTATTAACCCTGTTAAGATTGATGTAGCAACCTCATGTGATGATTTGAGTCAAGGTGATTAAACTAGTCTACATGATGAACTGACCAAAAAAGTTGAAGTCTTGACATTAGACAACCAAAAATTGAAGAGATACTTGACTGATGCAACTATTAAAGGAAAGGTTGCCATTGAGAATAATGACTTCAACAATGAGTTGGTAGTGGATAATAAAAGGCTTAAAAATTAGGTCAAGAAACTTAAGAGTGAAAATGAATATCTTGCAACAAGTGTGCAAAAGTTCAATAAGGGCCAATACCTCCAAAATGAATTGCTCATAAACACTGTCATGAAAAATAATAAGAGTGGTATTGGATGTAATTAATTTGTGTAAAAGAAAACTACAACTCAATACAAGATAAAGTAGACTCATAAGCCTATCAAATGCTTTGAGTGTGGAAAAAAGGTCATTTTGCCCACAACTGCAAGGCTAAACCACCAACTCCCTTGCCAAAGCACTCAAGAACATTTGCCTTCAATGCTCATTATGTTTTAAGAAAAGTAGCAAATGGAAAAGTCAAAGTTACATTCCTAGGTCTACCAAGCAAGAGTAGACCTAGACAAATTTGGGTTGCAAAGTACTTAATTGAGAAAGTCACTGGTCCTATGCAATATAGGGCCCTCAAAACTCAAGCTTGATTTGTCTGTGGATGTAGGTGAACTACAAGACCGGTGGGAGCCATTGGGTTATTGACAGTGGATGCACTCAACATATGACATGCAACCCACGGATATTCACCTCACTTGATGAGAATGTTGATGGACAAGACAAAATCACATTTGAGGACAATTCAAAAGGAAAAGTTTAAGGACTTGGCAATGTGGTAATTTCAAATGATTTATCAATTTCAAATGTTCTCTTGGTTGCACTTTTGAGCTTCAACTTATTATCAATGGGTCAACTCTGTGATCTTGGACTTCAAAGCTTATTCACTCCAACAGAGGTTATTGTATCAAAAATGGATGATGAATCAATGATGTTCAAAGGATTTAGATACAACAATCTCTACATAGTGGATTTCACCTCTGAAGATGTAGACTTAAGAACTTGTCTCTTTACTAAAGCGTCACTTGGATGGCTATGGCATAGAAGGTTTGCACATGTTGGAATGAGCACACTCAAGAAAGTAGTAAAGAAGGACATGGTTAGATGACTAAAAGATGTGTTATTTGAAAAGGACAAGCCGTGTAGCGCATGTCAATCTAGAAAGTATGTTGCTAACACACATCCTACAAAAGCTTTCATGTCAACATCAAGGCCACTGTAACTACTTCATATGGATTTATTTGGACCAACAACTTATGCAAGTGCTGGTGGCAACCTCTACTGTCTGGTGATAGTTGATGATTTCTCAAGATACACTTGGGTGTTCTTTCTCCATGATAAATTTGAAGTTGCATTTATATTCAAAAAGTTTGCCAAGAAAGCTTAAAATGAATTTGGTTGCAAGATCAAAAAGATTAGAAGTGATAATGGTAAAGAATTTGACAACACCAACATACATGAATACTATCATGAGATTAGGATCAAGCATGAAGTATCAGCAACATATACACCTCAACAAAATGGACTTGTTGAAAGGAAAAACAGGACCTTGATCACACTTGCAAGAATAATGATTGATGAGTATAACACATCGGATAGGTTTTGGGTTGAAGCTGTCAACACTGCATGTTATGCATCAAACAGGCTATTTCCTCACCGGCTACTTGCAAAGACTCCCTATGAACTGCTAAATGGGAAAAAGCCAGACGTCTCCTTCTTTCGGGTGTTTGGATGCAAATGCTACATCTACAAGAAACACCATCACTTAAGGAAGTTTCAGAGACGTTGTGATATTGGTTTTCTACTGGGTTATTCATCAAAGTCGAAAGCATATCGAGTATTCAATCATGCCACTTGCGTGGTAGAAGAAACATATGATGTGGAGTTTTATTAGACTAATGGCTCCCAAGGAGCACTTGAAAATCTTGATGATGTAGGTGATGATCCATTTAGGGAAGCCATGAAGAATATGCCAATTGAAGCCATCAAACCAAAAGAAGATGAAGAAGAGGTGCAAAACATTGACATACCTTTTTCATCAAGTGTACCATAAGATGATGAAAAATATGAGAGGTATGCAAATAAAGATACATTTGTCTCTCATAAACAAGCAAGGGTACAAGCCGAAGATGTTGATGCTCCAGGATCTTCTTTCCAAGTGGTTGACAGAAGAAACTCATCACTACTTCAAGCACACCCACAAGACCAAATCATTAGGAGTCCTTCACAAGTGGTTATTACTCGATCACATAAACATGCTTATTTTATTGAACATCACTCCTTTGTTTCTTGTGTTGAGCCTACATGTATAGCTGAGGTGCTACAGGATCCGGACTGAGTGAACGCCATGCATGAAGGACTAAACAACTTCACCCGTAACCAAGTTTGGACCCTGGAGAAGCCCCACAAGATGCAAGGGTCATTGGAACAAAGTGGGTGTTTAGAAACAAATAAGATGATCAAGGCGTGATTGTGAGGAACAAGGCAATACTTGTTGCAAAGGGCTTCTCGCAAGTTGAAGGCTTAGATTTTGGAGAGACCTTTGCACCGGTTGCTCGACTTGAAGTCATCTGTATCCTATTCACATATGCATCATGCTATGATATAAAGATTTATCAAATGGATGTAAAAAGTGCATTTTTAAATGGCTTCATAAATGAACTTGTATATGTTGAGCAACCACCCAAGTTTGAAGACCCTCGATATCCTAACCATACTTACAGGTTGTCCAAGGCGCAATATGGGTTAAAGAAAGCTCCAAGGGCTTGGTATGAACATCTTCGCGACTTCGTCATCGAAAAGGGCTTCAAGATCGGGACCATCGACACAACTCTATTCACAAAGAAACATAACGGTGATATTTTCATTTGTCAAGTATATGTTGATGACATAATCTTTGACTCGATAAATGATTATCATTGCAAGGAATTTGGTAAGTTGATGTTGAAGGAGTTCGAGATGTCTATGATTGGTGAGCTGACGTACTTCCTCAGCTTTCAAGTCAAGCAAATGAAAGATGATAACTTCCTTTCACAAGAGAAGTATACCAAAGACTTGTTGAAAAGGTTCAATATGGAGAAGTGCAAACCAATCAAGACACATGTGCCAACAAATGGACATCTCGACTTAGATGAGGGAGGTAATTCGGTTGATCAAACTCTCTACCGTTCTATGATTGGTAGTTTACTGTATCTTACCACATCTAGACCCGATATCATGTTTAATGTCTCTATGTGTGCTAGATTTCAATCAAATCCTAAGAAAGCTCATCTTCGCACTGTTAAAAAAATTCTTAGGTTTCTCTAGCACACCCCAAGCGTTGGCCTTTGGTATCCCAAAGGAGTTACTTTTGACTTAATTGGCTATTCCGATTCGGATTATGCCGGTTGCAAAATCGATAGGAAAAGTACTTCTGGGGTGCCATTTGCTTGGGAGATCTCTAGTATCATGTACATCCAAAAAACAAAATAGTGTTGCCTTGTCAACCGTCGAAGCGGAATACATTGCCGCGGGTGCTTGTTGCACACAGATTTTATACATGAAATAAACTCTTCTAGACTATGGTGTAGTTCTAGAAAAGGTACCTCTGTTGTGTGACAATGAGAGTGCTGTTAAAATTGCTAATAATCCTGTACAACGCTCTCGCACTAAGCACATTGATATCCGTCATCACTTCCTTAGAGATCATGTTGCTAAAGGAGACATAATTTTAGAAGGAGTGAGGTCGGAAGATCAATTAGCGGATATTTTCACTAAGCCACTTGATAAAACCCGCTTTTGCATGTTGAGGAATGAATTAAACATACTTGATCTTAGAAATTTTATTTAAAGATCTCAAATGGTGTTGTCAAGCTTGCATTGCATATTTAAATTTCTTGTATTGCATCTAGTGCTTGTCTAACCTAGTTAAGATAACCGCCAACAAAGCGAGTGAAAAAGATTAACTCGGGCTCAAACTTGACAAGTCTTCGTTTTAAGCTTTTAGTACTTAAATTCCTACTTACTATGCAATTGTTGGTTCTTGAGATATGCATGAGGCACTACACTTAGGGGGAGTATTCAAAACTCAAATCGTTCATGAAAACCCCTAGCGCAAAGCCAAAATGCAAATCTCACCATTTGCCTATTTTCTCTAAAAATTATCTAGGATATGGCAAAATATTTTGAAAATTATGGAAAAATATATGAGGGTGCCAATACCTGTCCCAACAGGTGTTCTTTTGTGTGATTATAAGTTGGGATTTGGTTTGGTTAGAATTTAGATAAAAAATTTGAAAAATGTCAAAATTCCCTCTGTCTGGGTTCACCGGACAGTCTGGTGTGCACCGGACACTGCACTGTGCACCGGCCGCGCGCGCGCAGATCCCCTTTCTGTTGTGCGCTATCCGGTGGTTCACCGGACAACTACTGTGCGCTGTCTAGTGTGCACCGGACAGGCACTGTAGACTGTCCGGTGCGCCCATAATGCGTTTTAAAAAACGGCCTCCAGCCCGAGCCCGAGCCCGAGGCCATCTATTTCCCCTCAACTCCCTGGCTCCCTTCTCTCTGGCGATTTCTCCTCTGCTCACCGACGGCGATCGCCGGCGGCCGTTCTCCGGTGGTCCTCTCCTGCTCGGCCTCCTCACCTCTTCTCCCCTGGTGAGCCTCACTACCCCTCTCTCTCTCTCTTTCAGTCTGCAGTGAAGTTTCCCCCCATCTGTTTGGCTCCAAATCAAATCCTTGTGCCACTCTTGTAAAATCAACTGATCCAAGTGCATTTGTGTATCCCTGTGTATCCCTTGAGCTACCTTGCAGGTTCATCTCTCCTTTTTTGGAGGATTTAAACCCTAAAATGGTCGTTCCCCTCTAAACCTAAAACCACGCACGCCACGTGCTAGGTGAAATGCCTAAACCAGCCAAAATTGCTCCAATTGAACCCAATTTTTTCAGGCACCTTCCTAACCCCTCTAGTAACAAATTCGTCAAATCTCACGCCAATCCGATATCCCAGGCTTCAATTTTCGACAAATTCCCCTTTATAGCCATTGATTCCGAGTCGAGTGCCCAAATTCCACTTTCTTCGCCTAAAATCAAACCAAGCGCACACTTCACTCATATTTACCCATATAAACCTATTCGTGAAGTATCAACTCAATTCCAAGTCATTTCATGCCTCATTTCCAATTTAAAACCTCCTATGGCACTATTCCTCATTCACGCCGTTTTCGCGTCGTTTGACCTCTCGATCGCCAAATCTCTCGATTTCTGTTTCATAACGGTTTGTGTATGTATTTATTCACATTTCATGTACTTATGACTATGTGACTAATACGTGGTCACCTCTTCTGTCATTTCAGTGACCTCGACTGCCCGTGAGCCATCTCCTATCCTGCCTGGATTCTCTCCCTCTCTCGTGAGATTTCTAGGTAATTATCCTTTCTTTTGTCATCCTATCCGCTGCTATCTTCTCGTGCTTAGTTTTTCTCTCTCATATGTAGTCTTCAGGTCAGGATGATGCGCACGAAGAATGTGTCAGTGCTAGGGGGAGGAGACGACGAGGACCCTCCTCGCCCCTTCAGGCAGGTCAAGGGAAATACCGTTTATTTGGAGCAGCAGGAAGGCCGCAAGAAGCGGTGTTTGGATAGAGCAGCCCGAGCAGCTCTAGCAGCAGCAGTAGCCGCTGAGCAGGCAGAGAGAGGTGGTCAGCTGCAGATATCTTTAGATCAGATTGCTTACAGAATTCGTCGACTCGCCTCTCGGCCTCGCTCCTTCGCACCTTCTACTCCCGCCACTGCTACCACTCCACCTCCCACTTCGCCCGCTCCAGTCACTTCTGCGCCATCCACCACCCAGCCACAGCTACCACCTCCACCACTTCTGCTTCCACTGCTCCTCCCGCTCCCCTTTCTGCTCCACCCATCCCTCCTGCCCGCTTCCGAGAGCGAGATGAGACCGAGGTGCGACCACTGGCTGCCGATCCTAGATTGATCGATCTTGAGCGTGCTACAGCGACCTGAGTACGTCGGTTCAGACACGTACCCGTGGAGACTTGGCTACTTGCACAGAGAGACCCTCCAGCAGCAGATCTTTTCAGCACCAGGATCCAGGAGTCTTTCTTTCGGGCACAGATGTCAGCCCAGATTGCTCTGCGAGCGCACCGGCTATTGGATCTCCCAGCGTTTCTGCTAGCCGCCGGTGCAGACTCTGAGGTGCATCTCTCATATTTGCCTGGACTTCTTACTCTTCTGACTACCAGCGATAGATATGTTGAGGAGTGGGTCCGAGTGTTCTATGCGTCAGTATGGATCAACCCTGATCACCAGTGGATGAGGTTCCGCTTTGAGCGAGAGGATGCTACACTTCATGTTAGCCAGATTCGCCAGCTATTTGGATTCACCGAGTCATCGACTCGCCTTCACAGCTTGTGCTACGGTACCTCTGATCCTCCTCGTCGCCCTCACGGCGGAGTTGCTCCTGCTACAGCTCTCGTCGCGGCTTTGTTCCAACCGGCCTTCTCAGATGGGTCGTGACGCTCTCCGGCAGATTTCACTACAGCGGACAAGTATCTATATCAGCTTATGAGACGGATGCTACTGCCCTGGATGGGTTATAGGGAGGCCACCACTCATATCCATCTCTGGCTACTTGGTGCCCTGATCTCGCACTTAGAGTTTGATGTTGTTGACTTCCTTATATGTGAGATCGAGGACACAATATTGGATGGTCTTCGTGCCCGGCGTCAGCTGCCGTATGCTCACTATCTCTGCTACATCTTCGCGCAACTGATCTAGCCACCGCAGTTCCAGGGCACTCTTGAGGCCTCGCGCCTCCACTTTGGCTCCTACCGTCCAGCCCCTGAGGAACTAGTGCCGACACCTGATCCAGTAATTGACACTCAGGCAGAGGATGCAACCTTTCATCAGTTTGAGACTCAGGGCACAACAGTTCCTGACGATGATGATGATGATTTTGGGATTCCGCCTCCGCCTCTTGTGCCTCCGCCCTCAGATGATCATGAGGCCGGGAGTTCTAGTGTTGTTCCTGCTGCCCCTCCTGCGTTTGACCCTGCTCTAGCTGTGATCCTTCAGGCTCTTATACAGCAGCAGACTCTTATGGCATCCGAGCAGGCTCGACTGGCGTTCGAGCAGGCTCGACAGGCAGTTGAGCAGGTGATATGCACACGCCTAGGCAGCACGTGTAGCAAGTTGTTGTGGCCTGATCTTCTCGTAGGATCTGCGAACTTGATAAATTGTTGTTGCGTGACCTGGTGAAGAGGCAGCGCATCGCGAGGCTGTCCACTCGACGAACAACCGAGACAATCACCCTTCCATGTATCGACAAAATAGCCCACGCAATCACGCCCTATAGACGTGAATGCACGAACTGGGTGAACCGCAGTTCGACGTTCTACAACTCCCTCAAGAATCGAAAGAACAAATGTTGCAAGCCTCTCAAGACTCACGCATAAACAAAACTCCACGAGTTTGTGTATTCTGAATTAAAAAACATAAGATATATGTCCTTTCATTGCCTAGTACAAGATATATATAGAGATAGGGGCGTTCAGCTTTGATTAAATGGTTGCATGCGCATGCTCTAGTGGATTTAGTGGCCGGTTCGCGCGTCTTTTCAGCTTCTGGCAGCAGTTACTAAAATGAGCATAACTCCTTATTGGAACGTCCAAATAATGAACCGTTTGATGGGCTGAAAAATAGACTTGAAGACACTTCCATCCACTTATAGAACACCATCTAACTCCTTGTATTCTGTCTGTAGTGATGCTTGGAATTCGTACCACGTGTCAGTCATCTAGCTTCTGGTTGCATTCCCATGCTAAGGTGATGAACCACCATTTTATTCATGCACACCATAGGCTTCTTGGTTCAGATGTCCAGAGGCTTGAATCCATCTTGATCCCATGCTGGTTCATACACTCCATTCCTGAGGACATTGAAACAAGAACTCAAAAGCATAGGCTCATTCAACATAGACTGATTATTAAATATAAGGTTAGCGTTCACCTGAGAATGAATTTCCTTCTGCAATTGTTTAGCTCTACTCCTTGTAATTGGACCAGCTATATCAAGTGGAGTTTCATTTGAAGATGAGTGAATGTTAGGCATGTCCTCATTAGCCTCCCCCTCTTGAGAAGGAGTCGTCCTCAACTCAGGCTCACCAACAATTGGAAGCAAGTCTTTGACATTGAATGTTGTACTCACATTGGAATATTCAGGTGGTAGCTCAATTTTGTAAGCATTATCATTTATCTTTTGGAGAACCTTGAATGGACCATCACCCCGAGGAGATAACTTACTCTTACGCTGTTGAGGAAAGCGATCCTTTCGTAGATGCAACCATACAAGATCTTCGGGCTGAAATGTAACCTTTTTCTTTCCTTTGTTTGTGTGCTTTGCATATTGTGCTGATTTCTTCTCAATATTCTTTCTTGTCTCCGCATGTAACCGCTTGATAAGGTCTGGTCTTTTTGTGGCATCCAAGTTAACTTGTTCTAGTAATGGTAAAGGCAAAAGATCCATGGGAGTATGCGGTTTAAACCTATAAACTATTTCAAATGGACAAGAATTTGTTGTGGAATGAACTGCCCTGTTATAAGCAAATTCAACATGCGGAAGGCAGTCTTCCCAAAGCTTTAAATTCTTTTTCAACACAGCACGCAACATGGTTGACAAGGTACAGTTGACAACTTCAGTTTGCCCATCCGTTTGTGGATGACAAGTGGTTGAAAATAACAACTTTGTGCCAAGCTTAGCCCATAATGTCTTCCAAATGTAGCTGAGAAATTTTGTATCCCGGTCTGAAACAATAGTCTTTGGAACTCCATGTAAACGAACAATCTCCCTGAAAAACAAATCAGCAACGTGTGAAGCATCATCGCTCTTATGATAGGGGATAAAATGTGCCATTTTAGAAAAGCGATCTACAACAACAAAAATAGAATCCCTCCCCCTCTGAGACTGAGGTAACCCCAGAACAAAGTCCATAGATATATCTTCCCAAGGTACATGTGGAATAGGTAATGGAGTATATAAACCATGGGGATTGAGGCGGGACTTAGCTTTCAAGCAAACGATGCAGCACCCAGCGTGCCGCTGGACATCACGTCGCATGTGTGGCCAAAAGAAATGATCGGAGAGCATGTACAATGTATTTTTGACACCAAAATGACGAGCTAGTCCACCTTCATGTGCTTCCTGCAAAAGAACTGGTCGAATCGAACAAGCTGGGATGCATATTTTGTTAGTTCGAAATAAGAAGCCATCATGCACATAATATTTATCCCAACCTTTTCCATCAATGCAATGAGAGAAAGGTTCTTTAAAATCAGCATCAGTAGCATAAAGTGTTTTAATGAATTCCAAACCAAGCACTTTTGTATCTAATTGTGTAATCAATGCACATCTTCTAGACAAGGCATCAGCAACAATGTTATCTTTACCACGCTTATGTTTGACAACATAGGGAAACATTTCAATGAACTCAATCCATTTAGCATGTCGACAGTTCAGCTTGCCTTGGCTTTTCAGATATTTCAAAGCTTCATGATCAGAATGGATTACAAATTCTTTAGGGAACAAGTAATGTTGCCAAACTTCCAAAACACGAACTAACGCATAAAGCTCCTTGTCATAAACTGAGTAATTCAGATATGGACCATTTAGCTTTTTAGAAAAGTAGGCAACATGTTTACCTTCTTGCAGCAGTACACCTCCTATGCCAATACCACTTGCATCACATTCGATCTCAAATGTCGTACCGAAATCAGGAAGTTGTAGCAGCGGTGCTTCACAAAGCTTTGTTTTTAGCTCATTGAAGGCTTGATCTTGTTCATCTCCCCACTTGAATGGAACATCCTTCTTTGTCAAATTATTGAGGGGTGCAGCGATCATGCTGAAATCTTTAACAAAACGCCTGTAAAAATCTGCAAGACCATGAAAGCTTCGAACTTGGCTCACATTTAACGGTGTAGGCCAATCCTTTATTGCTTTAACCTTCTCTTCATCAACCTGAATACCATCTGCGGAAATAACAAAGCCAAGGAAAACAACACGGTCTGTGCAAAAGGTGCACTTAGCAATGTTGCCATACAATTTCTCTTCCCTCAAAACAACAAGTACTTGATGGATATGATCAAGATGTTCATCAAATGATTTGCTATAGATCAGAATATCATCAAAATAAACAACGACAAACTTGCCAATGAAAGCTCGTAAAACATGATTCATTAAGTGCATAAAAGTTGAAGGAGCATTTGTCAAGCCAAATGGCATCACAAGCCATTCATAGAGGCCAAATTTAGTTTTAAACGCTATTTTCCATTCATCACCAAGTTTCATGCGGATTTGATGATAACCACTATGCAAATCTATCTTGGTGAAAATGATAGAACCACTCAATTCATCTAACATGTCATCAAGTCGTGGAATGGGATGGCGATATCGAACAGTTATAGCATTGATAGCACGACAATCAACACACATGCGCCAAGAGCCATCTTTCTTTGGGACTAAAAGAACGGGAACTGCACATGGTGATAAAGATTCATGAACATACCCTTTGTCCAAAAGCTCTTTTACCTGTCGCTGGATTTCCTTTGTTTCTTCGGGATTGGTGCGGTAGGCTGGACGATTTGGAAGCGAAGCACCTGGTACCAAATCAATTTGATGCTCAATTCCACGGAGTGGAGGAAGTCCAGCTGGTATCTCATCTGGAAAAACATCTTCGAAGTCCTGTAAGAGATCAAGAACAACACTAGGCAGCGATGAAGGTAAATCGTTAGTTGAAAGTAGGACCTCCTTTTGCAAGAGCACAAAGAATGGGGCTGTGGTGTTTCTCACTTCTCTCAAATCACTCTTGCTCACAAAGAGACACTCAGTTGGCGTGGCTGTTTAGGATTGGCATGAGGCTTTATGTGGCTGGATGGTTTAGAACTCTCTCCCTTACTTGGGTTGGGGGTCTCACTCAATTTTCTTTTGTCTGATTCCTCTCTTTTCTTGCGAGCCATATCTGAAGTATGTATCTCCTCTGAGATAATGGAACAAGAACCACCTTCTTGTCATTGTGAATGAAAGTGTATTTGTTAGACCGTCCAAAATGCACCGAGTCCACATCAAATTGCCAGGGCCGACCAAGCAGCAAATGGCATGCTTGCATGGGGACAATATCACAATCCACCTCTCCATGATAATCACCAATGGAAAATGACAAACGAATCATGGGTGAAACCTTAACTGTCCCAGAATTATTCAGCCATTGCATATGGTACGGATGTGGATGGCGACGTGGCTGCAAACCAAGCTTCTCAACAAGCAAAGCACTAATAATATTATTGCAGCTCCCACCATCTATGATGAAATGGCACACTTGGCCTTGCACTTTGCATCGGGACTGAAATAAATTATGTCGTTGTCCTTGTTCAGCTACAACAAACTGAGTGGAAAGAACTCTCCTAACCACCAAAGAAGGAGATGGTGTATTCATTGTAGAAGGCTCGAAATCAGGAAAATCAGCAAGCAACTCATCAAAATCAGCACTAGTAATCTTGTCAGAAGATGGAGAAATAACATCTTGTAACATGTCATTGTGAGCAAAAGTTGGAATAGGTTGAATCGCTAAACAATTCAGACCTAGCTCAAATGTACCATCCTCTGCTTAATACTCACAAGTGTCAAGATTAAAATCTGCAAATACATTGGTAAACTCGTCCTCCTCTTCACTTTGTGAATCATAAGAACCGCTAGCAAGGGCAATAATAGTACGATGATTTGGACATTCAGCTTGTTTATGCCCATGACCACCACACTTAAAACACTCAATCTTGCTTGATTCGCATCCACTTGTTTGGATGAAGCTTTGTTCTCTGCTGTCACAAAGGGTAGGTTTGTTTCCTCAGCCACTGCAGCAACTATTTTGGCATCAAATCTGCAAAAGACAGATTGGATTTAAGTATTTAAATAAATGAAAGGAACGCCTTAGGTAAAGCATGGAATTAACACTCTGTTTCAAAGTTATCCTAAACCAAGTACCATAAGATTGGTAATGATTAACCATATAAAAGAAAAAACAATTTGGGTGGATAATCAAATCTCCATATCCCACTTCTTTTAATCCAGAAGTAGACATAGGCTGATCAACAGTGCCGATTAGAAAGCCAATACCCATTCGGGTTATTAAATCATGACCGTCGATGAGTTGATGAGCGCAGCGGATTTTAGTAGGTCGGGGAGCGATCTGGGCCATGTATCGCAGATCGGACGGTTAGTGGAGCATATCGGTTCGGGCGGTTACGATTTAATCGTGACTGTTCGTTTTGATCTGACGGTCTAAAATCGTGCATACCTGTGGCAGCCCTCCTAAGTTATTAGGCCCACATGCACCAATCATTGCCTTGATAGTCTCAGATGGCTATGCATGTGTACTAGCTAACTTAATAAGGCTATCACGAGTTCAACCACTTGAACTCATCATCCCAAGGATCTCCCACCATACATGCATATTACAGTAATCACATTCGATACACACACTTCGGAGATAAGAGCGGAAGACTTTACAAACATTCTTTACCTTTTCAAAACTCAAGTTTTACATGTTTCGAAAGAGTAATATTTATTACAAGTCCTGATATACTCAAAGTGCATAACTTATTACAAAAGCAGGAAGGTAGAAACCCTCCAAAGCTTATACATAAACCTAGCTAGTCCTCCTCCAGAACTGGAAACGCCCTCCAGCCACAGGAACACTTAGAGTACTCCTCATCACCTACAACATGGGTTCGAAAACCCTGAGTACGGAGTGTACTTTCGCAAGTCTTACCCGACTAAGGAAAAATGACTCTCAAGGATATGTTGGTTAAATAGGAATTAAGAAAAAAGCTTTAGCAAGAATCAACTTAGATACTTTTGCAGAAATAGCTTACTAAAGTGAGTCCTTACTTTCAATATTTTAATGCCAGATTAAACATTAATAGACTCTGGTTGCATCTAGTCTAATTTCACCATCTCATCAATACAACATCATTTTTATTCATAATGTTTACATCCTGACTTAGGTTGCAGGTCAGAGATCAAGTCTCCACTCTCCGAGGATATAACGGCGATCTAAATCGATTTACTCAACTGAGGATCTCTAACCACACGACATATGTTTCTTGTAACTCTTGCATATGTCTACCATTCCCACGGATCCTCCACTGCATGAACAGGTCCGCGCCACCCGAGAGCACACCACCACTTTTTTGGCAATCCTTTGCCAGGAGGGTACGTGCTACTCTTTCCATCTCTCCACTCCCAGTGCGCGATTGTATTTTCATGTATGGAATAGCCGGGTTCAAGCTTACCCTGTCCCATATCCAGGGCATGTGGCCAGTTAAGATAGTCCTTGATCATACAGGCCTACATACGCATCCAATCCTTAATTAACCTGGGTAGAACATCACCTGTTCCTAGCCCAAGTCCCGATTTAAGTACTTCAATCCTTAGGATTGTTTGTGTTCCTTAGGATGAAAAGAGCATTATAGGGAACTTTGCAGTAAGATCCCACCATGCTCCCAATGAAAATATTCTTGTAGGTAGAAGCCATCCTTCCTCAGGATAACCCCTGAGCTAGGCATTAATGCAAAAGACAACCTCTATCCACAAGATCTAAGCAGGGCTAAGCATTTTTGTAAATCATATTTTGATACTTCATCAGAAGTATCTATAAAGGTATGGATATCAAGGTAGGCAATGCATCCAATAGTTTCCAAGCAACTCCTATAAACTTAATGCACATTTCACTAAACTTAAAGTGTATAAAAATCTTTTAAAAACACAAGGAAAGGGTAAATGCACCGGGGCTTGCCTTTGTTGCAGAGAAGGGGTTCCAGATCCCTCTATTAAATACCCAGTTAGATGGCTCCTCCACTTGATCAACAGCCACTGGAGTAGACTTCTCCTTCAAACACCACTTCTTCTAGGTGTTCTACAAGTCAATTACAAATACATGTATGCTTATGTAATGATATGGAATGCAAACTTTCACAAGGAGAGATGGGGAACATAAATACTCCTAAATAAGTACATGCCAGGTATACACATACATCTACACAACCTAGCACTTAATAAAAGTGACCAATTTGAATTCACTTAGGTAAAGCAGGGAACTAATCCAACTTATATCTCATCCAAAAGCTTAAAACTTCTTAAGCAACTGCATTTCTTCCCTAGATAAACTTATCTCCTTTCCAAAGCACTACTCACACTTGATTAGGGATTAACCATTTTATTTTGGGGCTTACAAAGTTTTCATAGCAAATGGATTCCAAACAGCCTCAAAACTTTACCACACCCTCCACTGACCAAAACAAGGTTACTCAAAAATTTCCATAATTTTTGGCATTGTACCTTTATTTCGAAAATCCAAACAGTCCTTCCAAAAGCACCTTTAATTCACTTAATATTTTCTAATTACTTTAAAAATTCTAAAACCAACTTTACCAGAGAGCTCTTGATTTTAGACATCCAACAAAATTTGTCTCATGATTTTTGGAATTTTCTACTATTTTTGGCGCTATTCACAAGTTCTCTATAAAAGGAAAAGGCCAAACTTACTTAATGAGACTTTTTTCACCATCATATGGTCTTCACTTCATCTATAAACACCATAACCAAAAGCTTCATGGATTGGCCACAAACAAGGTCCAAAAACAGCCAAACACTGAATTTTTAGCTGCAGACCACTGTTCACCATCTAAAACTCCAGAAATCTGCCAGCTCCACTTTAGCTCACTTTTTCCCTAGTTCCAAACAGCTTCCAGGGTATGGCCTTCAATCAAACCTGGTCTCCTATTATAGCTCTATTGCTCTGCTATAAGAGACCTAATTTAATTCCCTACAGGTTAGCCACTATAAAGGTCCAAACATGGCTAAAGTTTACTGAAATTCAGACTTAGCCAATTAGCTAAGTCTGAAACCCAGAAGTTGATAACCCACTTTTGAGCAAGCTTTACACTCAGTTCTATATAGTTTTTGGGTCAGATCGCTTACTCAAACTTGTGCTCCAATAACAGATCTACAACTTTGTTATAGTGGCCATAAGCTATAACTCTATGGATAGAGCAGCAAAGAGCTCCAAAGCTGCAGCAAAACATACAAATTCAGACTCTGAATTTGCACTAAGTCTGAAATCTGACAGCCCAATTGTAGACCACTTTTACTCGAATTTTCATATAATATCCAACAAAACTATCTTAAGGAGATTTGTTCACCATCATATGCGTTTCTCTATCTTATGTAGAGCTCAAAACATGCACAACTCGACTGAGGACACCTTTGAAGTTACCTGGCCATGGTGAAGTGGGGGATCAGCAGTTGTGGTCACCACCTAGGGCTTGATGCACTCGGTTCTGGGTTAGAGCAAAGCTAAGGACTGGGGGAGGGGGTTACACCAGCAAGAATACACGAATTTCATACTCTTTACAGTGGTCTGTAGGTAGAGTTCAGGGCAGGGAGGAAAACTTCACTCGATTAAGCCTTTTAAACAACTGAACATGGGACAGATATCACTGTACTAGCTCAACATGCAGTGGAGATGTGTTCACAGTGTGCCAGCAACACATAAACTAGCCTACATGGCTTTCATGCATCAGCTTCACTCAGGTTATATCCTAGCTCAAACAAGGGATTGGATCAGCCCCATAGCTCAAAATATCCCCTATGTGCAGTGAACATAGACAAGAATAAGAGTGGCTAGAAACTCCACCTATGGCTAAGCACAAAAGGGGGGGGGGTCCACGGTTTGATATTTTAGAAGGAGTGAGGCCACTATATCCTTTGTTTATCCGGTTCATTCCATTAAAGAGCCAACAACTAAGACTGCACTGCTCAATACCCATAAACAGTCCAAAACTTGATATTTTCACAAGAGATGAGATTTCTAGATCTTTAACCCTGCACTACAACCTTATCTCCATCTATACCCACACGTGCAATTCACAAGGAGATGAAATTCTTCTTCAGTTACTTAACCACCACTGAATCCAACTTCATCAGACCTGCTGCCCCCTTTTCACTCTTCTCTATTCAGTCTCTAATATCTCACAATTTCACACAGTAACAGATCACCATATTTTAACCAAAGTTCCTCTCTCTATATAGCTCCACCACTTTTGCATAGCAACCCTTGACTAAAAACGTATAGAACAAAAGATATGGTACCTCAAAGTACATCCAAAGACACTGAAAATTCAGTTTTAGAAATCTGAAACGGCACCACACTAAGTCTGACAGTGTTTTGTCACTCATTTTTCTCCAAATTATACACAGTACCAAGCCAATACTTTGCATAAGACTTGCTCTCCTTCAAATGGTCTTTGACTGTACCATAGATCTCTTAATCAAAATCGCCATGGATTAATTACCACAGAGCTCCAAAGTTAGTTAAACACAACCCTGAAACAGATTTTCAGTGCACTGAAACAGCCCATAATAAGTCTGACAGAGGATTTTGCAGCAGGCTATTCTCTAAATCCCATACAGTATCAAGCCCAATATTTGCACAAAACCTGTTCATCTACATCTGGTCTCTCATTTTGCTACAGACTCTTCACCCAAATCGCTTTGGATATATTACCACAAGGCCCCAAAGTTGTGTAAAAACACACATATTCAGACTTTAATATTATTATAAGTCTGAATCCCAATACCTGACAGTCCACCCGTTTGGCCACTTTTACTCCCAAATTTATGTGGAACCGGGTCCATCTCACTTTAGCAAACTTGTTCACTTTACTATGGTCTACAACTTTGCTATGGAAACTTTAGTCTAAAACCACTTGGATTGATCACAAATGATCTCCAAATTTGGCACCATTTACTGAATTTCAGTTTTTGTTAACTGAACTGGTTTCAGTCACCAGCAATTCAACAGCCCATTTTCAGTCAACGTTTTCTACACTTTTTGTGTAGGATCATATCCATCACCCTCAAAGACATTCGTACCCCAACTTATGCTCTTCAACTCCTCTATAGAAACCATAGTTCAAAACCTTATGGATTATGCACCAGGAAGCTCCAAAGTTAGTCACAATCACTAAAATTCAGACTTACATACCATTCCAAATCTGAAAACTCAGAATTCAGCCACCTAGCTGACAGTCCAAATTTAAGCAGCTGTTACTCCAACTTTTGTATAGGATCATGTCCCTCACCCTTAAAGAAAGTTATTCAAAATCATATAGTATTCCTTTTCTCTACAAACATCACAGCTTAAAACCTTATAGAATAGCTGCAAATAGGCTTCAAAACTGCTATCAAAATACTGAAACTCAGTTTCAGTTATTGTTTCCAATCTGAAAATTCAGAAATACAGCAGCACCACTTGGAACCACTCTTTTTCCTTGGTTCCAAATGTTTATAGGGGCAAGTTGTTTAATAAAGTTTATACTCTTATAGTTCCTCTACAAATTTGATATTGTAACCATTAACCAAAACCTCTTGGATTCCAAACTACAATAGCCCAAAGTTTGCTCCAATTGCTGAAATTCAGAATCTGAATTTCACTAAGTCTGAAATCTACAATTTCTGGCAGCTCTATTTTGGACCACTTTTTCAGCTATATAGTTTTAGGGCTAGTACACTTAATAAGCATTGTTCTCCAACATTCACTTTACAAGTTTGTTATAGTAACTCCTTACCAAAAGTCCATAGATCAAAAGTTATAAGGGTCCAAAAACAGCTATATAAACTGTTTTCAGCCCAATTCAAACTGAACCCATGCTGAACTTTTGCAAATTACTCCAAATTTCTCCACACAACTTGGAATTTTTCAAATATGAAATTTGTTCACCTTTCCAAGTTCTACAACTTTGGTATATGGACTTTTAGCTAAATTCTTCTAGATCTTGAATTCCTCTTTTGGGCTAGTTTTAGGGTTTCAAATGTGGCTACTGTTTCTTCGAGTGATTCATCCCTCTGATCCCTACACCTAGAGCAAAGTTACTCTCTAGCTCAATTTTTTACTTGCTTAAGAGATGACCTACTCCTGTTTAGCTTAAGCTAAGTCCTTAAACTAAACTCTAAACCCAACACACAACATCACACTTTTGAAAAAGTTTAACCAAGTGAATGCATTTTAGGTGTATCAAGCAGTTAATGCAAATGCTTATGATGACATGTCAGAGTTTTAGTTCATGTAACACCAGGGGTGTTACAATACCGCTCCAGCCAAGCGCTTTTACAATTAGAACCCCAAGTTTAATGAGTATCAACCCGTCGTCCTGCGCAGTGCGCTATGGGTCTTAGGATGAATTACCCCGAGGTCCCTGTGTTTTCCAGAAATAGGCGCCCAGTCCAGAGAACAGAAAAACTAGGGAAATTAATTTAGAAATAGATTTTTAGTATTAGATTAATTGCAAAAACTTGTTTAATTAGTAGAAAATTCATATGGTCTCCAAATTGGTCTATTCTAGTTTCTAAATTTTTGTAATATTATTGTTTATCCATTAGTGCCACTGTTTTGGCATGAAAGACACATTAAAATTTATCTATTACTTAATCTTGTATTAAATACGTAAATCCTTGGGAAATTCATATCTTAAAATCTATAACTCTAAATTTAATGATTCCTGTTCCTAAAGTCTTATTTTAATGTGTATATTATTATCATGTATTTTGTTTACATGTTTGGTGTGATGTTAATTTTCCCTTTATATTATGTATGTTTGTACTATTGCGAGTAGACGAGCAAGTCATTGAGGATCCTGGTGCCCAGCAGGTAGAAGTTGCTGAGTAGGAGCTCGTTGAAGGCAAGTTGTGCCCTTGATCACTTCCTTTTTACCCAGTCATGTTCTTATTAAATATAATGATCTGCATAGGTTAGTTTTGATGGGACCCAATAGGTTACCCTAGATTTTGACTATCTTTATACCTTGTTTCACCACTGGTTTTACTACTGATTTTTTGGGTAGTACATGCTATTGCTTTATGTGGTTTTGGATATAGAGATATTCATTACTCATGATTACACTTTTTATTATCTGTTTATTATTTACTGTTCATGATAAGATCATTATGTTAATGGGAACATGGAGAACCACCCGAGAAAACAGTGCTACCACAAGGGTTTAATGGGACGCCCTTGGCTGATTAACTAGGAAAGCTAGTGGATGACTACCTTACCCGAAAGGGGCAAGGGCAGTAGGGGAGTGGTCAGTGTAGGGAGGTCCTTGGGTTGATTTTGCTGCGATGGCGGTCAGGCGAGGGATTCCTACACTGGAGCTTCCTATAAACTGTAGCGGGTTTTCTGAAGCCAGTGGAACTTTGTAAAGGCCTCGTTCTGGTACCCTGCCTCGCTTCCTTGGTAGAGGTGTATGTGGGGTCTGATCAACCCCATGGCAAATGGGTAACATGACTTGTGGGTAAAGATGTGCAACCTCTGTATAGTGTAAAACTGGTATACTAGCCATACTCACAGTCATGAGCGGCTCGGACACTCACATGATTAATTCATGGAACTTAAACTCAATTTGTCATTTCATCGCATTGGGATTATTTTATGATTACTTTTACTTATTATTACTACAGTTTGGTACTTACTTACACTTAGTAACTGCTAATAAAATTTTGACCAACTTATAAAAGCAATGCTCAGCTTCAGCCTTTATTACATTGATTTGCCTTACACTCCACATGAACTCCCACCTTTGGTGAGTTCATGCACACTATTCCCCACAACTTGTTGAGCGATGAACATGTGTCAGCTCACTCTTGCTGTCTCACACCTCCACAGGAGAAGAACAAGTGGTCGAAGAAGAGCCGCCTAACACTGAGGCTATGTAATAAGTATATTTATGATATTTATCTCTATGCACTCTATTATATGTGTTGTTTTCTCTGGCGCATATATGAGATGCACCCGGCTTTGTTCCTTAAATACAGGTGTGGCAATGTGTTAGATGAATTAAAGATGGATTAGTAATAACCATTGTTATCAATATCAGAAGTAGTTGGATGATCAATTTCATTGTTCTCATTGCTATCCATTTCACGATCCCTAGTTGCAGTAGCAAAGTTTTCTCCAATGGCAGATTGAAATTTCTGGTTCTGACGAGATACCAGGTTCTGTTTGTCACCAGACGATACATGACGCTTATGTCGTTTTCGTCTAGGAGACTGTGTTATTGTCCTTTTCAACATCCTTAGGCTGCGACAGAGCAAGAACAAAACGTATTGCGCTCAACTCAGAGATGACCATGTCCTTGGAGCAAGACAGAGACCCACGAGGCGCTTGAGAATTCGCTGGACTACACAGAAGCTCTGGGGTAAACTTTGGGTTCTCAATGGCGATTGAGTCCTGGTTTAGCATTCCTTGTTGTCTTATTCTATAGTTTTTCCATGCCTTCTTATTACATGGTGCCCTATTACGCAATGCCTTTTGTTCCCTTGTTTGAGTTGCAAATCGAGTTCTTTCTCGGATTCTCTTACGTTCCCTTGCATCTAAAACTTCTGAACTTGGATTGGAAGCATGTTGATGACACGTTAGACCCGATGCGCCTTAAAGTTGAAAGTATAAAAGGTCTTAGGTGCTTATATATACCAACTAATGGTGCCAATACCTAGAGTGTTATCACACGGTATAGTCAAAGAACATAACAGAGAAACATAATTACCTAGAGTGCTATCACACGGCATAGTCAAATTGTTGATGCTCCTGTCGCTTACAAACACCTCTCGACATTCATCTACATAATGTAATTATATAGGTTGAATAATGAGAGCTCACCTACTAATGGTGGGCATTGCATAGAGTGTTATGACATGGTATAGGCAAATAACATAACTGAGAAATGTAATTACCTAGAGTACTATCACACGGTATAGCCAAATTGTTGATGCTCCCGTCGCTTACAAACACCTCTAGACATTCAGCTACACATTGTAAACATTGATTTAGTAGATAGTTGAAACAACAATTACTATAAAATAGAATAAAGCTTCTTCTAATCTAAATTTAGAATATAATTTCAACCAGCACCTGACAAATGTATGGAATTTATGTCCTCAATATTGGTGCTTTGATGAGTGTTGTTCTTGTTTGTAGGGATATTGCAATCTACAAGACAACCCAACAACTCATTAAAAAAGTAACAACGTTACTCTTAAAATAACTGACGCACAGGAATAGTTAATATACCTTCTGAATACTCATGCTGCATAAGGTTTTCTTTTTTACACGACGCTTCTTCAATTCATATTTTTTTCAACACTCATCGCGATATATCGTGCTCTTTCTCTTTCCCTCTTACGTTGACTTGCATCAACACATTCTCCTAAACCATCAAATTTATTCAATTTTAAACATTGTTGAAATGTCAAATAAGCCATTTTATTAGTAGATATACCTTCAACAGTGTTGGCAGACAATTCTCTTATTGGATAATGAACATCATTATTTTGAAACAGGTCCATCTACGTCTTCCAATCAGTCAGAAAACCTGTATACAAAGAATGAGTAATCTTATCAGACTTCAACAGAGGATAATATACGCTCAATTTCTAGTCGAATAGCAATGATTTGTAGAGATAGGGAAAGTCCTATCGAGCAAATTGATATGTTTAGCTAAATTGAAGTCAATTGAAATTCATCTCTAAAATTGTTGCTTCATTGTAAGTATTACGGTAGTGCCCACCGTGGTAGCTCTCTGCTTCGTTCATACAAATTCAAACGGGTTATACAAGACCAGAGCATTGTCTGACTAAGAAAAGTACTTGGCATTTGGATGCAGTGAATGGATGGTGTTTTTCACAAGGCCAACAGGTTAAGTTCTTCAATGATGAATTCTAGTGCCCTGTTTATGTCAAAGATATAGTGCACGTAATTTTGTCATTGACAAAAACTTAGTTATCAGGTATGGTCATTTGAGTTTGACATGTGGCATATGTGGAACTCGATTAGCAGCAATACTCTTTCATGTGTTCCATCTATAAATAAAGTTAACATGTTCCAGATCATATATAATGCTTAGATGCTAATGTTTTTCCTCTTAGCAATTGCTTTCCATTGTACCATGGTGATTGACATCTTAGTGCATGTTGTAGATAGCAAAATGCCTATGTCGTCGTGAATGTCAGTGGTCCAGATAAGGTATCAAGACTATAGATGGTTGAGTTTATTGCTATTATTCGTGTATATAACCCAATATATAATCAAATTATGTGTCTACATCATCGGTATTATCTTGCCTCTAGAATTGTAGCATTGAAGCATCCATATCTGCCGGTTTAGTGATAACACATAGTACTATTAGGAAAATAACTCTGACTGGAGGGGGTTAAGCTATCCCTAATGGCATTCACTAATAAAGGGTCAGCTCTGCCCACTATGCAACATCGCCCAGGATGGAAGGTGGTCCACATAGTTTCCATAACACGAGAGTGGATGAAGCACAACGAGGAAATTTTTTAACTGAGGTCTGAAAATTTGTTTACACCGGGAATTCAACTCAGAACCTAATATTTTAGTACTACACGACACAAAAACCAAAAAAGTCTAACAAAGTTCCACTAGCTTCAGAAAACCCGCTACAGTTTATAGGAAGCTCCAATGCAGGGATCCCTCGCTTGACCGCCATCGCAGTAAAATCAACCCAAGGACTTCCCTACTCTGACCACTCCCTTACTGCCCTTGCCCCTTTCGGGTAAGGTAGTCCTCCACTAGCTTTCTTAATTAGTCAGCCAAGGGCGTCCCATACCACCATTGTGGTAGCACTGTTTTCCCGTGTGGTTCTCCATGTTCCAATTAACATAATGATCTTAACATGAACAATAAATAACAACTGATAATAAAAGTATAATCATGAATAATGTGTATCTCTATACCCAAAACCACATAAAGCAATAGTAGGTACTAACCAAAAATTCAGTGGTAAACAAGGTATAAAGATACTCAAACTAGGGTAACCTATTGGGTCCCATCAAAATTAACCTATGCAGATCATTATGATTAATCAGAACATGACTGGGTAAAAAGAAGTGATTAGGGCCCCACTTGCCTGGGACTTATGATTCTAGGTACCAGGATGATCTTCAGGTGACTCGTGATCTCGCGCTAGTCGAAGTAATACAAACAAACATGGTATAGACAAAATTAACATCACACCAAACATAAGAACAAACTATGTAATAATAATCTACGCATCGTAACGAGATCGTAGGAACAAGAATTACTAAATTCGAAGTTATGGTTACCAAGTTATGAATTTCTGAAGTTATTAAGCACCTAGAATAGAGTAATTCAAATGAACATTTTTAATTCAAGTTTCATGGCTAAACAGAGGCACTAGGTAATGGACAATATTAAAACAAAATTATTGCAACTGAAATAGATTAAAAAGGAGTTAAAATGTAATTTCTATGAATTAAATAAGTTCTGAATATATTTTTATACACAAAAACCATTTCCTAAATCATTTTCCTGAATTTCCTAACCTTCTGGACTAGGCGCATAATTATCGGAAACAACAGGGGCTAACTCGCAATTTCTACCAAGACTCATATTCTCCCCGCGTGGATTGCGGGTTAGTTTCTAGGTTCCTCGAGGACTCTTTAGCAAAAAGATCTAGGCTGAAAGGGTATGGGTCTTCCTGAGCCGCCCGATCAAAAAACAATGCTCCAGATTATATCTGTCGTTGAATTCAACCAGTATGCTGCCAGAGCCGATGGATTCGCGATCTACGACTATAACTTAATGGAACACGATCTGTTTCGATCTGCATGATACCGATCCGATGGCACAGATCCAATCGCCCAACAGCGATACGCTTAAACTAATCTGGGCCGTCTGATAATGGATCCACGGCCCTATGCCTTCTTCCCCAAGCGACGGCAGTGAACAGTGGCGCTGCCAGCTGCCACGGCGGAGGACACCGGCGATGGGCCACCCAGTCATACCAACGGCCAAACCCCATAGAAAATAGTGCTAAACAATGAGGGGTCAACGACGAACGCGCGAGGAGGGTTCTCACCATTGATGGCGCCCAACAGAGTTCGATCGATGAGGAAGCACGACCACGACGGAATTTCCAGCTTCGGCGAGCGATTCGCACCGGCAGAGCGCCAATCCCCGACCCGGGATACAACCACCACTTTCCACCACCACCAACACTTCACCTATTCGCATTTCTGGTAGCCGAGCGACGGTGGCGACACATGCCCATCACTGCTTGACGATGGCGGTGCACAGGGCCTCCACTCCCTCCTCTCTTCGCACCCCAACGGCGGCTGCTGTCCATGAGGTGAGATGGCCGAGGGCAGAAGGGTTCCCTATGTCCCATTTATACCTACGCGGAAGTCCGAATGAGGCTGCAATTGGTGGAATGCCGGGCGGACTGCGCGCACAGTTGTTGCGGTGATCTCATTGGGAGGATGAAGCTGACGATGGGGCCCCACTTGACAGAGACTGCGAGCGCGCGACGCAAACCCGGCGGCAGACACTAACGGCATGGGCCCACTCGCCAATGGTGCGCAAATGAGCGGACCGGCGAAGTTGGGCCAGACAGGCGGATTGGCACAGGGCCGAGCGGCTTAGATGGTTAGGTGGGCCAGAAGGTTGACAGTCGGCTCGGTTGCACAGTTCTATTTCTTTTTTTATTCTATTTCAGATCCTTTTCTATTTGTTCAAATTCTAATATTCGAATTTCAAACTTGATTTGCATATTGTTCACTACTTATATTGCACAATTAAAAGTACCAATTTTGGAGATATATTTATATATATATATTCTGTATATTTTATACCCTTTCCCCTTTTCTTTTCTCTCCTTTTTCCCATTTCCATTTTCAAACCCTAATCTCATTTTGGGTTCCAATTCAATTTTCTTATTAGTATATTTTGATTAATAGTGTTGCTATTATTATTATATGCACAACAAACAAAACTCCAATATGATGCACATGTTGTTTAGTTGACATTAGTCATTTAATTCCTTTAAATGTGGTTCTTCACATGCTTAGTTAAATTGAAACAAAGCAAATAAGAGAATTATCTCCATTACCATGGTTTACAAATTTGGGTATTACAAATCCTACCCCCCTTAACAGAAATCTCATCCTTGAGATTTGTAAGAAAAGGGATACAAACGGATTGGTTTGTAATTCAGTTTTTTTAATCTATAATTGGTTCAAAAATTCAGTTTCATTTTTATGGTCAATAGTGGGTGATTAGGAGAGCATAGGTATCCAACTACCTATTATGTAGGATATAAGAGATGGATAGGTTAGAGCAAGAATAGCCAGGTGTAAGAAGGTTTATGGTGAGGAAGAACTCCGTGTTGGGTGGTAATGCATCTGAAGATTGAGTTTGACTTCTCTCCTTCCTTGACAAGGTTGATTTTGTCATTTTCTGGTCTTGGTCTCCTTGAGTCGGGGTCAGTGTATATCATCAAAATTAGCGGAGTGTGGTTAAGATAGATATGGGTGAGATAGACTACAAGATGAATCAAAAGTTTGTTTGATGTTAGGTGGGGATAGAGAGATTATGCAATCTATCATGACTCTATTGGTTGGGTAAGTTATGTAACTTGTTATATAGGTCAAGTTGTTGTGTATGGCCAAGTTGATATAAGTCACCAATTTAGGCTTAAGTGTGTGGTAGAACCTCCCAAGTTATTGGGCCCACATGCACCTGCCCTTGTCTCAAAGACCTCAGATTGCTATGCATGTGCACCAGATAACTTAACAGGATCTGTCCGAGTGCCCTAAGGACCTCGGATAAACCACTTACAACCAGGACCACAGGATTAAGTAAACACAAATCACACACCAACATTTTGCAGCGGAAATCTTATTACCAAGTTTTACAAGTTACATCAAGTTTTATAATGTACATGATCGGAGTGATTACAAAAAAATGATTCAAAGGAATAACTTTGAACTGTTATAAATTATTTATAGTTTTTGAAATATATGCTAGCTCAAGTGACCATCCTCAATAAGAAGTATAGAAGGGTTACTTAGACTTATAAGAAGGTCGTGCTCATTGGCGCTTAACACCAATCACAATCAAGTGACTCCTAACCTGCAGCAACAATGGGAATAAAACCCTAAGTGCACAAGTACTCAGCAAGACTTACCCGACTAAAGAAAAGACTCTCAAGGGTATGCTGGTTTTAAAAGGATTCAAGGTAAGGCTTATCAAGAATCAAAGACTCTGTTTTGCAGAAAAGCTTACTATGAGTGGATCCTTAAAAATTCATTTTTACTTGTCAGGTTAAGTAAAGTTACTTGCATCTAGAGTTCTTTCTACCCTAGTTCAAGCACTTGGCCTATACTAGCCGTCTTTTATCATCCTTTAAGTTCACTGGAATGCTACATGTAGGTCAGTGACCAGGTCTTGATGTCCGAGAAGTAACAGCGATCCGAATCGATTAATACCCAGCTGGAGATCTCCAATCACATGACATATGTAGCATTTAACCCTTGCATATGTCAACTCGCCACCGGGGTTCTTAAGACCAGATCAGGTTCACGCCAACCGAGAGCACAGATACACCACCATCTAGCCTCTTGCCATGGAGGGTACACACTACTCTCGCCATCTCTCCACTCCCATTGCATGTTATCTTATTCTGGGATTAGTCTGCCTCAGGCAAAGCTTACCCATGATGAGGCATGTGACCAGTTAAAAGGTCCTCAATCATCAAGCCTACATCGAGACGGTCCTTAATCGACTCAGACGGAGACACTACACTGAGACTCTCTTCTCGTGCAAGTCAACCGCCCGGTCTCAGCTTTATTATTTTCAACCCAAAGTTTGGTACCTGGCAGAGGTACATCTTTTCCGATATTGAACCCATCACGGCCGTGATGGATCCACCATCAAGTTTTATTTTTGAAAACATTCCCACCCACTGAAGCATCACTTTTGTTTTAAAACAAAACATATTTGTTTGCTAAAGCAAGGCTAAGCATCATAAAATTCTTTTCAAAAAGGGTATCAAGGAATGGTAATCAATTTTCCAAGGAAGGAAATGCATCAATTGTTTAGCACACAACTCCTATCACTTAATGCATCAAACAAGGTGATAAAGATTTTAAAACAGCAAGAAGGTGGCAAATGCATCGGGGTTTGCCTGGAGTAATACTAGGTTAGTGTTGTTAGACGTGGATCACTTGATGACCATCCTTTGTCTTGAGATTCATCAGATTATCCATCTTCAGGTTCGTTCGACTGACGACGTCGTCTTGCGGAGATGTTCCTCTCTGCATTATCCTGGGGTCGTCTTCCGCATTACACGATTAATTATCGTACCTCATGGGATGCACAATGCACATGTATGAATATACAGAGGAATATCATAAGACAAATAATCTACATTGAAGATGACGAAACACTTATAAAAAAGCATTAAGCAGATACTAACTAGTGATATATGACTAATTATAATAATTACGCTTTTCTAGCCTATTCAAAGGTATCTCATATATCACAAAACAATAATATATTCACGCTCTACTTTCTTTTATGATTTATTTTATACAATATACCATCACACCAATCACTAGATAAGAAAATCGTCGATCATATCCTACTCCAACATTATCGATCACAAATATAGATGATACTAACTACTAGCGCAGGACATCGACTTCATCTTACGTGCACTGAACACAATTAGCATCGACAGATTTATTGATAATTGCATAAAATACTAAATTTAACCTACGCATCACCGAAATACTACACTCTGCAAAATAGAACTAGTTCGAATATACTCGACAACTAAACTCCTCGAAGCACACCTCGCAACACTGGTATTTCTAACTTAAATTTCATACGCAAACTAAGCGTCTTATTTCACGATCATAAAATCAATAGTAAAAATAGTGATTTGGCTCACCATAATCAACTCGATTCAATATTTGCGAAAACGACGACAGTCTTCAATTGAAGTCTTCGATCAAACCGCTGACGAGTATAGAACGGAGCTTCACTTTCTCTTCCATCCACAATTCTCGGAATCTCGCTGTTGGGGACTTGTTCTCAAATGCTATGAATTAAGAACAAGGCAACACAAAATGTTAAACGTTAATGCCCTTCATCCTTCGAAGCATTATTTCCCTTAGGATATAATGATCTTGAGACGAAGGTTTTGAAGGACATACCTTCGTAGATTGTGATATATGTTAATAAAAGGAGAAGCATATGAAATATAAGAGACAACTTAAACAATCATACAACATTATTAATTCATTCTCATCATATTACCATGAGAAGGTAGAAACAATATTGAATTATAAATGTACCTTCGGCTTGAAAGAAGGTAAATGTACAAGCGTGACGCACAAGTGAATACAAGTCAGCGTGAACAGTACGAGGGTACTGTTCATCTATTTATAGGCACATGACGCAGCCTGTGAGACATTACATTCATGCCCTTTATATTTACTATTGACTTATAGACAAATCTATGAGGACTAGATAGCCTTTTCCCCTTTAAGTCGGTTCCTTTTTCCGCTATTTAGCCGAAGCTCCCTTGCGCGTAGCATCGGAGCAACTCCAACCTTCGTCACGATCATACTTTTTACATCGTATATGCTTTTAACCCGAGTCCGAAGGTACCTGTTCATATGTCACACTTGGAAGATATTGTTAAATTATGTTTTTGAGGATCTTCGGAGGACGAAGGCCCCCAACAGTAGCTCCTCGCAGTATTAATTTGTTTAAGATAACGAATTCAGACTGCGACGTGGACGAAGGCCTTAAGCCGACAGTCAATGATGGACGGGGCCCCCCAATTTGGAGCGTGCTAAGCGTATAAATAAGAACTCACATCAGCTATATTTGATACGCTGCTTGTGCCATTTGCTTTACTTCCTCAATTTCATAGCTCTTGCTCACTAACGCCTGCTAGTTTTTCAAGCTTTCTGAGCTTCGGTTAAAAAGATGCAATTTCGTCATTTTTGTAGGAGAAATGTCTCAAGACAAGAAGGTTTCTATTGAGACGAAGCTGACTGAAGAGGAGAAGCTTTTTGAGGAGAAGAAGGTTGTGAATCCTTACATTGCTGGATTTATCGAGTCTATGGCAAAAACAAATACAGAGAAGATTACTAAGGAGATACTGGAGGGCATGTCTGAAGATATTGGTGACAATGATAGTTATGATGCGGAAAGTGGGGGCGAAGATTCTGAGGATCGGCCCTGGAGACCAAGTCATTCGATTTTCGGTAAATCGACCATCAAACAAAGTCATCTTGAGAACATGAGAGGAAGATACTTTCGGGATATGTCTATTGTAAGGGCTGGCGGAGACAACAACGTCCCTGCCCCTGAAGAAAATGAAGTTGTGATCTACCGGAGCTTCTTCAAGGCTGGACTTCGGTTCCCTTTGAGTAAGTTTGTAGTTGAAGTGCTGAAAACCTACCAAATCTTCCTTCATCAGATCACCCCCGAAGCCATAATAAGGATGGGGGTTTTTGTCTGGGCAGTAAGGAGCCAAGGGTTAGAGCCAAGCGCGAAATGCTTCTGCAGCATGCACAAACTTCTGTATGAGACGAAGGCCATGGGTAAAGAACAGTACCACAACAACTTCGGTTGTTATGGATTTATCGCCTGTCCCAACGCAAGCCACCTAGTGCCAACATTTCGGAAGAGATGGCCCGGAGCTTGGATGGAAGAATGGTTTTATGTGAAGAACGACTTGACAGCGAGGGAGGACATCAAGGAGGTTATCATGCGCCCCATATGGTCCCGCTTCGGTCTTCGAAAGCTGAAGGTCGAAATTGATGACGCCGCCGAAGCATGTCAGAAGGCATTTGGTACTGTCTGCTCCTTCATTGGTAAAAGAGATTTAATTCAATAACATATAGCATTCAGAGTATGGCCGCTTGTATAGAGCTGGGAAATGCCGAAGGAGATCATCACCAAGTCTAGCGAAGGTGATCTGGTCCGGCTGAAGTATACATTCAGGTATGGGGATAAGTTCGATGAACCAAACGATGACTGGCTAAAATGCATCTAAGCTACAAGTGATGAGCTGCTTGGAGCTTATTCCAAGGCAGAAGATAATGCGCTATCTGCAGCCTTCGGAGGTCGAGGAAAAAAGAGAATGAACAGAGTTTTTGACGCCATCGGCTTCGTCTACCCCGACTACCGCTACCCACTGCGGGGACAGGGGAAGAAGAGAAAAGCTGGTGCTTTGGCCGCCATAGCTGAGCCTGTGGCGAAGGCTGCAGGCAAAAAGATGAAGGTACTTACCCACCGGTCGCGTTACATTGAACCGGCTGTGGCGCCTGAGTTTGGCAAGGAGGCCTCTTCAGCTGCTGAATCAAGAGAAATTGTTCCTCCCGTGCAGAGTACTGAAGAGCCGGCTATAATGCCGAAGGCACCTTCGGTTGAGCCAGTTGAAACGAAGGTTGACAAAGATAAGGCTGAAAGGTCAAAAACTGAAAAAGTAACAAAGATGTCAGGGATTTTAAGCCTTTCAACAGAAGGAGGATGGTAAATGTGCTAGATGTTGTATTAGAAACAACAACAACCTTGAATCCTGCTCCTGTTAGAAAAATTGCTGAAGCTTCTAAGGCGCAACCCGAAGCTAAAACGAAACAAGCAGAAGTCGAAGCTACAATAATTCAAACTAAAACCAAAGCTGGGCCTTTAGAGCCCTCTGAGAAAAAGCCTGCTGAAATTGAAGAAAAGGCAACAGAAGAAAAGGCCACAGAGCAAATTTCATCTGAAAAGGTTGCAACTCCTACTCCCGAAGCTTTAAAAGAGAGCATTGATTACATCATTCGCCATGCTTCGGGAAAAGGACTTTCTCAAGAAGAAAAACGAGAAGCACAACATTATGCCCAAAAATTGAAATACCCGAAGGGGGCATTAGTGTTTAATGGTAGTGGGGAAGAAGATTTTCTATACTGTCTCCCAGATAATAAAGAGATATCCGTTTGCTGGGAGATAGGTAGAAGATGACCTTTCAATATTATCAAAGGATGAGCTCGCTGACAGTTTGGCGTATAATAGCATAAAGGTATAAAAGCTAATTTTGTATTTTGAAAACGAAATATTTTATTTGTTTATGCTTAATTCTATCCTCCTCTTGCAGGGCTTAATCCTTAGCAATGCCCTTAGAGCACAGAAAAATATTGAAGATGAAGGATATACAATGGCTCTGAACAACCTTTGTTCAGAGTTAATCGAATTAAGGAACGAAGGTCTTGAAAAATACAAAATATTGATTTTATTGGTAAACAAAGTGAAAGAAGATCAAGCTAGTTTCAAAGCTCAAGCTGAAATTCAAAAGAATGAGAACGAAGACCTTCAGAAACAGCAGGCCGAAGCAAAAGAAAAATATGGTCTCGCAGAGGCCAACCGAGATATTAGTAAATATTGGAAAAACTATTTAGAAAAAATAGTTGAAGAACTTCGTGCATCCAAAGAAAGATGCTTCAAAAAATCCCTAGTCTACGTGGAGAAGATAAGGCTAGCTTCGCCAACGTGGGCGCCTATTCCAACGAAGATAACTTTATATGAGGCGACCCTGAAGGTGTTATCGAATGGATAAGCGGAGAGACCGAAGCTTTTGAAGAAATTTTAAGTGATCGCGGGGATGTCTGCGCGTTCTCCGGTGCAAGCAGAATTTCAGCCATCCTGGAGAAGGCGGGTTGCGATCATGTCAAAACCCTGGCCCAGGCCGAAGCTGCCTTCTCCATGGATGACACAAAGGATCCCTCAGCCGAAGCAAGTTTAATGGGCGGAAAATTTTACAACTGACATCTGGGCAAATGGTGGCCGAGAAATAGCTCACGAAATTATGAAGAAAAGTGAAAAAGATATTCATGACGCTCGAGTGGCAGCAAAACAAGCTGAGGAAGCTGCAGAACGCGAGAGACGCATAGGTATTATTTTGTGGCTTTTGGCTTCAGCGTTTGTTTTTATAACTTCGGACTACTTAACCCTTTCCTTCTTCAGCTGAATTATCTCCGCCACCGGAACCGTTCGATCCCTTGGCTGATCCAGAAACGAAGGAAGCACTAGAGATTATTGGCATGGCTGAATCTATTGTTGACGAAGTTGTCAATAAATTGCTGAATGAAATTGCGGAGAAGGTCCTAAAGGAAGACTAGGACTTTTTGTAAAAACATTTTGAAATGGTCACTGTAACTTTATTGTGACAAGACTGTAATGTTTGATCTGTATATTTTTCAATTTAATATGTAAATTATTTGTAATTCACTTCTTTGCGATGCATGAAACTTTATATACATACCATTTTTGAGCCTTCGGCGAAAAAACACCTTCCTTCTTTTCATGCTTTGTAAAGAAAAAGATCCATGTCTTGTGAAAATATCCAGGCTTCGTAAAAACATCCACGCTTCATAAAGAATATCCATACTTCGTAAATTCATCCATGCTTCGTAAACAAAGGATCCCTTCTTTTTTTGCAACAGAGCTGATGAAGTTGTATTTCTCAGCTACTTTGTGCCTTAGCGCATTTTCATAGCATTCTCTGAAGATCGACTTCATTATTCAAGTCATGTCATTGGTGCTGTATAATATATGATGTGATGCCATGCATGATGATGTGATGATATGATGCAAGGAATGATGCTAATGCCGAATACACATTCCCACACACCACACTGAAACACACAATCTCTGCGTCCCCTTAGAAACGATCGGAATCTCTTTGCCGTTTATTTTTTGGCTTCACCGCTTATTTTTCGGCGGTATAAGTTCTACATTCCCTTAGGAACGTCTTTTGAACTTCTTCACCTTATATTTCGGCGGTATTTGGCTTTGCATTCCATTTGGAACGACTTTTGAGTAGAAAACTTACACTGTGCTCCCTTAGGAACGACTTTTTTGCAACTTCGGCAAAACTTACGCTGCGCTCCTTTAGGAACGACTTTTTTAGATTCGACGATTTTTAGCTCTGCATTCCCTTAGGAACGACTTTTGAGCTTTGGCAGTTTTTGAGCTTTGTAAGTCTGTGAAGAAGATATATTTCATTATGACAGAAGCGAAGCTATTAGAACAAATTAAAACTAGATTTACATTGATTGTTCCTTATTCAAAAACAAAATGACATAGAACATAAAAGTATTTTGGGGGTAGGATATTGCTCAATAAATGTGCTTTGATTCTGGCACAGTACTGTTTACTGTGCGAGCTTCGGATTCCTCCCTAAACTCCCGTTGTTGCTGGGTGTACTGGCGCCCTTCTGGCTGCTGGCTTCGGGAGTATGTCGGTTGTAGTGGTGGTGGAGGTGGGAGTTGTGGCCAGGAAGCCTGTGAATGGCTAGCCGAAGCAACAGAAGCTGCAGGATGATTACCCACATATTCTGGTATGTAGGGAGAGTGGCACGAAGAAGTGTGCAAGACCTGCTTCGGCTGAGTCTGCCTAGCTTTGGCTTCGGCGATCTCCTTCTTCTTCTGAATGGTGATTTGACACATTCTTGTAGTGTGGCCCTTGTCCTCACCACAGAATAAGCAATAAATCTTTCTGGGCTGATCCCCATATCTTCCTCCGAAGCCCCTGGCGCCTCTGCCCCTTGGAGCTGGCGGCCTGAAAGAGCTTTGTTGTTGCCCCGAAGATTGTGAGGTGTACTGTGACCTCTGAGGCTGGCTTCCCTCGTCATCGCTCTGGCTGGAGCTGTGGATCGACCTGACATGCCTCGGGTGAATTCGTCCTCCGAAGCCCCTGGTCATCTCAGAGAATCTGTAAGCTTCCTCCCTTCTTTGGCGGAAGTCATTGTCAACTCGGATGTACTCATCCATCTTTTGAAGCAACTTCTCCAGAGTTTGTGGGGGCTTTCTGGCGAAATATTGAGCAGTAGGTCCTAGCCGAAGACCCTTGATCATGGCCTCAATGAAAATTTCATTGAGCAATGTAGGCGCTTGTGCCCTCAGTCGCAAGAACCTTCGGACATATGCCTGGAGGTATTCCTCATGGTCTTGCATGCATTGGAATAGGGTCTGAGCTATGACTAGCTTCGTTTGAAAGCCTTGGAAACTGGTAACCAGCATGTCCTTAAGCTTCTGCCCCGACGTAATAGTCCCTGGCCGAAGAGAAGAATACCATGTTTGGGCTACATTCCGGACTGCCATGACGAAGGACTTTGCCATGACTGCGGTATTGCCTCCATACGAGGATATAATTGCTTCGTAGCTCATCAGAAACTGCTTTGGATCTGAGTGCCCATCATACATGGGAAGCTGAGGTGGCTTGTATGACGGGGGCCATGGGGTAGCCTGTAGTTCTGCTGCCAAGGGAGAAGCATCATCAAAAGTAAAGGTATCATGATTAAAATCATCATACCATCCATCATCGTTGAATAAGCCTTCTTGACGAAGCTCCCTGTGTTGGGGCCTTTGATCTTGTTCATCTTGAGCGAGATGGCGCACTTCTTCAGTAGCTTCGTTGATCTTTCTTTGAAGATCAGCCAGCCGCGCCATCTTCTCTTTCTTCCTTTGTACTTGCTGATGGATGATTTCCATGTCCCTGATCTCTTGGTCCAACTCCTCCTCCTGGAGTGTTGTACTGGTGGCCTTCCTCTTCTAGCTTTGAGCTTCTCGAAGAGAAAGAGTTTCCTGGTTTGGGTCTAGTGGCTGCAACGCAGCAGTCCCTGGCGCTGAAGCTTTCTTCGGCGTCATGACGAAGGTCAGTGTTTGCCGAAGGTGGTCGAAAGAGTTCATCGGAGGTGGGCGCCAATGTTGGAGACTTGTTCTCAAATGCTATGAATTAAGAACAAGGCAACACAAAATGTTAAACGTTAATGCCCTTTATCCTTCAAAGCATTATTTCTCTTAGGATATAATGATCTTGAGACGAAGGTTTTGAAGGACATACCTTCGTAGATTGTGATATATGTTAATAAAAGGAGAAGCATATGAAATATAAGAGACAACGTAAACAATCATACAACATTATTAATTCATTCTCATCATATTACCATGAGAAGGTAGAACTAATATTGAATTATAAATGTACCTTCGGCTTGAAAGAAGGTAATGTACAAGCGTGATACACAAGTGAATACAAGTTAGCGTGAACAGTATGGGGGTACTGTTCATCTATTTATAGGCACATGACACAGCCTGTGAGAAATTACATTCATGCCCTTTATATTTACTATTGACTTATAGACAAATCTATGAGGACTAGATAGTCTTTTCCCCTTTAAGTCGGTTCCTTTTTCCGCTATTTAGCCGAAGCTCCCTTGCGCGTAGCTTCGGAGCAACTCCAACCTTCATCACGATCATGCTTTTTACATCGTATATGCTTTTAACCCAAGTCCGAAGGTACCTGTTCATATGTCACACTTGGAAGATATTGTTAAATTATGTTTTTGAGGACCTTCAGAGGACGAAGGCCCCCAACACTCTCCATATTAACTAGAACTCCGTATAAATGGCGATGATTCTTGTTCTGGCCTTTCGCCGAGCACTTGGGCATCGACCAGGAGCTTGTTTCTCTACATCTTATTGGGATTCTTTTGTCGGTGTGAACACAAGTCGGAGATGTCACGTAGGGACTGGCATCGAGATAGGGTAACCGAACAACGACGGTGAGGCAAAGGTTGGAGACGACCGAGAATTAACATCAAACACTAGAGTTCCTCGAAGCACTGCTGTGATGGGGCATCGAGGCACTGTCCAAGGCAAATAGGAGATTGACAACCGGCCAGGGCCAGGGCGCGGGCGAGATCTGGGACGGCTTGGCTAGGCACGGCAAGGAAATTCTACGGCTTCGGCCAGCAGGGAGGCGCTCGCGGGAAAGGGGCTTCGGCTGGGCGCGGCTGCCGGGACGAGACCGAGGCCGAGCGAGCAGAGAGTGCCATGGGAGCAGAGAAGGGAGCTCCGCGAGCTAGAGAGAGAGAGAGAGTAGGGGATGGGCGCGCAGGGTGAGCTTCAGTCCGAGCGCCGACGAGCCGAGGCCGGGCGCGGGGAGAAAGTTCTGGGTGTGGCAGGAGGAACCGAGCAGGGAGCTCCGGCCAGGAGGACGCTCGGCCGAAGGGGCGACCAGGGAGAAGCTTAGCGCGAGCTGGGCAGGGAGGTCCAGCGAGCTAGAGCCGGGCGTCGCGGCCAAGAAGGGCACGACGGCCATGGGAAGGGAGAGGAGCGCTCGTGACCCGTGGCCAGAGAGAGAGTCGTAGCCAAGAAGAGAGAGACTCGGTTGGACGCTGCTGGGAGGACGGCGCACGACTTGGGTAAGACAGAGCGCGCGTAGAGGAAGAATATCAGGGAAAGGTAGAGAAAGATAGCGACGGGAGGAAGACGGTGAAAAAAATCAGCAGGGTGAGGCGGTGGAAGATAGAGATGAAGGGATATTTTCCCTTTTTTAAATTTCTTTCTTTATTTTTTACCGAAAATCACAGATATTTTTGAATCAAGATTTTTAGCGATAAATAAAGGGTCAATATGCTATACGACTACACATATTATTTTTCTCGGATTTTGAAATAGGGAACCGATTGGCCAGCAATGGTTCCGGTTTCGGTTCATTTGAACAGCCTGCCCCAAATAGCGCATTTACCGAATTTATAGAGATTGCTCGAATCGAGTGAAATACTTAAGTGAAAATTTTAGTTCATCTTAATCGATTAATTTTAAATTGTCACAAGGTTCAACACTTTAGAAATAAATAAATTTTAACTGTGCGAGCCGAATGCGGCATCGCAATCGGAATTCCCCGGAGACGATGTTAGCATCGTCACGAGAGCGAGACGTAGACGGATTAAACTAGACGAGATCGGATTCGATATTTTAGTCGACGTTTGATTTAGTTGAATTTCGACGAATTCCGTTCGCTACTTGAACACTCGACTAGAGAACAATTCAATTAAAATCCGTAGACGCGATGTCACGGATGAAAAAAGGGACTAAATTATGTTACACCGAAAACTTAGTCGTCGAGTTCCACATAATCTATTTCAGATGAAATCGGAGGACTGGACTGAATTTCAAAATTCGTATTCGTGCGAGCGATGAATTTTAAATAATCACCGGATGCACCGATTTTCGGAACAACTATGTTCTGAACATCACGAAATTTAGGAAGAGCCCGGATAGATAAAGACGATGTCGAACTCGCGACAGACGAAACAGATGCAATATTAAAATCGTGATAGACGAAGATTAAAATTTAGCATCCGTTTTATCCACTGATATTACATGCTTAAATCCATACTCGTTGTCGAGCGGAATATAAACACCAGGGTGTTACAAAGTGAATTTAGGAGTATGACCTTATCTTTTGTACCAGCATTAAGTAATTCACTCTGGATTAAATCACAATAGATTGGATAGAATCTAGATTAGGTTGGTATGACTAGATTAAAATAGTTAGGATCTGATTAATTTATTTAGGGGCAAGTAGGATAAGTTATGATAGTTGAAAATCTTGGGTGCTTATAATTTTATGTCGGTCTATACAGATTTTGCAACCCAACGCATAAATCAAGTACTTGTATATGGCTGAGCTGTATATGGCTGAGCTGGTATAGGGAACCAGTTTTGGTTAGATAGATCTACCAGGGTAGAATAAGTATTATTGGGGTATGTTATAATCCTTTGAGATAGGATGGATTATATGGTGTAGGTAGGTTAGAATTTCTGCTAGGTTAAAACAGAGAGGTTATGCAACCATCTGGTGGTTAAGGTAGTTGCATGAGGGAAAGTTGGTCGGTCATTATTAAGTTAAAACATATTTTATAGAAGTATAGTCTCATTTATTTCATCAGTATTATCCTTCTTGTTAAGAAACTTAAATTAGATTAGCTCCACTTTAGCCTTCATTAGGTTAGATTGAGTCAGATCTAGAATAAATTGATATGATTATTTTAGACTAGATAAGATCTAAATAAATTTCGGATTAGCTCATGGTTGTTATTCTAGAGGGGGATAAATATGCTAATTAGGGCAAGATGAATCCACAAGGATAAGGTAGAATCTTTTGAGGTCAGTTAGATCTATTAAGATGACATAAAAATCTTTTCAAGATAAGATGAATCTATTAAGGTAATAGAGTATCTTTTAAGATAAGTTGGATCTATTAAGATAGGTATTTTTTAATTAGGATAAGTTAGGATCTTTTGAGATAAGATGGTTCTATGAGTGTAGGATAGAATCTTTTAAGATGAGACATATATTGTTAGGCTAGATTCTTTAATGAGGGATAATCCAGTTTGTCTAGTTATTTTTATAAGCATTTTTTATCTTATTAATTTTATTTATTTATATTTATGCCTATATGTATATGTAGATGTAAATGTGGACATTACTCCACAACTCATCACACTCAATTAAAGATCCAAATCAGATAAATATCATAAGAACAAGCATTCAAGCATATAGATACTTATAAAAATAGTTTTGTTTTTGTTTCTAAGAGTAGGTCTCCTATTCCTAAAGGCCACTTTAGGTACAGGATTTTAAAGTGTGAAATCCACTTTTGTCTTTAGAAAAGAAAAGATAATGTAACACCCCTGGTGTTACTGTAACTAAAACTTGAGCATGGCATCATAGCATTGGCATTGCATATGTTTGACACACCTAGAGTGCATTCACTAGGAAAAAAATTTCAAACAAGTTGTATTGTTTTAAGTGTTTTGCAACTAGAACCCTGGTTAAGGAACTTAACCCTAAATGGGGATTATAGGGGTAAAACTTTACCCAAGTTAAGAAAACCTAAATACTTTAGGGTAAAAGTCATAAAATGACCCTAAAAATAAATTTGAATCACTTTTGCACCCCTGAGATACCAGAAACCCTAATTGGAACCCTGGAAAACCCTAAACCAAACCCTAGGGGCTTATATGCAAATTTAGTCCACTTTTGGGCTAAAGTGCAAAAACCAAGTCAAATAGGTTTCTTAAGTCCCTTGGTTCACAAAAATGTGTACTTGAAAGCAAAACCCAAGGTTTTGGACCTAAATGCAAAATGGACCTCATTTGAGTTTTGCTCTAAGTCTGAAAATCAGTGAATGGGCTCAACTTTGGGGCTTTGTAACTTACAAAGTATAGGGTTTTTACCCTAGGTCACCACATCAAAGTTGAAGACCAATTATAGGAGAACAACTTTGCTAAAGGTTGTGAGCTTAGTTGTTAAGAAGAATTTAGAGAAAACCAAGCCTAAAGTTGGGTTGTCAGGCTGTTATGTCTGAATTTTCAGACTAGCAGTGAACTGACCTCGACTTCAAGCTAGGTTTTGAGCATGATCCAGTGCTCAAATGTGATCAAGTCCTATAGTTGAGTTGTAGCTGGTATGTAGCACTACAACTTTGGTGCAGAGACTTGGACCTATTGTCACATGAAATCTGGAGAAAACTGACTCTAAAATCGCTCGGTCAGAAGCCCTGATGAAGCAATGCCATGGTACAGTACCCCGAGCTGATAAGGTCGCCAGCAAACCGCCGCCGGTGGCTTTCCACCGTGATTCACGTCGCCGGCGTCACGATTCGCGCTCGGGTGTGTGGATAACTTCGCGGCGTCAAAAGATCTTCACCGCCCATGCGCTGGACGTCACTCCGGTGACTCACCGTCGTCTTCCTCTACTGCTTTGCGGCTTGCACGGATTACCTCGCCGGTGATCGCCGCCTCCCGGCCATGTGCCGCGTGGCTTAGCCTTTCCACCGCACCACCGTGACACCTTAATGCTGTCCCATCGTCGCCGGGGAGGATGCCACGCCGTTTGCCACGAATTTACTTGCGCCAGTGTTCTTCCTTCCCTCCGGCCGCCGCGCGTCCTCCGCAAAATTCATGGCCACCATCTAAGCCGCCTATAAATTGAGCCATCCCATAGCTGTGTAACCTAATCACCCACCCAGCCACCGAATATTGTCCTCAATCGTTCACCGGAGAACGCGAATTTGGGACTTCCCCCAAATCGGGTCGAACACCCCGCAAGAACACCTCACCGCGGCCAGCCCCTCTCCGGTCAGCCCCCGTCCCCTGCTTTCTTGTTTAAGCACTTGCATAGCTTCGTGATGCTTATCAAGTCATCAATTTGAACTGTGTGACCACCCATCACCGGGAACGCGTAGTTCTTGAATTCATCCGCACGGTTACCGTGGCCAGACCCAATTAGCTCGTCAATCTTGAAATTAACTTAGGGGAAATAATCAGTGGAGGTTCAATCTGGTGTATGTAGCTCGAAGGCACTGATCATAATGTAAATCCGCCAATATAACCTCGCCGGAGTTCGTTCCCCGCGCGGTCGCCGTCGCGGACTTGAAACAAAGAATAAAGAAAAGTACAGGGGTTTATCTGCAATCTGTCAGTGACTTAAAACAATAGTAAACGGACCTATTTCTGTTTAGCCGTTAAGCCGAGGGCCTCTGCGCAAAGTCGCCTCGTGGGCGCGGGCGCGAGCGCGCTGTCTTCCCTGGAACTGGGCCGCTGGGCTGAATTCGGCCCAGTACTGTTCTGAGTTTTTCCTTTTCTTTTTCAGTGGAACTTTAGAAATGTGTAGAAAAATGTAGAAAAATGCTAAAATTGTGAAACTAATTTTCCTAGGTTTGTTATTTTCTCTAGAATTTAGTAAAAATAAGTTTGTGATTTTTAGTGGAAGAAAGAAATTTTAGGGTATTTAAAGTAGTTAAAAGTCTTGGTTATAGATTTTTAGAAAATAATTGGTAAGTCCTAAAATGCCCAAAATTTTTATATGAGTGTGATACATTATTTAGAAGCCTTGGGTAGAGTTTGAATTGATTTGGACCTTGTTTGATCACCAAACCCCAAAACACCCCCCTGCCCTATGAACTCCTTTACTGACTCCGGAAACCCTAAGTTCCCAGAACTCCGTGAAGGCAAGTTGTATTCAAGACATAAATAATAAGTTTATGTTGTCTTTGCATCCTCATGAGCATCCCATGGCATCCATTCTTATACATACGTATGGTTATGATTAGAACGAGAAGAAGAGATAGAAGTAACTGAAGAGCAAGTGCAACCACCTTTGGACACTCAGGCCGGGAATAGTTTCTAGTTCGACATTTGTGGATCCGAGCCTGAATCACCTGCAAACGAAGGCAAGCCCCGGTGCATTTGCCACCTCCCTTGATGTTTTTAAAATCTTTCTCACTTGCTTGCTGCATTAAGTTATAGGAGTTGATTGTTAAACAATTCCTGCATTACCTTCCTTGATTTTGATTACCTTCCTTGAAACCCTGTTTTTACAAAAAGGTTTTCTATGCTTAGTATTGCTCTAGAAAAACAAAAGGATTTGTTTTACAAAAGATGTTTGGCAAAGTGGGAGGGTTGTTTTCAAAAATAAAACTTGATGGTGGATCCATCATGGCCATGATGGGTCCAACATCGGAAAAGATGTACCTCTGTCAGGTACCAAGTTTTTGGGTTAAAAAGATTAAGCTGAGACCGGGCGGGTGACTTGCACGAGAAGAGAGTCTCGGTGTAGTGTCTCCGTCTGAGTCGATTAAGGACCGTCTCGATGTAGGCCTGCTGACCGAGGACCCTTTAACTGGTCACATGCCTCGTCATGGGTAAGCCTTGCCTCGGGTAGACTAAGGCCGGAATAAGACAACACGAGATGGACGTGGAGCGGTGGCGAGAGTAGCGTGTACCCTCCGTGGCAAGAGGCTGGACGGTGGTGTATCTGTGCTCTCGGTCTGCGTGAACCTGATCCGGTCTTAAGAACCCCGGTGGCGGGTTGACATATGCAAGGGTTAAGTGCTACATATGTCGTGTGATTGGAGATCCTCAGCTGAGTATAATCGATTCGGATCGCCGTACCTCCGCGGTTATGGAGACTTGGCCACTGACTTACACGTAGCATTCCACTAAAGATGATGGGTTTTTGTTAAGAAATTGGCTAGTGCAGGACCAGTGATTGAACTAGGGTAGAAAGAACTCTAGTACAGGTAATTTTACTTAACTTGACAAATTAAAACTGGATTTTTAAGGATCCACTTTAGTAAGCATTTCCGCAAAACAGAGTCTTGAATATTGAAAAGCCTTACCTTGACTCCCACATAACCAGCATACCCTTAAGAGTCTTTTCTTTAGTCGGGTAAGACTTGCTGAGTATTCCATACTCAGGGTTTATCCCTTTGTTGTTTTTAGGTGAGGAAGTAGCAGACTTTTGCTACTTCTGTGCCAAGGTGGTTCCAAAAGAAGAAAATCAAGACTGAAATGCGGGAGGACTCGGTCCTCCATCTAGGATCTTTTGTTTGTTGTCTTTCGGGAGAAGTTGGTGTCTCCCTGGTCTGTACAATATTACCCTATGCACTCACTTTAGTCTGGTCTGTAATAAAAATAACTCAAGCTTACTTTTGAAATAAATGTAAGATTATGTAATTCGCTTCCGCATTTCTTCATCTCCGATGTTCTGTAATGTCTACAAGATGGGTGAGACGTTCCTGGTAAGGTAAGGAAAGATACCGAACTTGTCAAGTAGTTCAGGGGCACCTACAGGGTTGTCTGATGTCCGTTGGACAAGGACAACTGTAGGTGGGCCTAATTACTTGGGAGGTTCCGTCACAGATAAGAGTAATCAAAGTAAACCGAAAATAGATGAGAAAAGATTAAGAAAAGTTCAGAAAAGAATCAGAGTAACAAAGGTAAGTAGACAATGGTTGTCCAGTTCTATCTAGGTTTCGTCCTACAGTCAACATTCCTCTGATACCACTTCTGTCACACCCAGGTTTTAGGGGTCCAAAACCCGGGCACGAAATAATCACCAGGTGTGCTGGGACCAAGTCTCACACATATGATGAATAGTGGTACAAAAACGAATGTCACATCTTTACTATATAATAGGAGTTCTGTAAAAAATAAATAAATAATTACATCATAAGGAGACAACAGTCCAGCAACCCAAAGTTGACTGGGAGACGACGGCCTAGACCTCTCACGAACTCATCAGAGCATCCTCCATGCGCCTCATACTTCGGTACCTGTTCTTGACCTATGGGGGTGCGAGACAGCAAGAGTGAGCTCACATACGTTCATCGCTCAACAAGTTGTGGGGAATAATGTTCATGAACTCGCCAAAGGTGGGAGCTCACGTGAAGTGTAAGGCTTACCAAAGAGGATGGTTAGAGCTGAGCATTGCTATTCAAGTTAGTCAAAATTTTATTAGCAATTACTAAGTATAAGTAAATACCAACCCAATTAAGTAGTAGAACAAAAGTGATAACAACACCCTCAATGCAATGCATATGACAAATTGAATTTAGTTCCATAAATTAATCATGTGAGTGTTCGAGCTGCTCATGACCGTGAGCACGGCTAGTATACCAGTTTTACACTCTGCAGAGGTTACGCATCTTTACCCACAAGTCATGTTACCCATCTGCCAAGAGACGACCAATCCCATACACATCTACCGAGGAGGTGAGGTAGGGTAACACTACGAGGCCTTTACAAAGTTCCACTAGCTTCAGAAAACCCGCTACAGTTTATAGGAAGCTTCAATGCAGGGATCCGTCGCCTGACTACCATTGCAGCAAAATCAACCCAAGGACCTCCCTACACTGACCACTCCCTTACTGCCCTTGCCCCTTTTGGGTAAGGTAGTCCTCCACTAGCTTTCCTAATTAGTCAGCTAAGGGCGTCCCATACCACCATTGTGGTAGCACTGTTTTCCTGGGTGGTTCTTCGTGTTCCAATTAACATAATAATATTAACATAATCAATAAATAACAACTGATAATAAAAGTATAATCATGAATAATGTGTATTTCTATACCCAAAACCACATAAAGCAATAGCAGGTACTACCCAAAAATTCAGTGGTAAACAAGGTATAAAGATACTCAAACTAGGGTAACCTATTGGGTCCCATCAAAATTAACCTATGCGCATCATTATGATTAATTAGAACATGACTGGGTAAAAAGAAGTGATCATGGGCACAACTTGCCTGGGACTTGAGATTCCAGGTACTAGGATGATCTTCAGGCGACTCGTGACATCGCGCTAGTCGTAGCAATACAAACAAACATGGTATAGACAAAATTAATATCACACCAAACATAAGAACAAACTATGTAATAATAATCTATGCATCGTAACGAGATCGTAGGAACAAGAATTATTAAATTCGGAGGTACAATTACCAAGTTATGAATTTCTGAAGTTATTAAGCACCTAGAATAAAGTAATTCAAATGAACATTTTTAATTCAAGTTTCATGGCTAAAAAGAGGCACTAGGTGATGGACAATATTAAAACAAAATTATTGCAACTGAAACGGATTAAAAAGGAGTTAAAATGGAATTTCTATGAATTAAATAAATTCTGGATATATTTTTATACACAAAAACAATTTCCTAAATCATTTTTCTGAATTTCCTAAGCTTCTATACTGGGCGCATAATTATCAGAAACAGCAGGGGCTAACTCACAATTTCTCTCAAGACTCATATTCTCCCCGCGTGGATGGAGGGTTAGTTTCTAGGTTCCTCGAGGACTCTTTAGCAAAAAGACCTAGGCTGAAAGGGTATGGGTCTTCCTGAGCCGCCCGATCAAAAACCAATGCTCCAAATTAGATCTGTCGTTGAATTCAACTGGTATGCTACCAGAGCCGATGGATCCACAGTCTACGGCTATAACTTAATGGAACACGATCTATGGAACACGATCTATTTCGATCTGCATGATACCGATCCGACGACACAGATCCAATTGCCCAACAACGATACACTTAAACTAATCTGGGCCGTCCGACAATGGATCCACGGCCCCGCGCCTTCTTCCCCACACGATGGCAGTGAACAGTGGCGCTGCCAGCTGCCACGGTGGAGGACGTCGGTGATAGGACACCAAGTCATACCAACGGCCAAACCCCACATAAAATAGTGCTAACCAATGAGGGGTCAACGACGAACGCGCGAGGAGGGTTCTCACCATTGATGGCGCCCAATAGAGTTCTATCGACGAGGAAGCACAGCCACGACGGAATTTCCAGCTCCGGCGAGCGATTCGCACTGGCACGGCGGCAATCCCCGACCCGGGATACAGCGGCCACTTTCCACCACCACCAGCGCTTCACCTATTCACGTTTCTGGTAGCCAAACGACGGTGGCGACACATGCCCATCACTGCTTGACGATGGCGGTGCACAGGGCCTCCACTCCCTCCTCTCTTCTCTCCCCAACGGCGGCTGCTGTCCATGGGGTGAGATGCCCAAGGGCCGAAGGGTTCACGGTGTCCCATTTATACCTGCGCGGAAGTCCGATTGAGGCCGTAATTGGTGGAATGTCGGGCGGACCTCACGCATGGTTGTTGCGGTGATCTTGTTGGGAGGATGAAGCTGACGATGCGGCCCCACTTGATAGAGACTGCGAGCGGGCGACGCAAACCCGACGGCAGACACCGACGACACGGGCCCACTTGCCAGTGGTGCGCAAACAAGCGGACCAGCGAAGTTGGGCCGCGCGGGCGGATTGGTACAGGGCCGAGCGGCTTAGATGGTTAGCTGGGCCAGAAGGTTGACAGTCGGCCCGATTGCATAGTTCTGTTTCTTTTTTTATTTATTCTATTTCAGATCCTTTTCTATTTGTTCAAATTCTAATATTCGAATTTCAAACTTGATTTGCAGATTGTTCACTAATTATATTGCACAATTAAAAGTACCAATTTTGGAGATATATTTATATATATTTTCTATATATTTTATACCCTTTCTCCTTTTCTTTTCTCTCCTTTTTTCCCATTTCCATTTTCAAACCCTAATCTCCTTTTGGGTTCCAATTCAATTTTCTTATTAGTATATTTTGATTAATAGTGTTGCTATTATTATTATATGCACAACAAACAAAACTCCAATACGATGCACATGTTGTTTAGTTGACATTAGTTATTTAATCCCTTTAAATGTGGTTGTTCACATGCTTAGTTAAATTGAAACAAAGCAAATAAGAGAATTATCTCCATTACCATGGTTTACAAATTTGGGTATTACATCGTCCTCCCTCGAATCCAAAAAGATTAAGTATTGAGTCAAGCCAAGAGGTTTTTTCGGTTGACATTTCTAGACGCACAAGATCTAGCAGCTGCTCCAAACATGTTGATGATACCTAGACCAAGCAGCACCTAGATCCACTACCATTACCAGATCCTCGTATCCGTAGGAATGCACTAGCATGCCGTGTGAAAAAAAGTCAGCCTATAACACTAGCCACTTCGTCTGACGATGATTTTATGCCTGCTCCAGCATTGAAGCGCTCTTTCAAATCAGCTGAGCCTTCCAGTTCAGCAACTAACCACCCCAAGAAAAAGTCTCGAGTATCGTTCACGGATATCCCACCACCACAAGTTCCCATTAAGTCAAGCAGTCCAAAGTCTGCTATTGATTTGAAGACAAAGAATATTATGAAAACAAGTTCACCTAAGCAGAGGACACCTAGAAGATCTTAGGTACAATCCATATATTTACTTTGTTTAGCTTTTATTAGGGGTGCACAATCACTGCTATGTAATACCCAATTGCTACATTCTATAATATGATTTGGTATGCTTGTTTGATAATGTTGTTTCACTATAGTTATTTATAACCCTCCAATAATTATTATTACAACAATTATGTTCTCAGCTTTTGTAATAATATCTATCCATTGTGTAATAATATCTATCAATTTATTCCAGCAGAAGTTGAACATCCGATGCATCCCGTATGACGTTCTTGTATCGCCTTGGATAATGAGTGATCGACAGCGTGACGCTGTTGCTAGGAAGGGATTCCAAAGTATTTTTGATTTGTGAACTAATGCATTAGAGAGCAGGTCCCTTATTAGGTGGTTGATGGACAAGCTTGATCTAGAAGACATGACAATACGCCTAGGTGCAGGAAAACAACTGAAAATTACAAAAGAGACTGTTCGTCTCATATTGGGTTTGCCTAGTGCTGGAGGTGGCAGGGAATTCATGGATTGGTATAGTGAAATTGATGCTGCTACAAAACTGAGGCGGGAACTCAACATAACCAAAGATGAGTTTGATGTAGTCAAGCTTCAGGACAGACTAGTTTTGGGGAATGACGACGAGCTGTCCATCAGTTGTTTTTCCTAATTTTATTCAATCGTCTATTGTTCCCATCTGCTTCATGGGGTATTACCAACAATGAGGTCCTAATGACAGGAAACATGGACCGCATGGCCGATAATGATTGGTGCCAATTAGTCTACCCTGATCTGTGTGATGCTGCTAGTCATTGGCATAGAAGGAGTACAACAAACATAACTGCAATAGTTTATGGATGCTCCCTCATTATTCTTGTAAGTTACTTACTGATTAACAACCACATATATGCACTTCAATATTTCTTATATTTACATACATAATCAATTTTTACATTGAAATTTAAGCTTTTTGTTTGTTGTCTATATGCTTGTCAGATATATTATCTTGACCATCTACACCATCCTGCATCCCCTCAGAACAAGTATGGTACTCCTCGTATAAAGTTTTTTGACAATGAGACTATAAAAGATTTGACTAGAGCTGACAAACGTGGCCCCTGCCAATCTGGAGAACCATTTGGTCATGCAGAGGTTATCCATTTACATTTGTTTTGATGTTGACACATGTTCTAGTTCAAATACATGCTAACATTAATCATGTGTATTTAAACAGTTTCGTAGCCGGACAGACTTGTTATGTTACTGGTCCAAAATGAGCGATGTCCGAGATATTCAATATATACGTCCCACGCATCAAACACTTGAACAAAGCGTAGTACTTGACAAGGAGGTTGAAAGTCGCCTAGAGGGGGGGTCAATAGGACAAACCTAAAAATTATAAACTTTGAACACACACTTTACCCGAGGTTAGGGTTAGAAATAAATAATAGTGAATTCAGAGAGTGGAAGATAGTTCTTCTTGCTATGAGTTGCTCAATCAATGCGGATAACTTTGTGAGCAAACTGAAAACAATGTGAGCAAGAGAACTTTAAGTGAGAGGGGAGAGGGAAGAAACAAATCGAATAGTGAAGATCAACAGAAATGGACACGACAATTTGTTTCCCGAGGTTCGGTTCCAATGAACCTACTCCCCGTTGAGGAGGCCACAAAGGTCGGGTCCTTTTTAACCCTTTCCCACTCTCAATCGGTCACCTAGACCGATTGAGTGCTTCTTCTTAATCTCACAGGCCACAAAGACCCCACAAGGATCACCACACACTTAGGTGTCTCTTGCTTGCTTTACAAAACACTTAGAGAGTTTAGAAAGAGAAGAAGAAAGCAACCAAGCAGCAAGAGCAACAAATGAAACATAAATCACGCTCTCTCAAGTCAATAAACACTTTTGATCACTTGACTAGATTATGGCACTTGTAGAGGGTTGTAGGCTTTGAATGTGTCTTTGGAATGTATTCTTTGCTCTTGTATTGAGTGTAGAGAGTGGAAAGCTTGGATAACTTGAATGGTGGTGGTTGGGGGGGGTATTTATAGTCCCAACCACTATTCTATCCGTTGGCTGTGCTATCTGTCCACAGGCACACCGGACAGTTCGATGCGCACTAGACACAACCCTGTACATTGTCCGGTGCGCGCCATGTAAGCTGGCCGTTGGGGTTTATAGTAGTTTACCGTTGAATTTGTCTGTCCTTATGTCGCACCGGTCAGTCCGGTGGCACACCGGATAGTCCGATGCGACCTGACGTCGCTGACTATTTCTGACCTTCTGACGCTTCAAACTACGGTGGCAATCGACCATTGGCAAAGTCGACCGTTGCTCGTGGGCTCACTGAAAGGGAAATGTGCCATTGGGCCATTTCTAAGTATTTTGGTGATTAAGTGTCCAACACAAATGGCTTAAGTATAAATTGTGCAAAATGGTGGATGAAGTGCAAATCATCAAGAAGGTAAGATTCTAGACTTAGTATATTGTATTTTGTGTACTAACATATTTGGCTAAGTGCTAGAATAGGGAAAACAGAAAAAGAAAAAGACTTGGCTGAAGCAGCCAAGACTCAGCACAGTCTGGGTGCACCGGACTGTCCGGTGGTGCACCGGACAGTGTCCGGTGCGCCAGGCTGGCTTTGGTCAAACTGGCCGCTCTCGGGATTTCGTCGGCGGCGTACGGCTAAAAATCACCGGACTGTCCGGTGAGCCAACGGTCGGTCGCGCAATCCGCGCGTGACGCATGGCCGAGCCAACAGTCTGATGGGGGCACCGGACAGTGTCCGGTGCGCCAACGGCTCCAAATCTTCAACGGTCGGCTGCGCCAAATTAGGAAAGCAATCGACACAGGACAGTGAACAGTGCCTATCCGGTGGCGCACCAGAAGGCAAGAATTGCCTTCCTGGATTGCTCTCAACGGCTCCTAGCTGCCTTGGGGCTATAAAAGGGACCCCTAGGCGCATGGAGGAGTACACCAAGCATACTTTGAGCATTCTTAATCATTCACACTCCATCTTTGCGCACTCGATTGACATTCTTAGTGATTTGAGCTCCGTTCTAGTGGTGAACTTTGTACTATTCATTTGAGCTCAAGTATTGGCTGTGTGTGTGCGTATTGTTGTGGATTTGTGTGTGTTGCTTCCCTCCCTTACTCTAGTACTTTCACTTTGATCCTTATTGTAAGGGCGAGAGACTCCAAGTTGTGGAGATTCCTCGCAAACGGGAAAGAGTAAAGAAAGAAGAAACCAGTGGTATTCAAGTTGATCATTGGATCACTTGAGAGGAGTTGAGTGCAACTCTCGTCCGTTGGGACGCCACAACGTGGAATAGGCAAGTGTTATACTTGGCCGAACCACGGGATAAATCATCGTGTCTCTTGTGCTTATTCTCACTGTGACTATTGTGTTTCGCAAGAGCTCGGTCCTTAGCCATTTGATTTCATTGTACTAACACTTAATCAAGTTTTGTGGTTATAAGTTTTAAGTTTTTACAGGATCACCTATTCACCCCCCCTCTAGGTGCTCTCAATTGGTATCGGAGTCGTTCTCTTCACGAAAGGGACTAATCGCCCGAAGAGAAGGATCCTAAGGGAAAGGGGTTGGTGGTCAACGACAATGAGAAGGAGTCCATCTTCAATGAGCCAAGGGACGACAAAGCCAATGACTCCAGCTCGAATCAAAAGAAGAAGGATGGAAAGAAGAAGAGGCGCATCAAGAAGATTGTCTACTACGACAGCGACGAATCTACCTCTTCTCAAAAGGACGACGAATACGAGGAGAAAAAGAAACGGTTAACTCGAACTTTTCCTTCGATTATTCTCGTATTCCGCATAATTCCAATGCTCATTTGCTTTCCATTCCACTTGGTAAACCTCCACACTTTGATGGAGAGGACTACGAATTTTGGAGTCACAAAATGCGTAGCCACTTGTTCTCTCTTCATCCAAGTATATGGGAGATAGTAGAAAATAGAATGCAATTTGATAGTTCAGATAACTCCATGTTTATCAATGAACAAATCCATAAAAATGCACAAGCTACTACTGTTCTTTTAGCATCCTTGTGCAGGGAAGAGTACAATAAGGTGAGCGGCTTGGACAACGCCAAGCAGATTTGGGACACCCTCAAGATCTCGCATGAAGGGAACAACGCCACCATGCTCACCAAGATGGAGTTGGTGGAAGGCGAACTAGGAAGGTTCATGATGATCAGGGGAGAGGAGCCAACTCGTAGAATAGGCTCAAGACCCTGGTCAACAAGATAAGGAGCTATGGGAGCACGAGATGGACGGACCATGACGTCGTCCGACTTATGCTAAGGTCTTTCACTGTCCTTGATCCTCATCTTGTAAACTCTATTCGTGAGAATCCTAGGTACATCAAGATGATGCCGAGGAAATACTCGGAAAGTTCGTAAGCGGGCGAATGATGATCAAGGAGGCAAGATATGTTGATGAGGCGTTGAATGGCCCAATGTTGATCCACGAGCCTCAAACCGTTGCTCTCAAAGCAACAAGTAGCAGGGAGACGCTACCTAGCAAGGTGGTGCAAGTTGAGGCGGTCGGGCTAAATGAGAATGAAATGGCCCTCATCATCAAGCGCTTCAAGACGGCGCTCAAAGGTCGCAAGGAGCATCCCAACAAGAGCAAGACGAAGGGAAAGCGTTCCTGCTTCAAGTGTGGTAAGACTGGTCACTTTATTGCTAATTGTCCCGACAATGATAGTGACCAGGAACATGGAAAGAATGGGAAGAGAGAAAACAAGAAGGTTTACAAGAAGGCTAAGGTCGAGGCACACCTTGGAAAAGAGTGGGACTCAGATTGTTCTTCGTCCGACTCCGACGACGAAGGACTCACCGCCACAGCCTTCAACAAATCGTCTCTCTTCCCCAACGAGCATCACACATGCCTCATGGCAAAGGAGAAGAAGGTAAATACTCGAAGTACTATTACGTATGCTTCTTCAAGTGATGATGAGTCTAGTGATGATGAAGTAGACTACGCAAGCTTATTCAAAGGTTTAGATAGAACTAAAATTGATAAGATCAATGAATTAATTGATGCTTTGAATGAGAAGAATAAATTGTTAGAGAAGCAAGAGGATCTTTTATATGAAGAGCATGATAAATTTGTTAGTGCGCAAAATTCTCTTGCTTTAGAGGTTAAAAGAAATGAAATGCTTTCATGTGAATTATCTACATGCCATGAATCTATTTCTAGCTTAAAGAGTATTAATGATGATTTAAATACTAAGTTAGAAATAGCTAATAAATCAAGCTCTTGTGTAGAACATGTTGTGATTTGCAATAGGTGTAAGGATTTTAATGTTGATGCTTGTAATGAACACTTAATTTCCATTTCCAAATTAAATGATGAAGTGGCTAGTCTTAATGCCCAACTTAAGACTAGCAAGAATGAATTTGACAAACTAAAATTTGCAAGGGATGCCTACACTATTGGTAGACACACCTCAATTAAGGATGGGCTTGGCTTTAAAAGGGAAGCCAAGAACTTAACAAGCCAAAGGGCTCCCACTTTCACAAAGGAGAAAGGGAAGACCCCTATGGCTAATAGTGCTCAAAAGAATCATGCATTTATTTATGATAGGAAATTTTCTAGAAATGTTCATCATGATAGGAGTTGTAATGCTTATGATTCAAATGCCATGTTTGCTTCAAGTTCTTCCTTTGTGTATGGTAGAGATATGCCTAGGAGAAATGTTGTTCATGTACCTAGGAAAGCAAGTAATGAACCTTCTACAATTTACCATGCTTGCAATGCTTCTTTTACAATTTATAGGAAGAATAAGAAAGTAATTGCTAAGAAATTAGGGGCAAAATGCAAAGGAGATAAAACTTGCATTTGGGTCCCTAAGGCTATTGTTACTAACCTTGTAGGACCCAACAAGAGTTGGGTACCTAAAACCTAAGCCTAAATTGCCTTGCAGGTTTATGCATCTGGGGGCTCAAGCTGGATTATCGACAGCGGATGCACAAACCACATGACGGGGGAGAATAAGATGTTCACCTCCTACGTCAAGAGATTCCCAAGATTCAATCATATTCGGTGACGGGAATCAAGGCAAGGTTAAAGGACTAGGAAAAATAGTTATTTCATCCGAGCATTCCATCTCTAATGTGTTTTTAGTTCAATCGCTCGGGTATAACTTGTTGTCTGTTAGTCAACTTTGTAATATGGGTTATAATTGCTTATTTACTAATGTAGATGTGTCTGTCTTTAGAAGGAGTGATGGTTCATTAGCTTTTAAGGGTGTACTAGACGACAAACTCTATTTAGTTGATTTTACAAAGGAAGAGGCCGGTCTAGATGCATGCTTAATTGCTAAGACTAGCATGGGCTGGTTGTGGCATCGCCGTCTAGCACAAGTGGGGATGAAGAACCTTTACAAACTTCTAAAGGGAGAACATGTGTTAGGTCTAACAAATGTGACTTTCGAAAAAGATAGACCTTGTGCAGCTTGTCAAGCAGGTAAACAAATGGGAAATGCTCATCACAGCAAGAACGTGATGACCACATCAAGACCCCTGGAGCTGCTGCATATGGACCTCTTCGGACCCGTCGCCTACCTCAGCATCGAGGGAAGTAAGGTCTTGTTATAGTTGATGATTTTTCCCGCTTCACTTGGTTATTCTTCTTGCAAGATAAAACAGAAACCCAAGGGACCCTTAAGCGCTTGCTAAGGAGAGCTCAAAACGAATTTGAGCTCAAGGTGAAGAAGATAAGGAGCGACAACGGGTCCGAGTTCAAGAACCTTCAAGTAGAGGAGTACCTTGAGGAGGAAGGAATCAAGCACGAGTTCTCCGCTCCCTACACACCACAGCAAAACGGTGTGGTAGAGAGGAAGAACAGGACGCTCATAGACATGGCGAGAACGATGCTTGGAGAGTTCAAGACGCCCGAGCAGTTTTGGTCGGAAGCCGTGAACACGGCTTGCCACGCCATAAACCGGGTCTACCTTCATCGCCTCCTCAAGAAGACGTCGTACGAACTCCTAACCGGTAACAAAGCCAATGTTTCATATTTTCGTGTATTTGGGAGTAAATGCTACATTCTAGTGAAGAAAGGTAGAAATTCTAAATTTGCTCCCAAAGCTGTAGAAGGGTTTTTGTTAGGTTATGACTCAAATACAAAGGCGTATAGAGTCTTCAACAAATCATCGGGTTCAGTTGAAGTCTCTAGCGACGTTGTATTTGATGAGACTAATGGCTCTCGAAGAGAGCAAGTTGATCTTGATGATGTAGATGAAGAAGATGTTCCAACGGCCGCAATACGCACCATGGCGATTGGAGATGTGCAACCACAGGAACAAAAGGAGCAAGATCAACCTTCTTCCTCAACAATGGTGCATCCCCCAACCCAAACTGATGAACAGGTTCATCAAGAGGCGTGCAATCAAGGGGGAGCACAAGATGATCATGTTATGGAGGAAGAAGCACCTCAAGCCCCTCCAACTCAAGTCCGAGCAACGATTCAAAGGAATCATCCCGTCGACCAGATATTGGGTGATATAAGCAAGGGAGTAACTACTCGCTCTAGACTAGTTAATTTTTGTGAGCATTACTCTTTTGTCTCTTCTATTGAGCCTTTCAGGGTAGAAGAGGCCTTGCTAGATCCGAACTGGGTGTTGGCCATGCGGGAAGAGCTTAATAACTTCAAGCGAAATGAAGTTTGGACACCGGTGCCACGTCCCAAGCAAAATGTTGTGGGAACTAAGTGGGTGTTCCGCAACAAACAAAACGAGCACGGAGTGGTGACAAGGAACAAAGCTAGACTTGTGGCAAAAGGTTATGCCCAAGTCGCAGGTTTGGACTTTGAGGAGACTTTTGCTCCTGTGGCTAGGCTAGAGTCTATTCACATTTTGTTAGCCTATGCCGCTCACCATTCTTTCAGGTTGTTCCAAATGGATGTGAGGAGCGCCTTCCTCAACAGGCCAATCAAGGAGGAGGTGTACGTAGAGTAACCCCCTGGCTTTGAGGATGAACGGTACCCCGACCACGTGTGTAAGCTCTCTAAGGCGCTCTATGGACTTAAGCAAGCCCCAAGATCATGGTATGAATGCCTTAGAGACTTTTTATTGCTAATGCTTTCAAGGTTGGGAAAGCCGATCCAACTTTATTCACTAAGACTTGTGATGGTGACTTATTTGTGTGCCAAATTTATGTCGATGACATAATATTTGGTTCTACTAACCAAAAGTCTTGTGAAGAGTTTAGCAGGGTGATGACTCAAAAGTTTGAGATGTCGATGATGGGCGAGTTGAACTACTTCCTTGGGTTCCAATTGAAGCAACTCAAGGACGGCACTTTCATCTCCCAAACGAAGTACACACAAGATTTGATCGAGCGATTTGGGATGAAGGACGCCAAGCCCGCAAAGACTCCAATGGGAACCGACGGACATGTCGACCTCAACAAAGGAGGTAAGTCCGTTGATCAAAAGGCATACCGGTCTATGATAGGTTCTTTGCTTTATTTATGTGCTAGTAGACCGGATATTATGCTAAGCGTATGCATGTGTGCTAGATTTCAATCCGATCCAAGGGAGTGTCACCTTGTGGCCGTTAAGCGAATTCTTAGATATTTAGTTGCTACGCCTTGCTTTGGGATCTGGTATCCAAAGGGGTCAACCTTTGACTTAATTGGATACTCAGACTCCGATTATGCTGGATGCAAGGTTGATAGGAAGAGTACATCAGGGACGTGCCAATTCTTAGGAAGGTCCCTGATGTCTTAGAGTTCTAAGAAACAAACTTCCGTTGCCCTATCCACCGTTGAGGCCGAGTATGTTGCCGCAGGACAGTGTTGCGCGCAACTACTTTGGATGAGGCAAACCCTCAGGGACTTTGGCTACAATCTGAGCAAAGTCCCACTCCTATGTGATAATGAGAGTGCAATCCGCATGGCAGATAATCCTGTTGAACACGGCCGCACTAAGCACATAGACATCCGGCATCACTTTTTGAGAGACCACCAGCAAAATGGAGATATCGAAGTGTTTTATGTTAGCACCGAGAACCAGCTAGCCGATATTTTTACCAAGCCTTTAGATGAGAAGACCTTTTGCAGGCTGTGTAGTGAGTTAAATGTCTTAGATTCGCGTAACTTGGATTGATTTATAGCATACATGTGTTTTATGCCTTTGATCAAGTTACTTTATGCATTTAAGAGATTTGTGTTTATGTATGGTGCTCAAGTTGTACACATGATCCCCGGACCTCACAAGTCCATTTGCAAGTGATGCACTTATTTAGGGGGAGGCATGCCACAACTTGACACTTTGAGACTAACCTTGTGTTTGAGTTTACTTGTTTTAGTCTCACAAGTGGATTGAAAGGGAAAGGTGGACTTGGACCATGAAAGACTTCCACTGCACTCCGATGAGAGGGTAATTAACTCCAAGTTCATCTCTTTGATCTTATTGCCTTTTTGCTCTTAATTGACGATTTTGGTGAGGCAATGAGGTTAAAGGGGCAAAAAATGATCCCGTTTTGGTGCTTAATGCCAAAGGGGGAGAAATTAAGGCCAAAGCAAGCAAATGGATCAGCTACCACTTGAGAACTTTGAAAATAGTAGAGTTAAAAGTTTTGATTTGTCAAAATACTCTTATTGTCTCGGTCTCTTGTGGGGAGAATGGTTGATTATGGAAAGGGGGTGTCGGGTACTGTAATTAGGGGTACCCCCAACACTCCTTTACACGGTTGGTAACCACCATCAGCACAAAGACTGATGGGCACGATTCAGGTCAAGGCTTCGTCTACTCAAGGGAAGCGATCTCGCCTCGCTCGAGCCCAGCCTCGGGCAGGAACTGAAGTCCCGGACGAAGTTACGTCTCACCCGAGGGCCTCCTCAGGCAGTGGGCACACCCTCGGCACGCCCGAGGCCCAGCTCGGGCAGGCTTCGTCGAGAAGCAACCTTGGCCAAATCGTCTCTCCAACCGACCGTATCGCAGGCGCATTCAATGCAAGGATCGCCTGACACCTTATCCTGACACGCGTGCCTTAGTCGTCAAGGTCGAAGTGACCGCAGTCACTTCGCCCTTTCACTAACCGACCTGACAGGAAAACAGCGCCGCTCGCTCCGCTCCGACTGCTGTGCTACCCACCAGGGTGAGGCTGACAACAGCCAAGTTCAGCCTCAGGCGCAACAGGAAGCTCTGCCTCACCCGACCTTAGGCCTCGGCCTCGGAAGGAGATCTCCGCCTCGCCCGACCCCAGGGCTCGGCCTCAACCGCAGCCTCGGAAGGTGGTCTCCGCCTCGCCCGACCCCAGGGCTCAGCCTCAACCTCGGCCTCGGGAGGAATCGCATCCTCGCCCGACACCGACCTCGGCCTCATGAGGAGTCTCCACCTCGCCCGACCTAGGGCTCGGACCGACCGCGCCGCGGGGGGTACATCATTACCCTACCCCTAGCTAGCTCAGGCTATGGGGCAACAAGACCGGCGTCCCATCTGGCTCACCCCGGTAACAAGTAATGATGGTTCCCCACGTGCGTCCATGACGACGGCGGTTCTCAGCCCCCTATGGAAGCAGGGAAACGTCAGCAAGATCCTAGCAGCACCGATAGCTGTGCTTCTACAGGGCTCAAGCACTTCTCCGACGGCCTTGATACCGCGTACACAGGGCTCTAGCACCTCCAACAACCACGTTGGCATGTACACAGGGCCCAGGCACCTCTCTGCTGGACACGTTAGCGCCTAGCTACACCCCCCATTGTACACCTGGACCCTCTCCTTGCATTTATAAAAGGAAGGTCCAGGGCCTTCATGCGAGAGGGTCGCGCGGGAGAACGGGCTGACGAACAGGCTCACTCTCTCTCGCGCGCGAACGCTTGTAACCCCTACTGCAAGCACACCCCCCTGGCGCGGGGTAACACGAGCCGCGTTTTCCCCCTTGTGTTCCATCTTGCGCCAACCCATCTGGGCTAGGACGCGCAACGACAAATTTACTCGTTGGTCCAGGGTCCCCCGGGTCGAAACGTCGACAGTTGGCGCGCCAGGTAGGGGCCTGCTACGTGTTGACGAACAACTTCCCGTTGAGTTCCAGATGGGTAGTCTCCAGCAACCTCTTCAACCCGGGACGCTGCTCCGCTTCGGGAGTCTCGAGTTCATGTCCCTCGACGGCAGCTACCACATGGTACTCCTCCCCCGCAGCGCGACAGCGACGACGATGGCCGTCAGCTCGCTAGGCGGCGGCGAACTTGACGACGTCTTCCCCCCGTGGCGGAAGAGCAGCATCCGGGTTTGTCCTGACGTCTTCCTCGTCGCAGGAGGAGGAGGCGGGGCAACCGTGGCCAGGCAGGAGGCGACACCTCGTCGGCTGTCGAGCGAGTCGACGACACCGACGCCCCAGCGAGGGACATGTCGGGCGTTGTCCTCGCACCTGCGACAACGACGGATGTCATTTCCCCACAACATGCCAACCCCAAGCGGACAGATGACTCCAGCACACTCGCGAAGGGCTTGCTGGGCGTTAGCCTTGTACCTGAGATAACGGTGCAGTCCGTCCCCGACGCGACTTCGCCACCGTCCATCGATCAAGAGGTACCGTCCGTTTTCCACCCTATGCCTTTTAGATTCAACTTCGATCCACCAAGCGACCCCGCTTCGGTGAGCGCTTTTGTAAAGGCATATCCTAACCTTCCGGGGTACCGTATGTGGTCAACCTGGGACCGACTGACGGCTGTCTCGACCTATGGACCACCGGGTTCCGAGGAAGAAGACGAGCCTGACTCTGGCTAGGGTTTCTCCAGGCTCCGCGCTCCTAGTGCCATGCGAGACTTCATGACCGCATGTGACTACTGCCTCTCTGATTGCTCCGATGATGGCCACAACCTTGACTACAAGGGTTGTGGCCCCAGTCGCGAATGTTTCCACGTCGATCTAGGGGGTCACGCCGAAGGCAACCACCTCGGTATGCCGGAGGATGATGATCCCCTTGGGCATGCGCCTCGCGTTGACATCCTGCGGGGGGTCAGGACACACAGCTCGAGTAAATCCACGAGATGCAGGCCAAGTTCGACGAGGAAGCAAGGCAACTTGTGCAGCTTCGGCAAAACATGGAACAGGAGTGGGCAGGCCGAGCACTCGCCGGAGAAGCGTGTCATCAGGCCCGAGACGTCCAGCGCCGTATCGTCGACGATGCCAGGGCAAGGCTGCCCCCCGGCCTCCAGCGGGGTCGGCCAGAATCTGGCTGCAGCAGCAATACTACTCCGAGCAATGCCGGAGCCATCCACCACTGAGGGGGGCGTATCCAGGGAGAACTCAAGAATCTCCTGGAGGATGCCCTGGTCCGACGGGCCAAAAGCTCTACCTCCCGAAGGCAAGGGTGCCCCCCGGAGCATCGCGCAACGACTTCCCGACTCATGCGGGAGGCCTCGGTCCACACCGGGCGCACGCGGGACGCGACGCCTGTAGCCCCGGGTCGCCTCGGCAACGAGCACCACCGCCGCGACCGTCGAGCCCGACTTGACGAGAAGGTGCACCGAGGCTACCACCCCAGGCGTGGGGGATGCTACGACAACGAGGCGGATCGGAGCCCCTCGCCCGAACCACCAGGTCCGCAAGCCTTCAGCCGGGCCATACGACGGGCGCCGTTCCTAGCTCGGTTCCGGGCCCCGACTACCATCACCAAGTACTCGAGGGAAAAAAGGCCGGAGTTGTGGCTTGCGGACTACCGGCTGGCCTACCAGCTAGGAGGGACGGACGATGACAACCTTATCATCCGCAACCTCCCCATGTTCCTCTCCGACGCCGCTCGGGCCTGGCTGGAGCATCTGCCTCCTGCGCAGATCTCCAACTTGGATGACCTGGTCAAGGCTTTCGCTGGAAACTTCCAGGGCACGTACATGCGCCCTGGGAACTCTTGGGATCTCCGAAGGTGCCGCCAGCAGCCAGGGGAATCCCTGCGAGATTACATCCGGTGGTTTTCGAAGCAGCACACCGAGCTGCCCAACATCACCGACTCTGATGTCATCGAGGCGTTCCTCACCGGCACCACCTGCCGAGACCTGGTGAGCAAACTGGGCCGCAAGACTCCCACCAAGGCGAGCGAGTTGATGGACATTGCCACCAAGTTCGCCTCTGGGCAGGAGGCGGTCGAAGCTATCTTCTGGAAGGACAAGCAGCCTCAGGGGCGCCAACAGGAAGACGTCCCCGAGGCGTCCGCCCAGCGGGGCACGAAGAAGAAGGCGAAAAAGAAGTCGCAAGCAAAGCGCGACGCCGCCTACGCAGATCTTGTCGCTGCTGTCGAACACAGGAACCCTCGGAAGCCTCCTGGAGGGGCCAACCTGTTCGACAAGATGCTCAAGGAGTCGTGCCCCTATCACCAGGGTCCCGTCAAGCACACCCTTGAGGAATGTGTCATGCTTCAGCGCTACTTCCATAAGGCTGGACCCCCGGCGGGAGATGGCAAAGGCCAAGACAACGACAAGAAGGAGGGTGACAAGGCAGAGGAGTTCCCTGAGGTCCACGGCTATTTCATGATCTACGGTGGGCAAGTGGCGAACGCCTCGGCTCGGCACCGCAAGCAGGAGCGCCAGGAGGTCTGCTCGGTATAGGTGGCGGCACCAGTCTACCTAGACTGGTCCGACAAGCCCATCACCTTCGACCAAGGCGATCACCCCGACTGCGTGTCGAGCCCAGGAAAGTACCCGCTCGTTGTCGATCCCGTCATTGGCAACGCCAGGCTCACCAAGGTCCTCATGGACGGAGGCAGCAGCCTCAACATCATCTACGCCGAGACCCTCGGGCTCTTGGAGATCGATCTGTCCACGATCCGGGCCGGTGCGGCGCCCTTCCTCGGGATCATCCCCGGGAAGCGCATCCTGCCCCTTGGACAACTCAATTTGCCTGTCTGCTTCGGAACTCCCTCCAACTTCTGAAAGGAAACCCTCACGTTCAAGGTGGTCGGGTTCTTAGGAACCTACCACGCGGTGCTGGGGAGACCGTGCTACGCCAAGTTCATGGTCGTCCCCAACTACACCTACCTCAAGCTCAAGATGTCAGGCCCCAACGGGGTCATCACCGTCGGATCCACGTACTGACACGCGTACGAATGTGACGTGGAGTGCATGGAGTACGCTGAGGCCCTCACCGAGTCTGAGGCCCTCATCGCCGACCTGGAGTGCCTCTCCAAGGAGGTGCCTGATGCGAAGCGCCACGCTGGCAACTTCGAACCGGCTAAGGCGGTTAAGTCCGTCGCCCTTGACCCCAGCAACGACGCCTGCAAGCAAGTCCGGATCGGCTCCGAGCTCGACCCCAAATAGGAAGCAGTGCTCGTCGACTTTCTCCGCGCAACGCCGAAGTCTTTGCGTGGAGTCCTTCGGACATGCCCGGCATACCGAGGGATGTCGCCGAGCACTCACTGGATATCCGAGCCGGTGCCCGACCCGTGAAGCAGCCTCTGCGTCGTTTCGACGAAGAAAAGCGCAGAGCCATAGGCGAGGAGATCCACAAGCTGATGGCTGCAGGGTTCATCAAAGATGTATTCCATCCCGAATGGCTAGCTAACCCTGTGCTTGTAAAAAAGAAAGGTGGGAAATGGAGGATGTGTGTGGACTACACTGGTCTAAACAAGGCATGTCCGAAGGTTCCCTACCCTCTGCCTCGCATCGATCAAATTGTGGATTCCACTGCTGGGTGCAAAACCCTGTCATTCCTCGACACCTATTCATATTATCACCAAATCAAGATGAAAGAGTCCGACCAGCTCGCGACTTCTTTCATCACACCTTTTGGCATGTACTGCTATACTACTATGCCATTTGGCTTGAGGAATGCAGGTGCGACATACCAAAGGTGCATGAACCATGTGTTCGAAGAGCACATCGGCCGAACGGTCGAGGCTTACGTTGATGAAATCGTTGTCAAGACGAGGAAAGCCTCAGACCTCCTCTCTGACCTTGAAATGACATTCAAGTGTCTGAGAGCGAAGGGCATGAAGCTCAATCCCGAGAAGTGTGTCTTCGGAGTCCCCCAAGGCATGCTCCTAGGGTTCATCGTCTCCGAGCGGGGCATCGAGGCCAACCCGGAGAAAATCGCGGCCATCACCAACATGGGGCCTATCAAAGACTTGAATGGAGTACAGAGGGTCATGGGATGCCTTGCGGCTCTGAGCCGCTTCATCTCGCGCCTCGGCAAGAAAGGATTACCCCTGTACCACCTCTTAAGGAAGGCCGAGCGCTTCACTTGGACCCCCGAGGCCGAGAAAGCCCTCGGAAACTTAAGAGCACTCCTTACAAATGCACCCATCTTGGTGCCCCCCGCTGTGGGAGAAGCCCTCTTGATCTACGTAGCCACAACCACTCAGGTGGTCAGCGCCGCGATCGTAGTCGAGAGACGAGAAGAAGGGCATGCACTGCTCGTCCAAAGGTCGGTGTACTTCATCAGTGAAGTGCTATCCGAGACCAAGATCTGCTACCCACAAATTCAGAAGCTACTGTACGCAGTAATTCTGATGCGGCGAAAGTTGTGACACTACTTCGAGTCTCATCCGGTGACTGTGGTGTCATCCTTCCCCCTGGGGGAGATCATCCAGTGCCGAGAGGCCTCGGGTAGGATAGCAAAGTGGGCAGTGGAACTCATGGGTGAGACAATCTCGTTCGCTCCTCGGAAGGCCATAAAGTCCCAAGTCTTGGCGGACTTCGTGGCTGAATGGGTCGACACCCAGCTGCCAACAGCTCTGATCCAACCCGAGCTTTAAACCATGTACTTCGATGGGTCGCTGATGAAAACAGGAGCCGGTGCGGGCCTGCTCTTCATCTCACCTCTCGGGAAACATCTCCGCTACGTGTTGCACCTCCATTTCCCAGCGTCAAACAACGTGGCCGAGTACGAGGCTCTGGTTAATGGGTTGCACATCGCCGTCGAACTAGGGGTTCGGCGCCTCGACGCTCGTGACGACTCACAGCTTGTCATCGACCAAGTCAAGAATAACTCCCACCGCCGCGACCCGAAGATGGAGGCATACTGCGACGAAGTTCGACGCCTGGAAGACAAGTTCTACAGGCTGGAGCTCAACCACATCGCTCGACGGTACAACGAGACTGCGGACGAGCTGGCGAAAATAGCCTCAGGGCGGACAACGGTCCCCCCCCCCCCCGACGTCTTCTCCAGAGACATACATCAACCCTCCGTCAAGATCGATGACACGCCCGAGCCCGAGGAGACCTCGGCCCAGCCCGAGGTACCCTCGGTCGCCGAAGGTGAGGCCCTGCGTGTCGAGGGAGAGCGGAATGGGATTGCGCCAAATCGAAACTGGCAGACCCCGTACCTGCAATATCTCCACCGAGGAGAGCTACCCCTCAACAAGCCCGAAGCTCGGCGACTGGCGCGGCGCGCCAAGTCGTTCGTCTTACTGGGGGATGAAAAGGAGCCCTACCACCGCAGCCCCTCGGGCATTCTCCAACGATGCATATCCGTCGCCGAAGGACAGGAGCTATTGCAAGAAATACACTCGGGGGCTTGCGGTCACCACGCAGCACATTGAGCCCTCGTGGGAAACGCCTTCCGACAAGGTTTCTACTGGCCGACCGCGGTGGCCGACACCACTAGGATTGTACACTCTTGCCAAGGGTGTCAATTCTACGCAAGACAGACGCACCTACCCGCTCAGGCCCTGCAGACAATACCATCACCTAGCCATTTGTTGTGTGGGGTCTGGACCTCGTTGGTCCCTTGCAGAAGGCACCCGGGGGCTTCTCGCACCTGCTGGTCGCCATCGACAAATTCTCCAAGTGGATCGAAGTTCGACCCCTAACCAGCATCAGGTCTGAGCATGCAGTGGCGTTCTTCACCAACATCATCCATCGCTTCGGGGTCCCGAACTCCATCATCACTGACAATGGCACGCAGTTCACTGGGAAGAAGTTCCTGGACTTCTGTGAGGATCACCACATCCATGTGGACTGGGCCGCCGTAGCTCACCCCATGACGAATGGGCAGGTGGAGCATGCCAACGGTATGATTCTGCAAGGACTTAAACCGAGGATCTACAACAACCTCAACAAGTTCGGCAAGCGGTGGATGAAAGAGCTACCCTCGGTGGTCTGGAGTCTTAGGACGATGCCAAGCTGAGCCATGGGTTTCTCGCCGTTCTTTCTAGTCTATGGGGCCGAGGCTATCTTACCCACAGACTTAGAATACGGTTCCCTGAGGACGAAGGCGTACGACGACCGAAGCAACCAGACCAGCCGAGAAGACTCACTGGACCTGTTGGAAGAGGCTCGGGACGTGGCCTTACTACACTCGGCCCGGTATCAGCAATCTCTGCGATGCTACCACGCTCGAGGGGTTCGGTCCTGAGGCTTCCAGGTGGGAGACTTGGTACTTCGGCTACGGCAGGACGCCCGAGGGTTCCACAAGCTTACTCCACCCTGGGAAGGGCCATTCATCATCGCAAAGATTTTGAAGCTCGGAACATACAAGCTGGCCAACGATCAAGGCAAGGTCTACAGCAACGCTTGGAACATCCAACAGCTACGTCGCTTCTACCCTTAAGATGTTTCAAGTCGTTCATATACCTCATTCTCTTTACATACATAAATAAAGTCTAACCGTCAAGGAAGGGTCAGTCTTGCCTCGGCAAAGCCCGACCCTCCCTCGGGGGCTAGAAGGGGGGAACCCCCTCTACGTCAAAATTTTCCTCGGAAAAAGTCTTTTGCCAGAACGTCTTTCGCACTTTTCGACTGCTTTGATAGCGGGGTCCTGAAAACGACAGGAGTACACGTAAGCGGCAAGGCCAACCGAGCCGAGGGACTCCTACGCCTTCGGGATACGGATACCTCACTCATCACCTTCCGCGATAAGTAACTCACGCTCGGATAAGCGATTCTGCTGCCGAACAAGTCCTAACGCTCGAAAAACTTTTCTGCCAGAACGACTTTCGTGCCTTCTCGACTATATCGATAACAGAATCCTGCAAACGGGTAAGAGTGCACGTAAGCGGCAAGGTCGACCGAGCCGAGGGACTCCTACGGCTCCGGGATACGGATACCTCACTCATCACCTTCTGTGAAAAGTAACTCTCGCTCGGATAAGCGATTCTGCTACCGACGAACAAGTCCCGATACTCGAAACAAGAGGAAAGAAAATGCAGCTTTACAATACGACAATGAGATGTTTAGGCCTCGGTGGCCGCAAAAAAAAACATACGCATACTACAGACAAACTGTTCCTGCAGGTTCAGACATCGACAAAGGGAGCAGCAGCACCCTCGGCATCGTTTCCACCTTCGGCAAAATCTGGCCCGGCCTCGGACGGCGACACGGGCGGAAGGATCTCCACCTCGAAGGAGGACGCCAACACCGCGCTTGGGCCATCGCCGCCAGGGCCCCGGCCCGAGCAGACACCTCGGTTGGCCGCTCCGTAGCCTCAGCCAGCTGTCCCCCGAGGACCTCAGCCCGGCTCATGGCCTCGGCAGCGTGACTCCGGGGTTGGTCCCGCACGCGGATGACCTGGCCAAGCCCCATCCGCCGCTGCTGCACCTCCTCGGCCCGGGAAGCCACCTGCTTTTGGGCCGACGAAGCCTCTTCTCGAGCCAACTCTGCCTCTGTCCACGCCGACACTGCTGCCTCCGGCTCCAGCTCATCGCAGAGCGGCCGAAGGTTCTAAAACTAAGCAAGAGAGGCCTTGAGTGGCAAGGCCGACCGAGCCGAGGGACTCCTACGCCTCTGGGATACGGATACCTCACTCGTCACCTTCCGCGCAGGGCAACTCACACTCGGTTAAGCGGTTCAGCTAGCCGACATGCGAGTCCTAGTACTCGAAATGAGGAAGAAACACGGTATTACACTCAAATACCCAGATGTTCAGGCCTCGACAGCCACAATGAACATACACCCACACTCAGGGTGCCATTACAAACGGAACTCCGGTTCCACTCCCGCAGGTATGAACAACCTCCACACCAGAGGGCTTGCGGGATAACAAACTCCGAGTGGCTCGCCGACGACCACTGCACCAGCAGCGACAACGACCTCCGCCTCAGGCGGCTAAACAGCAGCAGCAATGTCCTCAGGGTAAACACTGCTGTAAGAAGGCCCTCGCCCATGTCCCCGCTCGAGGGGCGAGGACAAGCTATCAAAGCCAAAGAGCCAGAGGACTGTCCGCAGGTGGCGCCGACGGTCTCGTCGGCGAAGAAACCTCCTCTAGCGACCACCACCTCAGCACCGACGACAGCGGCCACCTGCGCGCCGGCGCTACGCCAACGAATGGCGGCCGCCCCAGCCCGCACCGGCAGATCCCCACTCAAGTCCTCACGGACGAGCAGGCACCGACCTCCGCATGGAGGCGTCGTGCTGGAGTGAGGACAAGACAATCCAAGAACACGAACGCCGCCCTAGCGGCGTGCGACGTCTTGGATGATCCCCCGGTGCGCACGGCGCAACGGCCGCCTGTGCGGTGGACGGACGGCCACGCCCGCGGAAGGAGGCAGCGTCGGAGGCCGCGATAGAGCCAGCTGAGCCAGCGAGCCAGGCACGCTGGAGCTGACGACGCTTGAGGCCGACCGGCCCCACGTTGTAGAAGTTCGCCCCCTCCGCAAGGCCGGTGAGCGCCCTCTCCCCTGAATGCTGAAGGAAGAGGCGGCCCGCCGGCCCATGCGGGAGGTAGAACCCCGGCTCAGCTCGCCCCCCGCCACAGCAAGGATGATGAAGATCCTTGAAGCTGAGGGCGGGGCAGAGGCCGCAGCCCGGCTTGCTTCTCCCCACCATCGAACTGGTGGTCATCATCCTAGATGACCATTGGTGAGGGAATGCAGCCGGGCTGCATGATGAAAATCCTTGAAGCCGAGCGATGGCTGAAGGGTGCCAACCCCTGCGAGGTCGCGCTCCTCCAACGGCAGCAAGACGAAGGCAACGCGGGTGCTCCCCATCCGGGGGCTCAGAAGGTGGAAGGACGAGATGCATGAGGGGAGTGCGAAGGCATGGCTACCGCCCGGAGGATCGATCCCTTTTTAAAGGCGGCTCTCCCCACTCGCATCCCAAGCGTCGCGAGCAAAGTCTTCACCGACGTGCTCCAGGGTCCTCCCCCTACGACAAGGGGGCTGGGTCCCACACGTCATACAAGCTGACTCGAAACAGAAGAAGCCAAACCGCCGCACGCGGAGCATGTAACCGCCTCGCGGTTACAAGCACTCCTCCATCCTCGCCAAAACCAGCGGTCGAAAGGGCGGACCGCCATGCAGGTGGCATGCAACCGCACCGCGGGAGTGCACCCCTTCGACTTCGTCGCGTCCAGCATGGATGCCCAGGCCCACACGTCATGTAACCGGCGCGCCGGTTAATACGTGCAAGAAACCACACCGCCACTTGCACCAATGTCGCGCCTTCTCGACTACGGAACCGGTGCCGCGACTCGAGGCAACCCTGCGCATGGCCCAACAGTGCCAATTGAGCACCACGATCATGGGTCAGTCAGCCGTGGGAGGAGGCGTGACGGTCGATATGGCCAAAAGTGGACCGGCAGTAATGGCGGTAGCAGACGAGCGAAGCAGCGGTCAAATCGCCTGCAGGCTCGCGTCCCCTCCTGAAGCGGCAGGGGAGCCCTCTCCCACGGCGTGAAGACGATGCGCCTGTGTTCCATTCCTCAAATGGCTCGCGCACGTGGCCGCCTCGCGAACCGCCTGTCCTGTCGCATTAACTCCTCGGCAGGGCAAGCGACACCTTTGGCAGGCGAAGCAGGCGTTGTTTCACCTCCACCATGATGACCGCGTCAAAAAAGGTGCGCCACACCGTTTAAATTCATATCCTTTTCCTCTTCCCCTTTCTCTCTCTTACTACAGGGACCGGGAAAGGGGATATTTCGAAAGGGATCCTTCTCCGCGAAGGAAGCAGGCCCCGAGCCCTCCTACTGATAAGGGGTTCGAAGGCTGGCCCCTCGGAAGGGTTCGACAGCCACCCCAGAGCACTCGGGCTTCAGGCTCATTACTGATCAGGGGTTCGAAGGCTGGCCCCTCGGAAGGGTTTGACAGCCGCCTCAGAGCGCTCGGGCTCCGCGCCCACTACTGATCAGGGGTTCGAAGGCTGGCCCCTCGGAAGGGTTCGACAGCCGCCCCAGAGCATGCAGAGCGAGGGATGACTCTAGGTACGTCCGTTACATGGCCGAGGCTTGGGCTACGCTCCCGAGGTACCCTAGGACATTTCCGAGACCAGCAGGAGCGATTTTGTAACGGAATCCCATCAGAGGGAGGCATCGAGCCCTCGGACCCTATCGAACGGGTCCGGGTCCGGAAAATCACCTGCAGGTACTTTTGGAGCGCGCCTCTGGGCCACTAGCCGACCCTTATCGAACGGGGCACGGGCGTCCACTCGGATCACCCGTTAGCAACTCAATGGAGACACCATGTTCGGCGCCCTCCGAGGGCAACATGGCGCTTTCCCCCCCCCTTCCTCCTTGCGGAAAGGCGACGAAGGGGCGTATAATAAAAGTCGAGATAGTCCTTGATCGTCCTCTTGCTCTGTGCAGAGGCTCAGGGGCTGCTCCCGCAACCCGGCTACGGCCAAACCGTTGACAGCGTCAACAAACCAGCCTAAAAACTCGGAACCTGACCATGCACCCGGGCTACAATCAGGTCGCATGAGGGAACAACCAGGCCGGCCAAGGCATCACGAAAGGCATTAAGACCTCAGAGGAGTCAAACCACTCCTCCTAGGCCTCGAGGGCTACACCCGGTGGGTGCGCTCGCGCGCACCCACCAGAACAAAGTGTAACCGAGAAAGGCCGGTCCCCTCGCAAAAAAAGTGCGGCAAAGCCTCCAAGCGAGTACCAACACTCCCTTCGAGGCTCGGGGGCTACTATCGGGTACCGTAATTAGGGGTACCCCCAACACTCCTATATACGGCTGGTAACCACCATCAGCACAAAGACTGATGGGCACGATTCAGGTCAAGGCTTCGTCTACTCAAGGGAAGCGATCTCGCCTCGCCCGAGCCCAGCCTCGGACAGGAACTGAAGTCCCAGACGAAGTTACGTCTTGCCCGAGGGCCTCCTCAGGCAGTGGGCACACCCTCGGCACGCCCGAGGCCCAGCTCTGGCAAGCTTCGTCGAGAAGCAACCTCGGCCAAATCGCCTCTCCAACCGACCGTATCGCAGGCGCATTCAATGCAAGGATCTCCTGACACCTTATCCTGACATGCGTGCCTCGGTCGTCAAGGTCGAAGTGACCGCAGTCACTTCGCCCTTTCACTGACCGACCTGACAGGAAAACAGCGCCGCTCGCTCCGCTCCGACTGTTGTGCCACCCACTAGGGTGAGGCTGACAACAGCCAAGTTCAGCCTCAGGCGCAACAAGAAGCTCTGCCTCGCCCGACCTTAGGCATCGGCCTCGGAAGGAGATCTCCACCTCGCCCGACCACAGGGCTCGGCCTCAACCTCGGCCTCGAAAGGTGGTCTCCGCCTCGCCCGACCCCAGGGCTCGGCCTCAACCTCGGCCTCAGGAGGAATCACGTCCTCGCCCGACCCCGGCCTCGACCTCAGGAGGAGTCTCCGCCTCGCCCGACCTAGGGCTCGGACCGACCGCGCCGCGGGGGGTACATCATTACCGTACCCCTAGCTAGCTCAGGCTATGGGGGAACAAGACCGGCGTCCCATCTGGCTCGCCCCGATAACGAGTAATGATGGTTCCCCGCGTGCGTCCATGACGACGGCGGTTCTCAGCCCCCTACGGAAGCAGGGAAACGTCAGCAAGATCCCAGCAGCACCGACAGCTGTGCTTCTACAGGGCTCAAGCACTTCTCCGACGGCCACGATATCGCGTACACAGGGCTCTAGCACCTCTCCAACAGCCACGTTGGCATGTACATAGGGCCCAGGCACCTCTCTGCCGGACACGTTAGCGCCTAGCTACACCCCCCAATGTACACCTGGACCCTCTCCTTGCATTTATAAAAGGAAGGTCCAGGACCTTCATGCGAGAGGGTCGCGCGGGAGAACGGGCTGATGAACAGGCTCACTCTCTCTCTCTCTCGCGCGCGCGAACGCTTGTAACCCCTACTGCAAGCACACCGCACTGGCGCGGGGTAACACGAGCCGCATTTTCCCCCTTGTGTTCCATCTCGCGCCAACCCATCTGGGCTGGGACGCGCAGCGACAAATTTACTCGTCGGTCCAGGGACCCCCCGGGGTCGAAACGCCGACAGGGGGAGTTTTTGAATCTTTGATCAATTTCTCTTAGAATATCTCTCTTTATGTCTCAACAAGTGTGTTTGATTTACAAAAACAAATCTTGATCTCATTTGCATTGATGTTGCACTTCTATGTGTTGCTTTTTGTTGTGTTGGCATAAATCACCAAAAAGGGGGAGATTGAAAGGGAAATGTGCCCTTGGGCCATTTCTAAGTATTTTGGTGATTAAGTGTCCAACACAAATGACTTAAGTATAAATTGTGCAAAATGGTGGATGAAGTGCAAATCATCAAGAAGGTAAGATTCTAGACTTAGTACATTGTATTTTGTGTACTAACATATTTGGCTAAGTGCTAGAATAAGGGAAAACAGAAAAAGAAAAAGACTTGGCTGAAGCAGCAAAGACTCAGCACAGTCTGGGTGCACCGGACAGTGTCCGGTGCGCCAGGCTGGCTTTGGTCAAACTGGCCGCTGTCGGGATTTCATCGGCGGTGTACGGCTAAAAATCACTGGACAGTCCGGTGGTGCACCGGACTGTCCGGTGAGCCAACGGTCGGCCGCGCAATCCGCGCGCTGTGGCGGAACTGCCCGAATTATTCCAACTTAAGTGCCTAAGCCCCGCCTTAGAGGCTGGACCACACTTAAATGGGAATAACCCGTCAATCCCTCGGATCTAGTCCGACACAGCCACTGACAGGATCAAGTACCACAATCTCACTCGATGGTGAGTCACAGAGCAAATACAATAAAGCATAAAACCATGCATGTAAGAGTATTAAAATTATTACATCACCATCGGAGTTTTGCAAAAGGAGTCATCATTGTTCGAAATGCAGCGGAATAAAACTAACGGTAAATAAACAGAGGGATGGGGAAGCCTGTCCCATCACTCCTCATGCTCCTCCTCAGCCGAGGTAGGGTCCCACTCGACAGTCCAACCCGGTGGCAAGATTGACGGCCAAGTCACTCCAGCAACCATGTCCTCCAGAGAGCCTGTAAAATTATGCCACAAGCAAGGCTGAGTATACTAATACTCAGCTAGACTTACCCGGTGTGAGGAGTCTACACCTCTACCTCTAGACATGCAGTTGTTTGGCTGTGGGGTTTGGTTGCCAAAAGCACTAGCTGAGTTCCTAAGTCAAGTTTTAGCTTTGTCAATTTAAGTGTGACTCTCTTAAGGCTAAATGTGTACTATCTACTCATACATAGTAGCAAACATTATTAGCAATCAACATCTTATATCAACTCATCATATTTCCACTTGTTACTCAATGCAGTACAATGGATCAAGCAGTCTCATTAGCTGCGAGAAGCAGACGATTCGAATCGAATTTTTATCCTTGCAAGGTAAACCTAAACACACGACATGTAGGGGCACTCCGTCCCCACACATATCAACCGTCCCCATCGATTCTCCGTCAGCAGATCAGGGCTCACCGCCTTGGCGTACAATGCCTCACTGACCCCGACTGCCGTCGTGCAGTGACCGCACTTGTACCCACCATAACCGGAATGGGAGACCACGTCTCAGGTCGCGTGAGGGGATATGTCCACTGCCAGGTTCACTCAGGTACTAGGCTTACCGATTTACCATATTTCTCGGCATGTGCTTAGTACGTTCAATCGCTTGACACAGGTATCCACACGTTAATCCTTATTCCATTTTCCCATCTCGTAGACAACCAATCCCCATGGATTGCTGTCTACCACTAGTATCATAATAGTAGGAAGGTGGTACAACCAAATCCTGATCTCGCGCGAGTGCTAGAAAAATCACTCGTCTTCTACCGAGATCCTAATTAAATAAAGCAACTACTCGACCTATCATACTAGTATTCATCTCAAAAGGATTCCTGAGATCATGCAACTAGGGTTTCAAACAATTCCTACACCTAAGTGCACAATCAATCCTACAATCATTAAGTGAAGTAAAATAGCATAAATAACAGGTTATGCATAAACCGGGGCTTGCCTTCCAAGCAGTGGCAGGCAGGTCCTCTGGTGAGGCTCTGGTGCTGGATCTGGGGCTACCTCCTGAGCAGCTCCTTGCTCCGGCACGAGGATGTACTCTCCGTCAGCAAGGTTACAGTCTATCGAAATGCAATGAACATGTATGTCATGATTATGCAGGATTTAATAACATTATGCTTAAAGAAACTAAGTCAAGAAGTAACTTAGGGTTTCTTAGTCATGCAGGGCTTTCAGTGGGTTTAGGCTTATTACTTTTTAGGCTTAGGTTTTTATTGGGGATAAACATAGTGGATTTGTATTGTCTTTATATATTTCAGTGGACAAATTACAAAGGTTTTAGGATGGCACTAATTACTATTATTCAATTTCCTTTCTTTAATTTCTACTTATGGTTTTTAGTGTAGGTTTGAACTACGACAGTGGTTTAATATTTTCCAAAAATTCTGTAAAAATTACAGTGGGTTGACATTTGCTATTCTAGCCTGTTTTAAGAATTTGAGGCTCCACAAATAAAGGCTAGGCTTAAGACAAAAAGAATAAAATTGGGTAAATGGGCCACTTTGTACTATAACTCTTAATTAGAGGTGGGGTCTGTCTTAAAGGTTATTTTTGTTGGCATCTAACAGCAATAATAGCCTTTTGTGCCAAAAACCACATAAGGCTAAGGGGTGGTTATTTAGTTATGATTTTCTAAAGTTTAATGCCAAAAAGGCACTTTCTACTACATTGTTATTTGAAAAATGTCAAACAGCAGATTTCATATTTTTCTTAAGTTCTTAATAACAAAAAATTTACTATCCCAAGGGTGGGGGTGTTTTCACCTTGGGGTTATTTTTGTAGGGTTTTTCTAAGTTATTCTTGTTTTATTCAATTAAAAGGTATCCTACCTATTTTATACTAAACCATGGTATGGTAAATTTTTCCAGTGAACTATATTGAATAAGTATCCTAACAAAAATAGGGGTGCCCTCTGGTTCATTATTTAAATCACATTTTCTATTTTTCTTAACCTTAAGCATATTGTAAAACAAGGGGTAAAAACTAACTTAATGGGGTGGACGGAGAGGTTTAGCATTTTTAATTGGGTCAGTAGGTAGATATAAACTTCTCCAAATTTTGCTAACCCTAGTCAAACAATATTTCTATTTTTCCTTCTAATATTAAGTTTTTAGCAGTTTTCTTATTTAATTCAAAACTTCAGAAAAGAATATAGGAACTATGGGTTTTACTATTTTTATCTGATAGTTCATATTTCCTAGAGTCTAGCAAAATTGGTTTGACAATTTTTGGATGATTATTCTTCAAGTTATGCATTTATTAAGTTATCTGCCATATTAAAAGAAAAATAAATTCGAAAATGGAAAAGAAGACAGGTTTGCGCTGAGGCCCCTGGGTTTTATCTCCCTCTTCTCTCACAAAACAGTCCTCGGTCTACTATTGGCATGGGTCACTAACATTGCACAAAACCCCCTGGACCTAGCCGAAATCTAACCCGCGCTCCCTAGCTGACTCAAACAGTACCCGCGGCATAGATTACGGCGGCGAGGCTTACCGGCGGCAGTAGAGCTCCGGCGGGGTGGTCAGTGACGTCCGGGAGGTCACGACGGTCACGTCGATGTGCGGGTCGGCATCGGAGGTGGTCGGAGCTACCCTGGCCACGAGCACAGGCGGCGGGGGTCGTCGGCGGCTCCTGTTCCGGCCAAACCATGACGGTATAGTTCAATTAAGGTGCACGAGGAGCTCCACGGGGTGATGTAGAGGCCATGCGCGCAACGAATTGGGAAATGGTGCAGAGGCTTAGCCGGTCCACGTGCGCCGGCGGGTTTTTGAACTCCGGCGAGCACGATTGCGCTAATCCGGTGACGCGGGTCCTCGGTTCAAGCTTGAGTAAGCTTCACGGCCTCACCAGGAAGCTATCTAAGGGCTTGGATTGAACGGAGGAGGTCAGGAAAGGGGCTGGCCACGGTGGTTGCTCTCGGGCGACACTGGCAGGTCGCGGGGAGGTCGCCGGAGCTAAGGGTTGGCTCGGGAAAGTCAGGCGAGGTACGGAGGAGGCAACGGGGAAGGCAGCCGAGCACTGGGGCAGGCTTTATAGCCGTGGCGTGGGCGTGGTCACGGGCGGCCGCGGGCGCGCGGGGGTTCGCGCACGGGCGTGCTCTGAGCGCGCCCCCGGTTATCAGCCCGCGTCGAACACGTGGAAGCTCACTTCTGCCATGGTTCAACGGCGGATTTGAGCACCATAGCGTGCGTATCTTGGCAAAGTCACTGTGTACGGTCGCTTCCCTGCTCCATATCCTACCTTTTTGCTGTGAGTTCCAAGTCAAGATATGGTCGGGGTAGGGAGATAGAGGGGTGAGAAGTTGGCTGTGTCAGCTAGGTCCAAGCCGAGACAAAAATGGTGTCAAGTCGTGTCTAACGCCCTAGGGTAGGTGTCACCTCTTTCCAGGGCATTCTAGGGTTAATTTGGCGCCACTTTGTCAATTGGGTCGAAGTGTTTTGAATTTTGGATTAAGGTGAACATGTGGGATCTTTGTTCAAGGGTTAGTTTTTAGACTTAGGCAAATTCTGAATTCTCCCTTGTGCTCAACCTTGGGTGAACTTTTTGGGGCTTTTCTGAAAACTTTTTGGGGGTACTTCCTTACTATTATTTGTAGGTTATGAAGCATGTTACAACTTTTATATTTGGCCCAAGCCATGATCATAAGGTTTACATGACCTTTGATCCTAGCTTCAATTAGGGTTCCTATTGCCCAAGAGGGGTTTGATTTAGGGTTTTGGGAAATTCCCCACTTAGATGTGCATGACAAGCTAGGGCATGATATCCAAGATGGTTTGCACTTGCTTAGGACCTTGAATTCCAAGTTTGATGTACTTTGCCCACCTCAATCTTCATGTGATAATAGGTTAAAAGGGATAGCCCTGGGTGGACACCCTGAGTAACACCTGGGGTGTTACAGCCCTCCCCCCTTAAAGGAATCTCGTCCCGAGATTTTAGGTAGAGTCCCTTGGAGGGGTGCTTGAAGGTGTGTGGGTGTGCTACCCTTTCTTTATACTCAAGTTTCTCTGGTTAACTGCTCTTCGAATGTCATCCTCTTTGCAACTTCAGAAGGAAGCCCTTTTTAAGTTAAATCCACAACTTAGACTATCCTTGTTATCTAAGTTTTTTTCTTATAATTGAATTCAAAGGGCAGGTGGGGGTGGGGTTCTGGGGTTACGTACCGACTCCCTTGGGCAGAAAGTTAGAGAAGCGAGAGCGCAGAAAATCCTCCGTCTCCCATGTAGCTTCCTCTGCTGAATGGTGACTCCACTGAACTTTATACATTCTGACTGATCTTGCCCGAGTTGATCTCTCCTTTTGATCTAATACCTTGATGGGGTACTCTTGGTAGGACAAGTCTGGTTCTATCTCAATATCTGGTTCTGGTAGCACTTCAGTGGGTTGACGAACACATTTCCGCAGCTGAGATACATGGAACACATTGTGAACTGCTGACATGTGAGGTGGCAATTCCAATTGGTAAGCTACGGGTCCACAACTTGCTTTGATTTCATAGGGTCCAATGTAGCGAGGAGCTAACTTGCCCTTGATCCCGAATCTCTAGACACCCTTGGTGGGTGACACCTTAAGATAAACATGATCTCCCACCTCAAACTGTAGAGGTTTCCGCCTCTTGTCATGATAGCTCTTTTGCCTGGCCTGAGCAGCTTCTAAGTTCTTGGTAATAACCCTGACCTTTGCCTCTGCCTCAAGCACCAAGTCTGGCCCAAAAATTTCCCTCTCTCCTGCTTGAGACCAATTCAGTGGGGTCCTACACCTTCTCCCATATAAGGCTTCAAAAGGTGCCATCTTCAAACTGGACTGATAGCTGTTATTGTAGGAAAACTCTACCAAAGAAAGACACTTATCCCAATCCTTCCCATAGTGTAGTGCACATGCTCGCAACATGTCTTCCAAAATCTGATTCACCCTTTCTGTCTGGCCATCTGTTTGGGGATGGTATGCTGAGCTTCGTATTACTTGGGTCCCAAGTGATTCTTGCAGCTTCTCCCAAAAGCGTGCCACAAAAAGTGCTCCTCTATTAGATATAATGGTCTTTGGGATACCATGTAATCGCACTATTTGATCAACATAAATTTCTGCATACTTCTCCGTCTTGTGGGTGGTGTGCACGGGCAAGAAATGAGCGGTCTTGGTCAACCTGTCCACAATAACCCAAATGGAATCATGGTGCCTGGAGGTATTGGGTAATCCCACTATGAAGTCCATGCAAATGTCCTCCCATTTCCAAGATGGTATGGGAAGGGGTTGCAAAGGACCTGCTGTCTTCAAGTGACTGGCCTTGATTCTCTGGCAGGTGTCACACTCGGATATGTACTTGGCAATTTCCCTCTTCATTCTGGTCCACCAATATAAAGATCTGAGATCATGGTACATCTTGTTGCTACCAGGGTGCATGGAGAATTTGGAAAGGTGAGCTTCATCTAGTATCTTCTTTCTGAGCTCAGGGTCCTTGGGAATAACCAATCGGTCTCCAAACCATAAAATTCCCTTGCTGTCCTGACGGAAGCACTTGTATTTCTCTGCCTTTTGCTCGATCATTTCCTTAATCATTTGAACACCCTTATCCTCAATCTGTGCCCTTACTATTTGCTCTTGCCATGTGGGTTCCACCGAGATATAACTCAAATCACCTGAAGAAACAACTTCCAGGTTCAGCTTGCACAACTCATCGCACAGGGTGGTAACTCTTGTATCTATGCTTATACAATTGCACTGGGCCTTTCTGCTCAAGGCATCTGCCACAACATTGGCTTTGCCAGGATGGTAATGCACTTCCAAATCATAGTCCTTGATTAACTCCAACCATCTCCTCTGCCTCATGTTCAGATCTGCCTGAGTGAGAATGTATTTGAGACTCTTGTGATCAGTGTAGATGTTACAGTGAGCTCCCATCAAGTAGTGTCTCCATATCTTAAGAGCATGAACCACAGCTGCCAACTCCAGGTCATGTGTAGGGTAGTTCTGCTCATGGGGCCTGAGTGCTCGGGAAGCATAAGCAATGACTCTGTTCTCTTGCATCAAGACACATCCCAAGCCTGTACCAGAAGCATCACAATAAACTTCAAATGGCTTGGTGTTGTCAGGTTGAGCCAGCACTGGGGCTGTTGTCAAATGCTGCCTCAAAGTGTGAAAGGCATCCTCGCACTTTTGGCTCCAATCATATTTGACTCCCTTCTTCAACAGTTCAGTCATGGGTTTGGCAATTCTGGAGAAATTCGGAATAAATCGTCGATAATACCCTGCCAATCCCAGAAAACTCCGAATCTGCCTCACTGTAGTCGGGGGTTTCCAATCCATTACCTCTTGTACCTCCTCAGGATCAACTGATATCCCATCCTGAGAAATTGTGTGACCCAAGAATTTAATCTCCTTCAGCCAGAACTCACATTTAGACAACTTAGCATAAAGATGATGATCGCACAGTCGCTGAAGCACGATGTGCAGGTGCTCAGTATGTTCGTCCTCATTCTTGGAATAGACCAGAATATCATCAATGAAAACAACCACGAACTTATCCAACTCTGGCATAAACACTGAGTTCATCAAGTACATGAAATAAGCCGGGGCATTGGTCAGCCTAAAAGACATCACCAAAAACTCATACAGCCCATATCTGGTAGAGAAAGCCGTCTTAGGAATATCGCTGGCACGGATCTTGATCTGATGGTAACCTGAGCGAAGGTCTATCTTGGAGAATACCTTGGCTCCTACCAACTGATCAAACAGAACATCAATACGGGGCAGCGGGTATTTGTTCTTGATGGTCACCGCATTGAGAGGGCGGTAGTCAACACACATCCTCAAACTCTCATCCTTTTTCTTCACAAACAAAGCTGGGCATCCCCATGGTGAAGTACTTGGGCGAATGAACCCCTTATCCAACAACTCTTGCAATTGTTTTTTCAGTTCTGCCAATTCTGCGGGGGGCATCCTATAGGGTCTCTTGGAAATAGGAGCAGTCCCGGGTTGCAATTCGATTGTGAACTCAATGTCTCGGTCAGGTGGCATCCCTAGCAATTCATCTAGAAACACATCCGGGTAGTCACGGACCACTGGGATCTTTTCTACTGGGGATTCTATCATAACAAAGGCACAAGAACGGGTGCATCCCTGGTCGAGCAGATATAGTGTGGTTTCACCACAAGTTGGTGAGTGCACCTCAATGGCCCTAGCTGCAATATCCATCACAGCCTGATTTCTGGTCAACCAGTCAGTTCCCAATATGACATCCACACTATCCAACCCCAAAATGAGGAGGTTGGTTTTAATTATAAGGCTACCAAACTTTATAGGCACATTCTTGTTAATTTGGTAAGTGGCAACCCTGCCTCCTGGTGTTGAAATTGTAATACCCCCATTGGTGTGGTGAAAAGGCAATTGGCACTTGGCACTAAATTTGGCACTGATAAAACTATGCGATGCACCTGAATCAAAAAGAATAATAGCAGGATAATTCAAAACTGTAAAGATATCAGTCATGACGGGTGCTCCCTCTGGAATATCAGCCATGGTGGTGAAGTTCAGCCTCCCCTGCCTCACTTGCACCTTCTGCCTCTTGCCTTGGTTCTGATTGACATTCTGCCCCTGCCTCTGCTGGTTCCTGGGGCAATTTTCGGCATAATGCCCGGTGTTGCCACATGTGAAACACCTGTTGTCATTTGCCTGGCGGTACTGCTGCTGCTGATTGTTCCTCTGAGCTGGAAACTGGGTGCGGTTGGGTGCCTGCTGCTGCTGCTGTGGTCGGATCACCCATCTTCCTTGCTGCTGCTGGGGTCCCCTGTTCTGCGTGTCAGACACAATCCTGAAGCGCTGTGGCTGAGCTGAGGGTCCTGCCACAGGGGTCTTCCTCTTCTTTTCTGCCTGTCGAGCTGTAATGCAGTCCTCCTGGGAGATAGCCATGTTGACCAACTCATTGTAACTGTTGGCCCTGACGGTGTTGAGACGATCTCGGAGCTTAGTGTTGAGCCCCCTTCTGAACCTATCTCTCTTCTTCTCATCTGTGTCTGCGTGATATCCAGTATACTGGCACAAGTCATTGAAAGCCTGGGCATACTGCAACACTGTCCTGTTGCCCTGAGTGAGTGCCAGAAACTCGTTGAGCTTTCGGTCCATAATCCCGGCTGGGATGTGGTGTCCCCTGAAAGCTGCCTTGAACTCCCTCCATTCCACCTCTCGATCCTCTGGCTGCATGGCAAGAAAATGGTCCCACCAAGTCCTTGCGGGTCTGCGAAGCTGCTGGGTAGCGAACAAGACTTTAGTGACCTCAGAACAAGCTCCATGGAGTAGCGGGAATTTGGATTCCACCACTCGTAACCATACATCTGCATCAAGTGGGTCCTCTGCCCTTGTGAACAATGGAGGTTGAGTACTGAGGAACTCCTGGTAGGTAGCTACCGCTGGGTGACGCTGATGGTCTCCACCACCATAATGCTGAGGTGGTGGCTGACGCTGGGCCAGCTGTCTCAAGATCTCATTCTGCTGAGCCATGAGCTCCTGCAGAGTGGGAGGCGGTGGCGGCGGTGGAGGAACGCGCTCATTCTGGCCACGATGCTGCCTCACGGCCATCTGAAAAACCACATACATACTTAACACCATATCTCCAAGTTCAAGATTTAATCACGACGAAAAGAGTCAAAAGCAAAACGATAGACTCCAACTTTAACAAGAGGATTTAAAAAGGCATAAATTTTTCCTTCCAAATTTAAACTGATAACAGCATCCATCAAACATGCTTCCAAAAGGGTTTATCACGGTTACATCAATTGTCCCAAAAAGACTCAACTCTATCTAGCCTAGTACCCCAAGGGTGCAAAAGCTAAGCTAGCTGCGAGGAGTCCTACCATCATCAACGTCTAACTCTATCCCGGACATCTAGTGAGCGAACGAGGCAACACTCGACTCGGGGGAAGGTGGTCTCCCTGAGCCAGCAGTGTCCACACTAGAGGCAGGCCCATCTCCTCCCTCGATGTCGACGTCCTCGTTGGCCTCCATGTCCTGGATCTCCTGGTGATGCATATCCAGGTGCTCGTTAGCCTCAGCAAGCTGCTGCTGAGTGTTAATGAGCTGATCCTCGAGAACCTCGATGGTGTTCTCCCTGGTGCCCACTAGTTCCTCCAACTCTTGGATATCAGTGGATAGCAGCTCCACCTGCAAGTCCTTCTCCACCATTTCAGTAGACAAATCAACCACAAGCTCCTCCCTGTTGTCCAACGTAATCTTTGTCGCCTCCAATAGTGCCATCAGATGGGACATCGCCTCGCCGCGCATCACTTGCAGACGGTACAGAGCATTCATGCACCGTAAGGTCAAGTGCGCAGTCTGTCCTGGGTAGATGGCCCAGATATCCTTGGCATGCTCCACCCTATCCTTCCACATTGGGTCGTCCTCCCTTTCGGTGGGGAACAAGCCAATGGGGTGGGTAGCCAGCTCCAAAGGATGAAATCCGCAGAAGGTGGTCAATCCATGCAGAGCAATCGCCTCGATCGTGTCCTCCGCTCGGTATCCAAAAGACTCGGAGTCCAAAGAGCGCCAGCCTAGCTGCAGGGGATGAGGCTCCAAGGTCATCCTCACCCTACAGCGGGGTACTCGGTGCTTCTCGAACTGCTGCACCGCGTACTGAGGGGGTGTCGTGTATCCGGCCCCCTGAAGTACCTCCCACAAAATGCGAGGAAAGCCCTCTCGTGCAAGCCCGTCAGTGTGGGACAGTGCATCTCCGTCCTCTGAGGATCCGTGGGAAGTCATCTGTGTACGGTTAAGCGTAAGTAAAAGAAAAAGAATTATAAAAAGAACAAGGAAAAGAAAACTCGGCCTTTCTCTAGTTAAATAAAAGGCACTGGGGACCTAGTTGGTTGTTATCTTGTTTTTAAGTCCTTACTCAGTTATCCATTTGCTTAATTAAGAATGCATGCATGCTCGTCCTGAACGACCTCACCAATATAAGGGGATAGGGAAGAACTCCCATCCCTTAAGGTGGCCTATAGGGCCTAATTACGTAGCCACCTAGCTACCCTTCTATCATCCTAAGGCTTCACGTCCTAGATCTATCCTGCTCGTCCTTCTATCTATCCAACATTGTTTCTATCAAGTTTTATTTTGGAAAAATGATGGTATTCACATTTTATTGATTCCTCTATGGTGGTACAAGCTCCGATACCAGATGTGGCGGAACTGCCCGAATTATTCCAACTTAAGTGCCTAAGCCCCGCCTTAGAGGCTGGACCACACTTAAATGGGAATAACCCATCAATCCCTCGGATCTAGTCCGACACGGCCACTAACAGGATCAAGTACCACAATCTCACTCGATGGTGAGTCACAGAGCAAATACAATAAAGCATAAAACCATGCATGTAAGAGTACTAAAATTATTACATCACCATCGGAGTTTTGCAAAAGGAGTCATCATTGTTCGAAATGCAGCGGAATAAAACTAACGGTAAATAAACAGAGGGATGGGGAAGCCTGTCCCATCACTCCTCATGCTCCTCCTCAGCCGAGGTAGGGTCCCACTCGACAGTCCAACCCGGTGGCAAGATGGACGGCCAAGTCACTCCAGCAACCATGTCCCCCAGAAAGCCTGTAAAATTATGCCACAAGCAAGGCTGAGTATACTAATACTCAGCTAGACTTACCCGGTGTGAGGAGTCTACTCCTCTACCTCTAGACATGCAGCTGTTTAGCTGTGGGGTTTGGTTGCCAAAAGCACTAGCTGAGTTCCTAAGTCAAGTTTTAGCTTTGTCAATTTAAGTGTGACTCTCTTAAGGCTAAATGTGTACTATCTACTCATACATAGTAGCAAACATTATTAGCAATCAACATCTTATATCAACTCATCATATTTCCACTTGTTACTCAATGCAGTACAATGGATCAAACAGTCTCATTAGCTGCGAGAAGCAGACGATTCGAATCGAATTTTTTTCCTTGCAAGGCAAACCTAAACACACGACATGTAGGGGCACTCCGTCCCCACACATATCAACCATCCCCATCGATTCCCCGTCAGCAAATCAGGGCTCACCGCCTTGGCGTACAATGCCTCACTGACCCTGACTGCCGTCGTGCAGTGACCGCACTTGTACCCACCATAACCGGAATGGGAGACCACGTCTCAGGTCGCGTGAGGGGACATGTCCACTGCCAGGTTCACTCAGGTACTAGGCTTACCGATTTACCATATTTCTCGGCATGTGCTTAGTACGTTCAATCGCTTGACACAGGTATCCGCACGTTAATCCTTATTCCATTTTCCCATCTCGTAGACAACCAATCCCCATGGATTGCTGTCTACCACTAGTATCATAATAGTAGGAAGGTGGTACAACCAAATCCTGATCTCGCGCGAGTGCTAGAAAAATCACTCGTCTTCTACCGAGATCCTAATTAAATAAAGCAACTACTCGACCTATCATACTAGTATTCTGTAACACCCGGTTTTAAGGAACAAAGCCGGGTGCATCTCATACATGCGCCAAGAAGACAACATATATAATAACAGAGTGTATAGAGATAAATGTCATAAAACATCAGAGTATTTATTACATAGCGGAAGACTTATTACAAAATAAAATAATAAAATAATAAATAATAAAGATAAAACAAACTAAGGATCGTTGGCGCAAATGTCAACTGAGAAACGCCTCCTAGATCAAGTCGAATGCCTCAGTGTTAGGCGGCTCCTCTTCGACCACCTGTTCTTCTCCTGTGGGGGGTGTGAGACAGCAAGAGTAAGCTCACATACGTTCATAGCTCAACAAGTCGTGGGGAATAATGTGGCATGAACTCACCAAAGGTGGGAGTTCATAAAGTGTAAGGCTGATCAATGAAATAAAGGCTGAGGCTGAGCATTGCTTTTATAAGTTGGTCAAAATTTTATTAGCAATTACTAAGTGTAAGTAAATACCAAACCTTAATAATAATAAAGAACAGTAATAGTAAAATAATCCCAAATGCGATGCAAATGTCAAATTAAATTTAAGTTCCATAAATTAATCATGTGAGGGTCCGAGCCGCTCATGACCGTGAGCACGGCTAGTATACCAGTTTTACACTCTGCAGAGGTTGCGCATCTTTACCCACAAGTCATGTTACCCATCTGCCAAGAGATGGCCAATCCCATACACCTCTACCGAGGAGGCGAGGCAGGGCAACACTACAAGGCCTTTACAAAGTTCCACTAGCTTCAGAAATCCCGCTACAGTTTATAGGAAGCTCCAGTGCAGGGTTCTTGCCTCACCGCCATCGCAGCAAAATCAACCCAAGGACCTCCCTACACTGACCACTCCCCTACTGCCCTTGCCCCTTTCGGGTAAGGAAGACCTCCACTAGCTTTCCTAGTTAATCAGCCAAGGGCGTCCCATTATACCCTTGTGGTAGCACTATTTTCCCGGGTGGTCGCTCCATGTTCCCATTAACATAATGATCTTAACATGAACAGTAGTAATAACAAGATAATAAAAGAGTAATCATGAATGTTGTATCTCCATACCTAATCCACATAAAGCAATAGCAGATACTACCCAAAAATATTTCAGGGGTGAACAAGGTATAAAGATAACCAAAACTAGGTAACCTAAAGGATCCCACCAAAATTAACCTATGCAGATCATTATAATTAATAAGAACATGGCTGGGAAAAAGTAAGTGATCAAGGGCACAACTTGCCTTCAATGAGCTCCTGCTCAGCTACTTCTACTTGCTGAACCTCAGATTCCACAATGGCTTGCTCGTCTACTCGCATCAACACAATACATACATAGTATGGCAAAAATTAACATTGCACCAAACATATAAATAAAATTCACAGTAAAAATCTACACATTAAAATGAAATCATAGGAACTGGAACCACTAAATTTGGAGTTATAAAATTCAAGTTATGAATTTCCTAAGGTTTAATGTGATTAAAATAGGATTAAATGATAAATTAATTTTCTAACTGTTTTCAAGTCAAAACAGAGACACTAGATGATAGAGAATATTATTACAAAATTTTAGAAACTGGAATGGTTCAATTTGGAGCTCACATGGATTTTCTATGAATTAATTAAATTCTAGGAATTGTTTTGTATTAGAAATACATTTTCCCAATTCATTTAATCTGATTTACTCTTCTCTGGATGGCGCCTCAATACCCAGAAAAGCCAGGGGCCCAGGTGCAACTAATCCTAAGACTCAAACGACCCACCAGGTAGACCGCGGGTTAATTCCCTTAAAGCCCAAGGACCCAATCGTTAAACCGACAGGCCGAAGGGGGTAGCAGTGGATTTGAGCCGTTCGATCACAGATCGACCGCCTAGATTAGACCCACTCATACCACGAACCGGTACGCTATCCTAATCGTCAGATCAACAATCTACGGCGTGGGTTTTACAAACTCTGGACTCCACCCGCTCCGTCCGATCGAATCGCACGGTCGGGATCACACGCGTGAAAGGGGTACGAAGGAATCTGGTCCGACCGATCCATAACTAACGGCGAGGATTAGGTCGGGTCTGGCCCGAACCGGTACACACCTAGAGCCGTCGATCAAACGATCTGCGGCCCGGATTTAATGAATGGAAACTTGAATCCTAGTCGCCCGCCGATGGATCAACAGTTTGGATCATGTCTGTCTGAATGGGTACGCTAGCCTAATCTGAGCCGTCCACACCGATCCGACGGCGCACAACCATCTCCTCCTCTGGATCCCGAGCGCGGCGGCGCACACCCTCCGCGGCGGCCCGCTCGCCGGAGAACCATCGATTCGGCCACAATCCAACCCAAATTTCCAATTCAACCAAGCTACACTAAGTCAAAGGTAGGGCGAACGCGATGGGGGGCCAATTACCTAGGATTGGCGACAATGGTAGCTCGGCCACGAGGTTGCGCGACCGCGGGTCTCCGATGAGAAATCCGCGCGTCGCCGGGGATCCCAACGTTCCAATCTCCGCCACCGACAGGTCCACCACGACCCAACGATGCTCCCTGGTCGATCTCCGATGCGCAGCGGATGGGTATGGCAACAGCGCACGAGCGCGGCTGCGGTGACGGGTTTGCTACCGAGCTAGATGCGGAGGCGCAAGGATTTGTGGAGCAGTAGCAACGGAGGAACGGCGCACGACAGGGCGGGATGAGGATTATCGCGTGTTGAAGGAGCTCTTATCTCCTGCGGGCTCGGCATGGGGGTTCCGTCATGCACGACGTGCAGCGGTAATGGCGGGGGAATAGTTGATCCGGGCGTGATGTCCGCGAGGTGGTTCCGACACTGGAGCCCGGTTGTCATCGAGGTAGGGCAAGCGATAGAGGGAAGGGCGCACGGAGTATGACGGCCCGGCCCCACGCACAGCGACGACTCGGTCACGGTGTGGGCGCGGGGAAGCTGACTGACGAGGCGGGCCCGCACGACAGGCGCCGGGGTGGCCAGCGCGCGCGGTGACCTCGTGGTTGGGCCGCGCGGTCTGCTTTCCTGAGTGGGCCAAAAGCGCAGATCTGGCCCATGCAGCGGTTTTACCCCTTTTTTTCTTTTTATTTTCTTTTGATTTCAAAATCTGGTTTGAATTTGAATTTTAAATTCGAACATTGTATAGATTTTTATCCTCCAATCATATTGTGAAATGAAAATATAAATCTTGGAGATAATAGTATATTATTTATATTTTTATACCCTTTTCTCTTCTCTCATTTTCGAAAACCCTAGTTTTAATTTAAGGTTTGATTTAACTTCTAGTATTTATTCTCTTATTATCCTTATTATTATTATTATTATTATTATTTTATTTAATGCACAAACATAAAAACTCCACATGATGCATTTTTTTATCATTTGTTTGAATTAAACTCTAAATTTCAGGTATGCTCTTTTTATGATGCAAATGAGACACATCAAACGAGGAGATCTCTCTCTATATTTCTTGGTATACAATTTTGAGTATTACAAATCCTACCCCCCTTAAAAATAATCTCGTCCTCGAGATTTAAGAAGGTCTAGAGAACATATGAGGAAAGTCTATGCGAAGCTCTTCTTCTCTTTTCCAAGTTGCTTCATCTTCACCGTGGTGACTCCATTGAACTTTGCACATCTTTATAACCTTATTCCTCGTGACTCGAGTCAAAATATCTAAAATCTTGATGGGGTACTCAGCATAAGTCAAATCTTCTTGAACACTAAGGTCCTCCATTGGCAACCGCTCTTCAGGTACCCTGAGACATTTCTTCAGCTGAGATACATGAAATACATCATGAACATCCTCAAGATGATCTGGTAACTCCAATTGGTATGCCACTTCTCCCACTCGCTTTAAGATTAAGAAGGGTCCAATAAAGCGAGGGGACAACTTTCCTTTGACTGTGAATCTTCTCATACCCCGAAGTGGTGACACCTTCAAATAGACATAATCTCCCTCTTTAAACTCTAGCAGTCTTCTCCGGGTATCAGCATAGCTTTTCTGCCTAGACTATGCAGTTCTCAAATTCTCCCTTATTTGCTGAACTTGTTCTTCTGCTTCTTGTATAATCTCAGGCCCAAACAACTGCCTTTCACCAGTTTGATCCCAATATAATGGAGTCCTGCACTTTCTGCCATATAAAGCCTCAAACGGTGACATCTTCAAACTGGCCTGATAGCTGTTATTATAAGAGAACTCCGCATAAGGCAAACTCTTATCCCAACTTCCACCATGTTTAAGAGCACAAGCTCTTAACATATCCTCTAGCACTTGGTTGGTCCTCTCAGTCTGTCCATCAGTCTGTGGATGGTAAGCCGAACTAAAATTTAATCTTGTATCCAAGGACTCGTGCAACTTCTTCCAATATCGAGAGGTAAACTGTGATCCTCGATCAGACACGATCTTCTTTGGCACACCATGTAGGCAGACAATCCTTGCCATGTATAACTCTGCCAACTTAGCTCCTGCATATGTGGTCTTCACTGGAATAAAGTGGGCTACTTTAGTTAGCCTGTCCACAATCACCCATATAGAATCATACCCAGCAGACGTGCGGGGTAATCCAACAATGAAGTCCATTCCAATCTCTTCCCATTTCCACTCGGGTATCTTCAGTGGATGCAGTAGTCCGGCTGGCCTCTGGTGTTCAGCTTTAACTCTTTGGCACACATCGCACATAGCCACATGTGCAGCCACATCTCTCTTTAGTCCATACCACCAATACTTTTGCTTCAAATCCTGATACATATTGGTACTACCAGGATGAATAGAATAATCTGAGTCATGGGCCTCCTTTAAAATAGTCTCACGAAGGCTTTCAATACCAGGAACACATATCCTATCCTTGAACCATACGATGCCTTGCTCATCTTTCGTAAATTCTGGGCCTCTACCTTCTGTTATAAGATCCTTGATCTCCTGGATTTTGGCATCACCAATCTGTCCTTTGCGAATTTCTTGCTCCAAGGTAGGTTCCAATTCAATGGTAACTCCTTCCGTATGTGTAACAATTCCCAGGTTGAGTCTCTCAAAATCTTTTGCTAATTCATCAGGTAGCTGGACAACGAAAGCGGAGTGAACATGCTCCTTCCGACTCAAGGCATCTGAAACCAAATTTGCCTTGCCTGGGTGATAGTGAATCTCCAAATCATAATCCTTAATGAGCTCCAACCAACGGCGTTGCCTAGGGTTGAGATCCTTCTGAGTGAATATGTACTTCAAACTCTTATGATCCGTGTACACTTGACACTTAGTTCCCATAATGTAGTGTCTCCAAATCTTAAGTGCATGCACAACTGCTGCCAGCTCTAAGTCATGAGTGGGGTAGTTCAATTCATGTTTCCGCAACTGACGAGATGCATAGGCGATCACATGTCCTTCTTGCATGAGCACACATCCAAGTCCCTGGCCACATGCATCACAGTAAATGTCAAATCCCTTCTGCAGATCTGGCATAATCAATACTGACGGTGACATCAATCTCTCCTTCAATTGATCAAAGCTCTCTTGGGCATTTCTCATCCCACTTGAATTCTCTTCCTTTCTCCAAAAGCGAGGTCATAGGCTTGGCAATCTTAGAGAACCCTTCAATAAATTTCCGATAATATCCTGCAACTCCCAGAAATTCCGAATCTTCGTAACTATAGTGGGTATGCTCCACGCCACTATCTCCTTGACTTTAGCAGGATCCATTGATATTCCTTCATTAGAAATGATATGTCCAAGAAATGGCACCTCGCCAATCCAAAACTCACATTTACTGTACTCGGCGTAGAGTTGATTATCTCGTCGCTTTTGTAGCACCAATCTCAGCTATTTCTCATGACCACTATCACTCTTGAAATAAATAAGAATATCGTCGATGAAAACCACAACGAATCTGTCTAGATCATGAACACCTTACTCTTCAGGTCCATAAAATAGCTGGTGTATTAGTTAGTCCAAATGACATAAAGATGCACTTATATAAACCATATTGAGTCGAGAAATCCATCTCGGGAATATCCGATGGCCTAATCTTCATTTGGTGATAACCCGGTCAGAGTTCAATCTTTGAGAATACCCTTGCATCTCTCATCTGATCAAATAAATCCTCAATGCAGGGTAATGGACACTTGTTCTTCATAGTGACATTGTTAAGGGACCTATAATCCACGCACATCCTTTGTGATCCATCTTTCTTCTGGACAAACAGAACTGGCGCTCCACAAGGTGAAGAATCCGAACGAGTATACCCAGCCTCTTGTAACTCCGTTAATTGTTTCTTAAGTTCCTTTAACTCTTCTATAGACATCTTGTATGGCCGTTTAGAAATAGAGGTAGTCTTAGGTAAGGGATTAATGACAAACTCAACTTCCATATCTAGTGGCATCCCTAATAACTCCTCTGGAAAGACATCCGGAAAATCCCTAACTGCGTGGATGTTGTCACCCACAAACTTCTCATCTACTAGGAATGCCGCTAGTCTGATGGTGGTAGTTACTGCAATTTCAACTTCAAATCTTTCATCTTTGGAACTGGTGAGTTCTACGGTTCCCTTAGCATAGTGTATATACTGCCTTTGCCTTTCTTAACCATGACATACCAAGGATCACGTCTATAGTGCTCTCTTCTAACACAATAGGGGTAGCCCATCTGGGTTAGAAATACAGGGTAAGAAAGGAAGAATTGTAGACAAGGCGAGTAATTACGAGATATGTTACTGCGAGGGATTTATTAACTAAGTAGATTAGTTTGTCACCTACTAAAGTTAATTCATTACCTTATGGTGGTACATGCTAAGATGCCCGTCTATACTATTTCAATCAACCAAAGAAGCAAATCAAGCATCTATCATCAGAACAATCAATCAACAGTTTTAAATAGAGAAAATAGTTTTGATTTGGTCTTAGGCTCCCTATCTCTTAAGAAGATCATAGTGGCAGGATTCCAGGGTGTGAAATCCATCTTGTCTTAGAGTAGTAAAGGTAAGAATAATCAAAGTAGAGTAGCAAAAGGTGAGACAGGTTCAAGATAAGGTAAGTATGGAATGAATCAGAGTAAGATAAGTAGATAAGGGTTTGTCCGTTTCTATCTAGGTTTCGTCCTACAGTCAACATTTCCTCTGATACCACTTCTGTAACACCCGGTTTTAAGGAACAAAGCCGGGTGCATCTCATACATGCGCCAAGAAGACAACATATATAATAACAGAGTGTATAGAGATAAATGTCATAAAACATCAGAGTATTTATTACATAGCGGAAACTTATTACAAAATAAAATAATAAAATAATAAAGATAAAACAAACTAAGGATCATTGGCGCAAATGTCAACTGAGAAACGCCACCTAGATCAAGTCGAATGCCTCAGTGTTAGGCGGCTCCTCTTCGACCACCTGTTCTTCTCCTGTGGGGGAAAGGTGTGAGACAGCAAGAGTGAGCTCACATACGTTCATAGCTCAACAAGTCGTGGGGAATAATGTGGCATGAACTCACCAAAGGTGGGAGTTCATAAAGTGTAAGGCTGATCAATGAAATAAAGGCTGAGGCTGAGCATTGCTTTTATAAGTTGGTCAAAATTTTATTAGCAATTACTAAGTGTAAGTAAATACCAAACCTTAATAATAATAAAGAACAGTAATAGTAAAATAATCCCAAATGCGATGCAAATGTCAAATTAAATTTAAGTTCCATAAATTAATCATGTGAGGGTCCGAGCCGCTCATGACCGTGAGCACGACTAGTATACCAGTTTTACACTCTACAGAGGTTGCGCATCTTTACCCACAAGTCATGTTACCCATCTGCCAAGAGATGGCCAATCCCATACACCTCTACCGAGGAGGCGAGGCAGGGCAACACTATGAGGCCTTTACAAAGTTCCACTAGCTTCAGAAATCCCGCTACAGTTTATAGGAAGCTCCAGTGCAGGGTTCTTGCCTGACCGCCATCGCAGCAAAATCAACCCAAGGACCTCCCTACACTGACCACTCCCCTACTGCCCTTGCCCCTTTCGGGTAAGGAAGACCTCCACTAGCTTTCCTAGTTAATCAGCCAAGGGCGTCCCATTATACCCTTGTGGTAGCACTGTTTTCCCGGGTGGTCGCTCCATGTTCCCATTAACATAATGATCTTAACATGAACAGTAGTAATAACAAGATAATAAAAGAGTAATCATGAATGTTGTATCTCCATACCTAATCCACATAAAGCAATAGCAGATACTACCCAAAAATATTTCAGGGGTGAACAAGGTATAAAGATAACCAAAACTAGGTAACCTAAAGGATCCCATCAAAATTAAACTATGCAGATCATTATAATTAATAAGAACATGGATGGGAAAAAGTAAGTGATCAAGGGCACAACTTGCCTTCAATGAGCTCCTGCTCAGCTACTTCTACTTGCTGAACCTCAGATTCCATAGTGGCTTGCTCGTCTACTCGCATCAACACAATACATACATAGTATGGCAAAAATTAACATTGCACCAAACATATAAATAAAATGCACAGTAAAAATCTACACATTAAAATGAAATCATAGGAACTGGAACCACTAAATTTGGAGTTATAAAATTCAAGTTATGAATTTCCTAAGGTTTAATGTGATTAAAATAGGATTAAATGATAACTTAATTTTCTAACTGTTTTCAAGTCAAAACAGAGACACTAGATGATAGAGAATATTATTACAAAATTTTAGAAACTGGAATGGTTCAATTTGGAGCTCACATGGATTTTCTATGAATTAATTAAATTCTAGGAATTGTTTTGTATTAGAATTACATTTTCCCAATTCATTTAATCTGATTTACTCTTCTCTGGATGGCGCCTCAATACCCAGAAAAGCCAGGGGCCCAGGTGCAACTAATCCTAAGACTCAAACGACCCACCAGGTAGACCGCGGGTTAATTCCCTTAAAGCCCAAGGACCCAATCGTTAAACCGACAGGCCGAAGGGGGTAGCAGTGGATTTGAGCCGTTCGATCATAGATCGACCGCCTAGATTAGACCCACTCATACCACGAACCGGTACGCTATCCTAATCGTCAGATCAACAATCTACGACATGGGTTTTACAAACTCTGGACTCCACCCGCTCCGTCCGATCGAATCGCACGGTCGGGATCACACGCGTGAAAGGGGTACGAAGGAATCTGGTCCGACCGATCCATAACTAACGGCGAGGATTAGATCGGGTCCGGCCCGAACCGGTACACACCTAGAGCCGTCGATCAAACGATCTGCGGCCCGGATTTAATGAATGGAAACTTGAATCCTAGTCGCCCGCCGATGGATCAACGGTTTGGATCATGTATGTCTGAATGGGTACGCTAGCCTAATCTAAGCCGTCCACACCGATCCGACGGCGCGCAACCGTCTCCTCCCCTGGATCCCGAGCGCGGCGGCGCACACCCTCCGCGGCGGCCCGCTCGCCGGAGAACCATCGATTCGACCACAATCCAACCCAAATTTCCAATTCAACCAAGCTACACTAAGTCAAAGGTAGGGCGAACGCGATGGGGGGCCAATTACCTAGGATTGGCGACAATGGTAGCTCGGCCACGAGGTTGCGCGACCGCGGGTCTCCGATGAGAAATCCGCGCGTCGCCGGGGATCCCAACGTTCCAATCTCCGCCACCGACAGGTCCGCCACGACCCAACGATGCTCCCTGGTCGATCTCCGATGCGCAGCGGATGGGTATGGCAACAGCGCACGAGCGTGGCTGCGGCGACGGGTTTGCTACCGAGCTAGATGCGGAGGCGCAAGGATTTGTGGAGCAGTAGCAACGGAGGAACGGCGCACGACAGGGCGGGATGAGGATTATCGCGTGTTGAAGGAGCTCTTATCTCCTACGGGCTCGGCATGGGGGTTCCGTCATGCACGGCGTGCAGCGGTAGTGGCGGGGGAATAGTTGATCCGGGCGTGATTTCCGCGAGGTGGTTCCGACACTGGGGCCCGGTTGTCATCGAGGTAGGGCAAGCGATAGAGGGAAGGGCGCACGGAGTATGACGGCCCGGCCCCACGCACAGCGACGACTCGGTCACGGTGTGGGCGCGGGGAAGCTGACTGACGAGGCGGGCCCGCACGACAGGCGCCGGGGTGGCCAGCGCGCGGTGACCTTGTGGTTGGGCCGCGCGGTCTGCTTTCCTGAGTGGGCCAAAAGCGCAGATCTGGCCCATGCGGCGGTTTTACCCCTTTTTTTCTTTTTATTTTCTTTTGATTTCAAAATCTGGTTTGAATTTGAATTTTAAATTCGAACATTGTATAGATTTTTATCCTCCAATCATATTGTGAAATGAAAATATAAATCTTGGAGATAATAGTATATTATTTATATTTTTATACCCTTTTCTCTTCTCTCATTTTCGAAAACATTAGTTTTAATTTAGGGTTTGATTTAACTTCTAGTATTTATTCTCTTATTATCCTTATTATTATTATTATTATTATTTTATTTAATGCACAAACATAAAAACTCCACATGATGCATTTTTTTATCATTTGTTTGAATTAAACTCTAAATTTCAGGTATGCTCTTTTTATGATGCAAATGAGACACATCAAACGAGGAGATCTCTCTCTATATTTCTTGGTATACAATTTTGAGTATTACATATTCATCTCAAAAGGATTCCTGAGATCATGCAACTAGGGTTTCAAACAATTCCTATACCTAAGTGCACAATCAATCCTACAATCATTAAGTGAAGTAAAATAGCATAAATAACAGGTTATGCATAAACCGGGGCTTGCCTTCCAAGGAGTGGCAGGCAGGTCCTCTGGTGCAGGCTCTGGTGCTGGATCTGGGGCTACCTCCTGAGCAGCTCCTTGCTCCGGCACGAGGACGTACTCTCCGTCAGCAAGGTTACAGTCTATCGAAATGCAATGAACATGTATGTCATGATTATACAGGATTTAATAACATTATGCTTAAAGAAACTAAGTCAAGAAGTAACTTAGGGTTTCTTAGTCATGCGGGGCTTTCAATGGGTTTAGGCTTATTACTTTTTAGGCTTAGGTTTTTATTGGGGATAAACATAGTGGATTTGTATTGTCTTTATATATTTCAGTGGACAAATTACAAAGGTTTTAGGATGGCACTAATTACCATTATTCAATTTCCTTTCTTTAATTTCTACTTATGGTTTTTAGTGTAGGTTTGAACTACGACAGTGGCTTATATTTTCCAAAAATTCTGTAAAAATTACAATGGGTTGACATTTGCTATTCTAGCCTGTTTTAAGAATTTGAGGCTCCACAAATAAAGGCTAGGCTTAAGACAAAAAGAATAAAATTGGGTAAATGGGCCACTTTGTACTATAACTCTTAATTAGAGGTGGGGTCTGTCTTAAAGGTTATTTTTGTTGGCATCTAACAGTAATAATAGCCTTCTGTACCAAAAACCACAGAAGGCTAACGGGTGGTTATTTAGTTATGATTTTCTAAAGTTTAATGCCAAAAGGCACTTTCTACTACATTGTTATTTGAAAAATGTCAAACAGCAAATTTCATATTTTTCTTCAGTTCTTAATAACAAAACATTTACTATCCCAAGGGTGCGGGTGTTTTCACCTTTGGGTTATTTTTGTAGGGTTTTTCTAAGTTAATCTTGTTTTATTCAATTAAAAGGTATCCTACCTATTTTATACTAAACCATGGTATGATAAATTTTTCCAGTTAACTATATTGAATAAGTATCCTAACAAAAATAGGGGTGTCCTCTGGTTCATTATTTAAATCACATTTTCTATTTTTCTTAACCTTAAGCATATTGTAAAACAAGGGGTAAAAACTAACTTAATGGGGTGGACAGAGAGGTTTAGCATTTTTAATTGGGTCAGTAGGTAGATATAAACTTCTCCAAATTTTGCTAACCCTAGTCAAACAATATTTCTATTTTTCCTTCTAATATTAAGTTTTTAGCAGTTTTCTTATTTAATTCAAAACTTTAGAAAAGAATACAAGAACTATGGGTTTTACTATTTTTATCTTATAGTTCATATTTCCCAGAGTCTAGCAAAATTGGTTTGACAATTTTTGGATGATTATTCTTCAAGTTATGCATTTATTAAGTTATCTGCCATATTAAAAGAAAAATAAATTCAAAAATGGAAAAGAAGACAGGTTTGCGCTGAGGCCCCTGGGTTTTATCTCCCTCTTCTCTCACAAAACAGTCCTCGGTCTACTATTGGCATGGGTCACTGACATTGCACAAAACCCCCTGGACCTAGCCAAAATCTAACCCGCGCTCCCTCGCTGACTCAAACAGTACCCGCGGCATAGATTACGGCGGCGAGGCTTACCGGCGGCAGTAGAGCTCCGGCGGGGTGGTCAGTGACGTCCGGGAGGTCACGACGGTCACGTCGATGTGCGGGTCGGCGTCGGAGGTGGTCGGAGCTACCCTGGCCACGAGCACAGGCGGCGGGGGTCGTCGGCGGCTCCTGTTCTGGCCAAACCACGACGGTATAGTTCAATTAAGGTGCACGAGGAGCTCCACGGGGTGATGTAGAGGCCATGCGCGCAACGAATTGGGAAATGGTGCAGAGGCTTACCCGGTCCACGTGCGCCGGTGGGTTTTTGAACTTCGACGAGCACGATTGCGCTAATCCGGTGACGCGGGTCCTCGGTTCAAGCTTGAGTAAGCTTCACGGCCTCACCAGGAAGCTATCTGAGGGCTTGGATTGAACGGAGGAGGTCGGGAAAGGGGCTGGCCACGGTGGTTGCTCTCGGGCGGCACTGGAGGGTCGCGGGGAGGTCGCCGGAGCTAAGGGCTGGCTCGGGAAAGTCAGGCGAGGTACGGAGGAGGCAACGGGGAAGGCAGTCGAGCACTAGGGCGGGCTTTATAGCCGTGGCACGGGCGTGGTCATGGGCGGCCGCGGGCGAGCGGGGGTTCGCGCACGGGCGTGCTTTGAGCGCGCCCCCGGTTGTCAGCCCGCGTCGAACACGTGGAAGCTCTCTTCTGCCATGGTTCAACGGCGGATTTGAGCACCATAGCGTGCGTATCTTGGCAAAGTCACTGTGTACGGTTGCTTCCCTACTCCATATCCTACCTTTTTGCTGTGAGTTCCAAGTCAAGATATGGTCGGGGTAGGGAGATAGAGGGGTGAGAAGTTGGCTGTGTCATCTAGGTCCAAGCCGAGACAAAAATGGTGTCAAGTCATGTCTAACGCCCTAGGGTAGGTGTCACCTCTTTCCAGGGCATTCTAGGGTTAATTTGGCGCCACTTTGTCAATTGGGTCGAAGTGTTTTGAATTTTGGATTAAGGTGAACATGTGGGATCTTTGTTCAAGGGTTAATTTTTAGACTTAGGCAAATTCTGAATTCTCCCTTGTGCTCAACCTTGTGTGAACTTTTTGGGGCTTTTCTGAAAACTTTTTGGGGGGTACTTCCTTACTATTAATTGTAGGTTATGAAGCATGTTACAACTTTTATATTTGGCCCAAGCCATGATCATAAGGTTTACATGACCTTTGATCCTAGCTTCAATTAGGGTTCCTATTGCCCAAGAGGGGTTTGCTTTAGGGTTTTGGGAAATTCCCCACTTAGATGTGCATGACAAGCTAGGGCATGATATCCAAGATGGTTTGCACTTGCTTAGGACCTTGAATTCCAAGTTTGATGTACTTTGCCCACCTCAATCTTCATGTGATAATAGGTTAAAAGGGATAGCCCTGGGTGGACACCCTGAGTAACACCTGGGGTGTTACACGCGTGACGCGTGGCCGAGCCAACGGTCTGATGGGGGCACCGGACAGTGTCCGGTGCGCCAACGACTCCAAATCTTCAATGGTCGGCTGCGCCAAATTAGGAAAGCAATCGACACCGGACAATGAACAGTGCCTGTCCGGTGGCACACCGGACTATCTGGCGCGCCACCCGATAGAAGGCAAGAATTGCCTTCCTGGATTGCTCTCAACGGCTCCTAGCTGCTTTGGGGCTATAAAAGGGACCCCTAGGCGCATGGAGGAGTACACCAAGCATACTTTGTGCATTCTTAATCATTCACACTCCATCTTTGCGCACTCGATTGACTTTCTTAGTGATTTGAGCTCCGTTCTAGTGGTGAACTTTGTGTATTCATTTGAGCTCAAGTCTTGGTTGTGTGTGTGCGTATTGCTGTGGATTTATGTGTGTTGCTTCCCTCCCTTACTCTAGTACTTTCACTTTGATCCTTATTGTAAGGGCGAGAGACTCCAAGTTGTGGAGATTCCTCGCAAACGGGAAAGAGTAAAGAAAGAAGAAAACCAGTGGTATTCAAGTTGATCATTGGATCACTTGAGAGGAGTTGAGTGCAACTCTCGTCCGTTGGGACGCCATAACGTGGAATAGGCAAGTGTTATACTTGGCCGAACCACGAGATAAATCATCGTGTCTCTTGTGCTTATTCTCACTGTGACTATTGTGTTTCGCAAGAGCTCGGTCCTTAGCCATTTGATTTCATTATACTAACACTTAATCAAGTTTTGTGGTTATAAGTTTTAAGTTTTTACAGGATCACCTATTCACCCCCCTCTAGGTGCTCTCACTCACCGGACAGTCTGGTGTACACCGGACAGTCCAGTGAATTTTAGCCGAAGAATGCTGAGATTTTCCCGAGAGCGGTCGGTTCGTTGGACGCTCCAGCCTGGTCATCGGACACTGTCCGGTGCACACCGAACAGTCCGGTGGACAACAGGCTGGTGGAAGTCTGATTTGCCCCATACATATAGAATTGGCCCATTGTAATACCCAAAATCTTATTTTGGGGATGTTATAAAGGCTTCTCCAAATGATTTGAGTAAAAAGGTCTCAATAATAGGTAAAGTATATTTTCTTACAAGTAACATCTAGAATTTTGGTAGCTTAAAAAAATATAGAAAGATCCTCGATTATTTAATTGATAAAACCATACTTTAAGGATCGTGTGTTTAAACTTTCTCGAACAAGGCATCTCTTAATAGAGATTTTGCATTAGAGAATGATGTTCCTTAAAACAAATGAATTTACGTTAAATTTAAAGCTTCATGTCCAAAATGATATTTTCTCTAAATAATATATAACTTTGTGTGTGAATTTCATATTTGAAAGCATTTTGATTAAATGGGATGATCAATAAATAAATATAATGCATTCATGCTAGAGTTTTAGTTGGTGCATTTAAATAGAGTTTGAATTTTAAAACTAGATTTAAATTGAACTTGAAGTTTGAAATTGGAGAAATAAAATAGAAAGAAAAAAAGGGAAACCTCACCTGGGCCGTGCGCCACTCACGGCTACACTCCTATACCCATGTCAGCCCAACAATGGCCTGTCAGCCTCCTCCGCTCCTACTTAGCTTTGGGTCGCTGGGAGGTGGGCCCATCGTGCAGCCTCTCCATGCCGTGTGATCACGGTGCCACGCTCGCGCTGACCGCGTGGGGGCCGCTGCACAGGGCTTTCTCCTACCTCCTACCCGCAATCCCGCATGTTGCAACAAACCCAGGATGGGTTCCATCCGGATTCTTCGCCAATCCGAACTCAATCTTTCTCTTGGCGCCTATAAAAACCGGGGCCATGAACCCCTCGGGCATTCGTACCACGCCGACGTCGAGACCGTGGGGGAGAAAAAGGAAGGTGGGCGTCTCTGTGGCCTACGGTCACCTTACAACCACACCATGGCTCAGAGGATGACAAGCGGAGTAGGAGCATCACCGTGATACATCGAAGCCGAGGTTAGTGCTCGGTGTCGCGATGGTCGATTGTGGGTTGACGAATTCTTCACCGGAGATCTATGGTGCCGCCAAATCCGCCCCTCGCCATGGATTAAAGCCGCTACCGCATGACGATAGGTGAAGCAAGCCCTGTTATGTTCGCGGAACTCCCTGTTTGCGTAGGACCTTCGAGATAGGGGGGATCGACGACAGAGGGACAACGTTGGCGAGTCGTCGACCATGAACACCATTATGGGCCGCCGTGCGCCGGGGTGAGGGCTCTGCATTGCACGAATCATGGTAATGATTCCCCGAACCAACTCACCTGTCCCACTACATCGTGCAGCACCTACCGGGGTTAAGTAGAGGGCACTAGGGCCGCCGGGGCACCGCACGCCGGCGTAGGCTCCGCCGTTGGCCGGGGAGCGCCGCTACGTGGTGAAGAAAGATTAGGGAAGACGGGGTGGTCTCTGGTGACCGTTGATGAAGCAAGGAACAGATGCGATTAGATCAAGCACATAAGGTTTGTTCGAGATGTATATGCCATTGATCTCAGTACGGACGACCCTGATTGATCGAGCTGATGTGGTCGAGTACCGCTTCGTGATATGTTGTGGGGCGTTGGATGGCGATCCAATGACCGTGGTTTGCCTGTGTGTGTGGGCCGCTGTGTTGATTTTGCTAATGAGCCCTCAGGGTTCAGGGTAATAAACACGTTGTCCCTCAATAGTCAAGTATTTCACATTTGAGTCCCTAGAATTAACAAATGAACCATAGAAGTTATATACTTATATATAGGTATAAATTTAATAATAAAATATCTAGAAACTAATTTAATCCATATCTAATTCGTTTTAACTCCGAATTACTCCATTCAAGTTGCGTTGGTCTCGTATTAAATTTGTCTACGCAGTAACAACATTATTTTATCATATCACCTAAGTTTATAAATATATATTTATTTAAGCTATGATTAGTGACTTTCCTAACCCACGGTTGACATGTCTATAATTATAATTTGACTGTAATATGATTTCTAAACAAGTTATAATCTAGATTAAAGTGGAATTAGTTATTTTGAGCATACTTTCTCATATGATGTATATTAACCAATTTATACTATAGTTTAATATGTGATCACGGAAACGTTCCAAAAATCATAACTTTATAACCGTAGCTCCGATTTTAGTGGTTCTCGAACCTAGGAACTAGTTACGATGCGTAGAATATTATTATGCAGTTTGTTCCTATGTTTAGTGTAATGTTAATTTTGCCTATATCATGTTTGGTTGTATTGCTACGACTAGCAGCGAGGTTACGAGTCAATTGAAGACCAAGTTGGTACCTAGGAATCTCGAGTCTAAGGCAAGTTATGCCCTTGATCACTCCTTTTTACCTAATAATGTTCGTTGTTAATCACTGTGACATGCTCAGGTTAATTTGATGGGACTGTGGGAGACAGATATCCCCCGGGTCCACTAGAAGGCAAAAACTCTGCTTGGGCCACATGCCAGCCGCCCCGCAAGGATGCCGCGCCGTGGGCCGGGCAAAGATAACAGTGGAAATGGGCCGACCCAGGAAGGAGATGGGCTCACGTCCAGATTATTCGTGGCTTGGGCGTGATCCTGTTCGCTTTTCCCGCGCCCGACATCCTTGAACACCGGGGATAGCTCAGAACGATTGCGTCGGGTTCTCCTCAAGATAAGTGCAGTCTGTTCACTATTAACTAGGAGATAAGCTGGAAGAGTGTGATCAACATGTACGAGGGAAGTACCCTACGATCGTGTATATAAGGCCAAGGGGGATCCCCATCATTTTCATCTCATTAGCACCTCACCATTCAAAAGACACCACTTGTAAACACCTCCCTCACACAATGTCACTCCAGGAAGTAGGGTATTACGCTCCTCAAGCGACCCGAACCTGCTGAAAATCGTCTGATTCTCTCTTTCTCGTGCCCCCGACACGAACCATCAAGTTACAATCTATGACAACGTCCTACCCCAAAGCACCACAAGGGTACCCACGGGTGTGCGGTCGGACACTAAACACCGACAGCTGGCACGCCAGGTAGGGGTGTGTCGTCGATCAACGCTAACTCCATGGCCATCATCTTCAAGAGCAAGATCACTCTCAGCCCAGGAGCTATGTTCTACTTTGGAACCATCTCGTGCATAGCGGGCATAGAGGTAACTCTGCACCGCATAGCAGATCCACCCGACAAGAGACCCTCCTCGGGAATTCCGCGAGAAGCTGAAGCGAGTCCACGAGCCATGCCTCCGCTCACTGCTCGGGAGGGCATGGCCTCGCGCAAGTCAGAGCTCAAAGGCTCCCGGAGGATGCAAGGCCAGTCGGCCGGGGCCTTTCTAGACTAGAGAACTCCATTGTCCACCTCACCCACTAAGGAGTGGACACATATCACTCAGAGAAAGGAAGTGAATATCCCATACCAGGGAAGGAAAACACAGCGGGCAATCCTCCCGGCAGCTCCGCCCTCAAAGGAGGATGGGAAGAAGCACACCACCATACCTGCTCCTTTCTACCCTGACATCCTCTTCATTCAGGGGAGCTTGGAGTCATTGCCCATCTCCGACGATGAACCTACCATGCAGAGGGAGGAACCTCCCCAGCGTGATGCCTGGCGATGGAGAAATAGACGTCGAAATGTGTGGCGACATCACAAAGCTGGAGAACGGGACCTAGCGCAACCCGTATCTTGGGACGAAGGCTCAGAAATGGGAGAAATTCCTGATGAATGAGCACACCGAGAAAGACGCAACTCCCACCGTAGCGATCGCCTACAGGCTCAAGAACGAGAGCGGGAACTAGCTGAACAAGATGCTAGACTCTGGCGAGAGAATCCTCTTCTCGCTCGAAACCTATACCCTGACTTTGCCAGAGCATTGAGCACGCCGAGTGAAGTCGGAGGAGTACTGGCGCAGATAGCCGATAGCCTTCCGCGGACCCCAGACGCGGAGGGTTATCGGTGGCTGCTTACTCAAGTGGCCAATCATCTTTACCTCTCGCTCACCCGCCGAACGCCGTACTTCATGCCATCAACAGCCGACGAGACGTGCGGAGCAAGATCAGCGCTTCACACGATCATCGGCATGAGAATGAAATAAGGCACCGAGAAGAATAAAACTGAGATAAGGGTATGCCGATGAGCAGTCGTGCAACTCGAATCGAATTAGTGGCAGCCTCCACCAACAGTCCATTCTGTTGGTGGTCGAGGCAACCTAATACTGACTCTCCTCCCCGAGGTCGGCAGCATGATCATCGACAAGAGGACACGTGCGGGGTCTCCGCGCTTACTCCTCGTCTTCGGGCCATCCAATGGCCTCCTAATTTCAAGGTCTCCAACGTTGACAAATATGAGCCTAAGCAGGACCCAGGAGGCTGGTTGGCTGTCTATACAACTGCCGCCCGGGCTGCTGGGGCAACGGAGGACGTCATGACGACGTACTTGCCCATTGTTCTAGGGAAAGACGCCCTGCTATGGCTCGGACACCTACCTCGACACTGCATCGATGATTGGAGTGACTTCATCCGTTGGTTTATCGTGAACTTTCAGTGCCTCTCTGATAAACCGGGGCATCCATGGGACCTCAAATCCATTAGGCGGCAGAATGATGAAACTCTTTGTTCGTTCCTCAAAAGATTTCAAACGATGAGGAACCGTATTCCTGAAGTCACTAAGGCGGCTGTGATTGAAGACTTCTATCGAGGGTCCAACGACCCAGCCTTTGTCCGGGCCATACTTCAAAAGGCACTTGCCACCTCCGAACAACTGTTCCGAGAGGCAGACGTCTACATCACCGCGGATGAGCGGGCCCAGGACCTCATTGGAGGCACAAAGCCTATACCACCCGCACCACGAAGGGACATGAACCAGCAACCAGACAAACACTAGAGAAGAGACCCCGCGAGGAGGTGCACACCACCGGGCCACCTACCGCTCGAGCCCGCGACACACCTCGTGGAGGGGTACGAACACTGGACAATATCCTCGACTTCCAGTGTCCGTATCACAAAGACATGCGGCACACCCTGCGAAACTGCAGAGATTTCAAAAACTCCATTGGGCACGACTGACCTTTCTAGCCACTGCCACCTCCCCCGCCCTGAGGAGAGGCTGACGAGCCTAGATAGCCTCAGCAGGAAGGGGGAGAGGTGGAGCTTTCTCGCGCGTTGACAGGGAGGTCAACATCATATTTGGAGGCCACGGAGCACAAGAAAGCAGAAGGCAACAAAAGCTTAATGATCGGTAGGTTCTAGTGGCCACAAACAATGCTCCGACTCCTTACCGATGGTCGGAGCACATGATATCCTTCAGCCGAGCTGATCAGTGGCTCAAGTTCGATCACCCTGACAAATATTCACTATTCGTCGATCCTGTGATCCAAGAAAGCCGGGTAAAGAAGGTGTTGGTGGATGGTGGCAGCAGCATCAACGTCACCTTACCCCGGACACTCTAGGCCCTGGGGGTCGCCATTGACAATCTCATTGAGTCGAATACTCCTTTCTTCGGCATCGTGCCGACCGAAGGGGAGTACCCACTGGGACACATCTACATGTCTGTCACCTTTGGAACCCCAGAGAACTACCAAACTGAGTTCATGAGATTTGAGGTGGCGCGTTTCGATTGCGGGTACAACACTATCATTGGAAGACCAGGACTGGCAAAATTCATGGCAATTCCACACTACCCGTATATGATACTCAAGATGTCAGGACCTCAGGGGATCATCACCATGCGCGTCAACTTCCAAGGCATCGCGGAATGCTTTCGGAGTGCCTTTCAGACGGTTCTCACTGCTGAGACCCCGGTAGCCCTTCTCGCACAGACCGATGGCAAGCTGGTGGACAAAAACTTCACAATCCCCACAAATGAAGCTCTGGCTATGACCTCTATACGGCCGACTGAAGAAACTAAAAGAATCAATCTGGGATTCTCTGACGAACGCAAGACTGCAATCATCAGTTCTATCCTCGACGACAAATAGGAAAGCGTGTCCAATTCCTGCAAGACAATCGGGATGTGTTCGCATGGCAACCTGAGGACATGCCAGGAGTCCCGAGAGAGCTGGTCGAGTACAAACTCAAAGTGTATCCTCAGGCAAGCCTGATCCGACAGAAGCTACATTGTTTCACGCCTGACAAAAGAGAAGCTATTCGGGCGGAATTAGCTCGCCTAGTGTCGGCAGGATTCATTAGAGAAGTACTACATCCTAAATGGTTGGCAAATCCTGTTCTTGTACTAAAAATAGAATAAAGTTGATTGGCGCATGTGCGTCGACTATACCGATCTCAATAAGCACTGTCCGAAGGATCCCTTTGGACTCCCTAGAATAGATTTTGTAGTTGATTCGACCGTTGGCTTCTCTATGCTCTCCTTCCTAGATTTCTACTCTGGATATCATTAGATCAGTCTGGCAAAAGAATATGAGGACAAGGCTGCTTTCATCATGCCGTTCGGAGCCTTCTGCTACACCTCCATGTTGTTCGGCCTCAAAAACACAGGAGCGACTTACCAAAGGGCTATCCAAACATGCTTAGCCGATCACTGGGGCAAGCGAGTAGAGGCCTATGTTGATGATGTAGTCATCAAGACAGAAGACTTAGATAATTTCATCGAAGATTTGCAACAGGTCTTCAACAGCTTGAGGCGCCACCGATGGAAATTGAACCCGGAGAAGTGGGTGTTCGGAGTACCAGCTGGAAAGCTACTCGGATTTATCGTCAGCCATCGCGGAATAGAGGCAAATCTAGAAAAATTGAAGCCATTATGAGGATGGAGCCATCGCGATCACAGAAGAAAGTACAAAGGCTCACTGGATGCATGGCAACACTGAGTAGATTCATATCAAGGCTGGGTGAGAAAGGGATGCCATTCCATAAATTGCTCAAAAAGGTGCATAAATTCTAGTGGACCACAGAAGCTGAAGAAGCCTTGGAAGCACTAAAAAAGTTACTGACCACGCCACCAGTGCTCAAGCCACCACGCCGAGCTACATCCGATCAGCCGGCTGAAGACCTGCTGCTATATATCTCCTGGACGACTCACGTAGTAAGCACTGCGTTAGTAGTCGAGCGGGCGAAAGAAGGACGTGATTATCCAGTACAACATCCGGTTTACTTTATCAGCGAAGTCCTCGGTCCCTCAAAGATAAGGTATCCTCAAGTTCAGAAGTTATTATACGCAGTACTTCTAACTGCTCGTAAGCTCTGACACTACTTTGACGACCACAAAGTCATAGTAATCATGGGATTCCCAATAGGGGATATACTTCACAATAAGAAAGTTGTTGGAAGAACATCCAAATGGCATGTGAACTCGGAGCACATGATATAGAATTTCGCTCTCATACCGCCATAAAGACTCAAGCATTGGTCGATTTCGTATCAGAATAGATTGAGCACCAGGTCCCAGAAAACCTAGAAGCTGCTGAAGTTTGGAAAAAGTACTTTGACGGCTCGCTGAGATTGCAGGGAGCAGGAGCAGGGATTCTTTTTATTGTCGCTGGAGGTGACCAACTCAAGTATGTGCTTCAGCTCCTATTTACGACATCCAACAATGCTGCAGAGTACGAGGCCCTAGTTCTTGGGCTGGGCATCGCCATCTAATTAGGCATCAAGAGGTTAGTGGTGTACGACGATTTAGTGGTAGTCATCAGCCAGGTAAACAAGGACTGGGACTGCTCAACCGACTTAATGAACAGATACTGTGCAGCGGTACGGAAGTTGGAGGACAAATTCGAAGGTTTAGAATTCCACCACATGGAAAGGGATCACAACGCATCAGCAGATGCATTGTCAAAGCTGGAGTCCAGCCGGGCCCAGGTTCCACCTGGGGTTTTCATCCAAGAAATACAGTAGCCGAGTGTCACCATAGAGCAGGCTCAGGAATGCCACGCTTTAGACCAAGCAGAAATAGATCCCAACGACTGGAGGGAATCAATTATCAAATACATAAAAAACAAGGAAGAACTAGATGACAAGGCCGCAGCAGAACGCTTCGCGAGGCAGTCAGCCCACTATACCATCATAGGGGGTCTACTATATAGAAGAGGTGCAGGAGGAGTCTTCATGAAGTGTGTTCACTCGGCTACTGGAAGACAGCTGTTGGATGAATTCCATGTGGGGCAATGTGGCGTGCATGCACCATCAAGGACATTAGTAGGGAAAGCTTTCAGGTCCGGGTTCTACTAGCCAACAACGAAGAATGATGCAGCAGAGTTAGTCCAGAAGTGCGAAGCATGCTAGTTCTTATCAAAATAGCAGCATCTACCCGCACAACAGTTCCAGAATATTCCTATAACCTGGTCGTTCAAATGCTAGGGGCTAGACATGATTGGGCCATTCAAAAAAGCTCAAGGGCGATATACTCACATACTGGTCACCATTGATAAGTTCAAAAAATGGATAGAGTACAAGCCCGTCGACTCTTTGACCTCAACAAAAGCGGTGGAATTCATTCAAGAAATAATGTTTAGGTTCGGGATACCTAACAACATTATCACAGACCTAGGATCTAACTTCACTAGCTCAGAGTTCTTTGATTTTTGCAAGCTGAGGAGCATCCAGATTAAGTATGCATCAGTGGCACACCAAGAGCTAATGGGCAGGTGGAAAGAGCCAACGGGATGATACTTGATGCACTCAGGAAAAAGGTGTTCGACAAGAGTGAAAAGCTTGCAGGAAAATGGATTTGAGAACTACCGTATGTGGTCTGGAGCCTGCGAACCCAGCCAAGTCGGGCCTTGCATGGAAACACCCCATTCTTCATGGTATAGGGTCAGAGGCAGTATTACCAACGGATCTGATCTTTTGAGCACCCAGGCTAACATTTAAAAGCATAGCTGAGGCAGAAGCAACAAGGCTGAAAGATGTTGATACATTAGAGGAAGAACGACTGAATGTGGTCATTCATTCGGCCAGATACCAGCAAACCTTGAGACGCTACCACGATAAAGCAGTGCGACATCTATCCTTCGCAGTCGGAGACCTAGTCTTCCATCGAGTACTGACGAGAGAAGGACAGCACAACCTGTCACCCCCGTGGGAAGGACCATTCATCATTGCAGAGGTTACCCGGCGATCCTACCAACTTACCCAGATGGACGGAACCGAAGTGGGGAATTCATGGAATATTGAGCACCTCAGAAAATTCTATCCGTAGCAGTACCTCAAAAATCTGGCGGACAAGCTGTACTTTGTAAGCAAAAGGTCTCATTATCAATAAAGCTTCTATGTTGTACCGCATAAAACTCTCAATCAACAATCGGCTTAAAGTCAGAGACGACTTAAAATCGGCGCAACATACCTTCACACTTACATGACTTAGGGTGACTCCTATACCCTACTAACGGAGCAATCGACTTAAGTTAGAAACGCCTTAACTCGATGCGACATGCTCACGCTTACATGACTTAGGGTGACTACTATACCCTACTATCGGAGCAATCGGCTTAAGTCGGAAACGCCTTAAGTCGGTGCGACATGCTCACGCTTACATGACTTAGGCTGACTACTATACCCTACTAAAGGAGCAATCGGCTTAAGTTAGAAATGCCTTAAGTCGGTGCGACATGCTCACGCTTACATGACTTAGGCTGACTACTATACCCTACTAACGGAGCAATTAGCTAAAGTCGGAAATGCCTTAAGTCGGTCCGACATGCTCATGCTTACATGACTTAGGGTGACTACTATACCCTACTAACGGAGCAATCGAGTTAAGTCGGAAATGATTTAAGTCGGTGCGACATGCTCACACTTACATGACTTAGGGTGACCACTATACCCTACTAACGGAGCAATCGACTTAAATGCTTTAAGTTGGTGCGACATGCTCATGCTTACATGACTTAGGGTGACCACTATACCCTACTAACGGAGCAATCGGCTTAAACACCTTAAGTCAGCGCGACATGCTCACGCTTGCATAGGGTGATTACTATACCCTACTAACAAAACAATCAGTTTAAGCCAGGAATGCCTTAAGTCAATACGGCATGCTCACACTCACATATCCGAAGGGTGATTTCAACACCCTACTAATGGAATAGTCGGCTTAAGTCAGCATAGCGTGATCTCGCATACATGAACTCTATGATACACAGTCTTGACAAAAAATACCAACTCAATGAAAAGTGTTTTTTGTCCAAACAAACCAAAGTTTGTCTTCATCACGCAATTACTGTGCAGGAGCATTCTTGCAGGGGACCTTGCTAGCAGGATTACCAGAAGAAGAAGTTTTGCTCACACCAGCGGACACAGCGAGAACGTCAGCAACAATGTCCTCAAGCACCACAACACCAGGTCTTTTCATCAGGATGCACCCAAAATGAATAGTTTTGTCCATCGCTTTATCACACATTGCTTTCATGATACTACGGTCATCCTCTAAGGCCTTAATGTAATGACGAGCGATTTCCAACTCCCGCGAAACAAGTTTCTTCGAGACGCGCAACTCCTTGATGACAAAATCTTTTGAAGACAGTAACTTATTAAGACGTGACACTTCAGTCTGGGAGGCCCTCAACTCATCCCTATGATGGTCAAGCTCTGACATGGTAAAGCGATGACTCCTCTCCAAAATAGTAAGGGAATTGCTGGCATCACGGTACAGTCTATCCAGACAGTCACGGGAATCAAGAAGCGTTCGCCTCTCCTCCACAGGCAAGAAGAGCACTGAACATCAAAGTAAAGGTGCGAAACAAAAGCATTAGGAATGGTTAGGAGAATCTACCTCATGGGCCCTCTTCTCTAAATCAAGCTGAGCGTTCAAGGAAGAGTTCAGGGTCCGAGCGCCATCCATGAATGCAGAAACCTGGTTCAGATCAGCTTGACTCTGAGCGTACCTTTCCTCGGCGTCGGAGCACCATTGATTCAAAACTAGTAAAGCAATAAGGAAAAAATACAGGAGGTAAAACGAGAGAAGCAATGAACAGCAAAGAAAGCTACCGACCCACTAACCAATGTTCGAGGCTTTTAGATCATCTATTTGCCTCTGGAGCAGGAGAGGATTCCACTACAGCAAGGACAAAACCTGATCGGGAACAGGGGCACCACAAGACCTCAACTGGGCTGACACAGAGTTAAGAACATTCTGCAAACACAAAAGTTAGCAAAGGAGCCTATTTGTCGACATAAGTAAAGCAGGGCAAAGGTTAGCTCACTTGAAGGTTAGAAAGGAACAAGGGAAATCACAGAGCTAGAGGCAATGGCATGCTTTTAGACGGTGGAGTATCAACAGAAGCAATATTGAGAGCAGATTCGAGCCCCAAAGGAGGATTAGAGCTCACGCCCAAGGCAACACTAAGGGAGACCTCAGCTCCGATAGCGGGCAACGGATTCCCAGCATCTAGATCACTGACCTCTAAAGTGACTGGACCGATAAGAGCAGTAGGAGGACTTGTCACCACTAGTTCCTCGGATTGAACCAGTGGCGATCCGGCATGAACGTCCATGGAAGAAGCCAAGGAGGAGCCGAGCTCGGCACCCTTGGGGACTGGGTCATCCTTAGCAGCACCCACGGGGGCTGGGTTATCCTAAGCGGCACCTTTGGAAGCCAAAGCACCCTCGATCGTACCCACAGGAGCTGGGTAACCCTGGCCTGCAACATCAAGAGCCAATTTATTCCCATGAACTAGGCTGCCCTCAAAGGTCGAAGAAGCATGAGAAACTGTTCGGGTTATTTCTTGCCCGACTGGATTACTAGCTAAGGGGATGTCATCCGGGACCTCTATACGGACGATAGCACCTTCAGCTTCAGGAAGGTCCAATAAAAGATCTTCAGGGATAATTGTAACACCCCTGGTGTTACTAGCACTAAATCTTGAGCATGACATCATATGCATTGACATTACATTGTGTTGTTATACCTAGAATGCATCCACTAGGTAAAAATTTCAAAACAAGTTGTGATGTGGTGACTTGAAGTGTGCTTAACCCTAGGGTAGGGTACTTAACCCTAGGATTAGGGCATGTGGGTGCCAGTAAGCCAAATTGAGTGAAATCTTAAAAGTTAGTGTAAGTACTCAAAACAGATTTAGAATGATGAATTTGAATGGCACAAAACCCTAGAGTGCTCAAAACCCTAAAAGAAACCCTAGAAAACCCTAATTAGAACCCTAGGGGGGGTAAATGCAAATTTTATGCACTTTTGGACCAAAGTGCAAATATCTAAGTGATAGAACACCACAAACCAAGTAACTTTCACATTGAAGGATTCTCATGTAGTGTGGAAAGATTTGGACTTATTTTCAAAAAGTTTCATGAACACCGTATGCCTAAGTTTGAAATTCAGTGAGATGGAGCCAACTTTGGAGTCTTGTCTTTCTCAATTCATGAAGATTTTGCCTTAGGTCAATACATCAAAATTATAGAGCTATGTTAGGAGTACAACTTTGATTAAGTGACTAAGCATTGGTGTTGTACAAAAATTGGAGTAAAATGGACTCAAAGTTAGGCTGTCAGTCGGATCAGGGGTTAGGGTTGGACTGACAGTGAGTTCGGATGAACTTTGGAGGCCGAATTTTGTGTGATTTAATCAGAATTCGCTCAAGGCTTCTATAGTCGAATTGCAGCTGGATTATAGGTTAGTAACTTTGTTACAAACAGATTAGTACGTTGTCACATGGAAAATGGAGAACAAGGCTCTTCAAGTCGTGTTGTTAGAACTTCTGATGATGATTGCCATGGTATAGTAACCAGAAAAATCTCAGATGCACTGAACTTCGCCGCCGGTGACCTCACGCTCGGATTCGAGACGGCGTTGTGATTCATGCCCAGTAACGCACGGATAACGACTCTTGGTGAAAAGATCTCGCTGTGGATGTGGTCGGGGCACTGTGGCCGGCCTATTGCCGTACCCACTTGCCCGGCGACGTGGCCACGCAACCCTTGCCGTGATTGCCGCCGTTCACTTTGGTTGTGCCACGCCATAAGCCGTATACCACCTCGCCGTGGTCGTGTGAGCCAGCCGCTTACTTCCCCAGACTTTACTCTCACTGAGCGCCACGATAGCCATACTCCAGTGACTTACCCTCTCACCTTCGTAAGCCCAACCTTGCTCAAATTCCTAGCATCGGTGGTCGATCTCTATAAATTGTCGCCCCTGTCTACAACGCCATGTTGTTATGAAGCTAGTGCACCATTCCTCGCTCCCGATTAGCCACTGTAACTCATGAATTTCAAACTTCCCCCAAATCGGTCGGAACGCCGCCGTGAGACATCTCGCCGTGGCCAGTCGTCTACGGGTTAGTTAATGCCCTTCTGTGTGATGTTCTAGCCTCCCTTAAGCCTCTTGTTGCTCGCAGACCCGTTTGATTGAACTAGACCACATTGAATCGCCTAGAACACCACGATTTGTCTCCAGTATTCATTGCCGTCGTGAACAGATGAACTCTGGGCCAAATTCGTGCAATTGAGGGAGGGATTAGGCACGCCAGGGGTAGGATTTGGTGTTAGCCGAATTAGGGCCCTGGCCATTGCGTACTCTGGCCGGTACAAGTTCGCAGGAGGGCGCGTTCACCATCGGGGACCTAAGTCTGTGAAGGAATAGAAGTCTGAGGGCCTTTGTGCAGATGTCAGAGACATAGAAGAAGAGTGCTAAGGATTCTTTACGGGTTTTTCAAATAGCCGGGGGCCTCTGTGCAAAGCTGCCAATGCGGGCGTGCGCACGGGCGCGTTTCGCCTGGACGTGGGCCGATTCGGGCTGGTTTCAACCCATCACTTTTCATCATTTTCCCTTTTCTTTTTCTACCAGGCTTAAGAAATTTGTAGGAAATTCTAGAAAAATGATAAAAATATGGGACCAATTTTTCTAGACTCCTAAATTTCTTTAGTATTTGATAAAATAATTCCAAGATTTTTAGTCTCAACCATGAATTATTTAGCATTTAATAAGGCCTAAACCTAGACTTTTGGAATTTTAGAAATTACTTGATAGCCCTAAAAATCATAAAACTTTTTGGGCAAGCTTAATTTGATAATTAGAACCCTTGGGTAAAGTTTGGTATGTTTTGGATATTGTTTGATCCCAAACCCAAAACCCTAGCTTCTTAGAATAGAACTTGCTTAACCCTGATAGAGTATTAACCCAAGAAACCCTAGTTACCTAGGTGTACCGTGAAGGAAAGTTATATTCAAAATATAACTTACTATGTTCTATCATAACTGCATATTCATAGCATCACATGAGCTTTCATGTATATATATAGTTATGTATAGAAAACGAAGAAGAAATAATTGTCGAAGAAGAGGAGACTGCACCACCAGCTGAGACTCCACTGCCGGGAATAGTTTTTATTTTGATATCTGTGGAACAAATCCTGAATCCTCTACAACACAAGGCAAGCCCCAGTGCATTATCCCCTTCCTTGTGTTTTAAAATCTTTATCACCTTGTTTGATGCATTAGGTAATAGGAATTATGTGCTAAATAGTTGATGCATTTCTTTCCTTGGAAAATTGATTACTTTCCCTTGATACCCTTTTATGAAAAGGATTTTTATGATGCATAACCTTGCTTTAGAAAAACAAAATGTTTTGTTTTAAACAAAAGGTGATGCTTCACAGTGGATGGGAGTTTTTACAAAGAAAAACTTATGATAGTGGATCCATTATGGCTGTGATGGGTTCAACATCGGAAAAGATGTACCTCTGCCAGGTACCAAATTTTGGGATTGAAAATGATAAAGACAAAATGTAACACCCCGGGATCCACAAACACCCCAGAATGCTACTAAACTACACATCTAACATTCATATATAAAATTTCAACAATGTCTCCTTTGAAAATTGCATAAACGGGAAAGCAACAAAGTATAAATAGATATCATGATAAGAAAACATAATAGACATTAATAATCTGCTAGCAATGGGAAGACGACCATAACGACATGAACTGAATTAACCAGTGCGCACGACTAGTTAAAAACAAACATCCTTTGACAAGAAGTTTCTAATTAAATCATGACTGCGCCTGGGCAGCATTATTATGAGAGTGAAGGTGTATGTGCTGCTACTTCCCACTCCCCTTGATGAGCAACAAGCACCTGCATTGAGTAATGCAAGAGTGAGATGAAACATCTCAGCAAGCTAATTGTTTTGACGAGATATTTAAACCACATTGAATTAATCAACATTTTAAAAGAATCACAATCAAGATCAGAAATACTTGTAGATATAGAACTCAGTAGTCACAATATAACCAATACCATCTCATTTTCTCGAACAACCACAATAGGTTGTATAACACTTCCCTGCATCAACAATACCTGCAAATATCACTTCAATGTATGCATAGGAATGCAATGTGTAGGTCCTCTATCTTCATACCTCTGAGGGTATAAAACCACATCATCTGCAAATATCACTTCAATGTATGCATATGAATGCAATGCATATGTCCTCTGCCTTCATACCTCTAAGGGTATGAAGCCGCATCGTACCCCTCCTCGGGCAACGTACGATGCTAAGTTGTACCGGTACGGTCGGACCATAGGTCACGACAAAACTTCAGATGCAAATGAGTCATGCAATGTATATGGGATGCTGCATTTATCAATAAATTTCACTTCCTTTAAATATAATACAAACCTCAAATAATACTTTATCTGCCTTCAGATACAATGCATTCCTCAAATAATACTTCGTATGCCTTTAGATACAATGCAAACCTCAAATAAGACTTCATCTGCCTTCAGGGGTGTGAATTAATCTCATGGGTCATACTTGAACCATAATAATCATCAATATATGATAGAGCATCAACATAATACAATCAAGTAAAACATCATCATAGAGTTCAATTATGAAAGAATCCAATAATTCTGCATATTAGAGTGTAGGTGATAGAAATAACAGGTCAAAACGATAGCAACCACCGCTACATTCACTTGCCTTCATCGAAGAAGAAGAATGTACTAGGCATGATCTGGAGTGTAGCCACCTGCTAGCGGGCATAAAACTTAGTACAAATATTTCACAAACATTTGCCAACAATCAACAAAACACTCCTACACTTGAAACCAAGACCTAGTGGAAAGACTCCCACCCTGAACCACATGCTATACAGCAGCAGCGCTGTTTGTTAATTTTGTATTTTTAAAATTAAAACATTAGTGATATCAAACAAATACTCTAAGAGTATCTACACAAAACAATCTACAACTTCGGTATTCAATGGATAATTAAATTCTGCCATCAATATATTCTAAAACATCTGATAAGATAACTGACTGAATCTGTTTTAGACAGCAGCCTAGTTAACTTCAAAATTCGATATCTCCCAAACTACTAAACCAAAAATTATGACATTCCGCTGGCAGTAAGAACTTTTATCCCTCTACAAAAGTCTCCACAGTTGGAAGAGCCAATTCGGCCATTTACTAGATGAAACCCACCAGTGAACAGACCCGCTCATTTTTATCAGGCAAACAGGAACAACCACAGTTAAACAAACATAACTGGAGTTTTATAAATCATATGAATACACTCTTTAACAATCTGGAAAGCTTATGAAGTTATCTACAACTTTTTTTACCAACCCACAGTTTAATTCCGTTGATAAAATTGCCTAACTCTTAAGAGAACAGATTCTGCACAGAATTATGAGACTGAAACACTGCTATAATCAAACTGCAATAACTTTCTGTTCTGATGTCCGATTGAGGTGTTCTTCGTGGCCACGGAAAGATCTACAAATTATCTACGACTCATATATAGACTTTTTATTTTTTTGAGGCCACTAAGACCACGGAAAACTGACATAAACAAAAACTGTCGAATCTGCCATTCTGCAGAAATTAAATTCGAGATCAAAACCTAACCCCACATCTAATCCAACCTCTAATCCTTCAATCCACATGATCCACAACCTCCAAAAGTATATAATTATAGGGAGGAACAAGGATCCTATCCTTACCTAGGGTTTCCCTAAGAAAATCTGCAAGAGATGGGGGTAGAACATCTCCTTGATCCTCTCTTCCTCTTCAATCCATCTTGCTCCTCCTCTTCTCGATCCTTGCTGCGTGGGGGGAGATCTAGAGGGAGGAGGAAGTAGTGGAGGGTGGCTGCAAGGGGAAGGGGGAGGGGCGGCCAAGGGTGGGGAAAAGGGGGGGGTTGGCGGCCAAGAAAAGGGAAAAATAGGGAGGCGACCACTAGGGTTTTGTGGGAAAAAGAAACGACGCCTCAGATGTCTCTTGACTTTGCATCCAACGGCCCACAACTCTTTCCCCACATCCACGCACCGAAGATAAACCTTTGGCAAGGGCGGGTGACTTGCACGAGAAGGAAGTCTCGGGGTAGTGTCTCCGTCTGAATCGATTAAGGACCGTGTCGATGTAGGCTTGATGATCGAGGACCTTTTAACTGGCCACATGCCTCGTCATGGGTAAGCTTTGCCTCGGGCAGACCAATACCAGAAAGGCCAACACGCAATGGGAGTGGAGAGATGGCGAGAGTAGAGTATACCCTCCGTGGCAAGAGGTTGGACGGTGGTGTATCTGTGCTCTCGGTTGGCGTGAACCCGGTCTGGTCTTGAGAAACCCGGTGGCGAGTTGACATATGCAAGGGTTAAGTGCTACATATGTCGTGTGGTTAGAGATCCCCAGCTGGGTATTAATTGATTCGGATCGCCGTTACTTCTCAGATATGAAGAATTGGTCACTGCCTTACACGTAGCATTCCAGTGAACTGAAAGGGTGGTAAAAGACAGCTAGTGTAGGCCAAGTGCTTGAACTAGGGTAGAAAGAACTCTAGCTACAGGTAATGACTTAACTTGACAAAAAAACTGGATTTTAAGGATCCATTGATAGTAAGCATTTTTGCAAACAGAGTCTTTGATTCTTGATAAAGCCTTACCTTGACTCCCTCAAGCCAGCATATCCTTGAGAGTCTTTTTGTTTTGTCGGGTAAGACTTGCGAAAGTACACTCCGTACTCAGGGTTTTCGAACCCATGTTGTTGTAGGTGAGGAAACAATAGAGTTTTGTTGTGTCTATTCAAAGGTGGTACCTAAGGAAGAGCCCCAACAGTAAAGTTGTTCGCGGGAGGATGTTTGCCTCCCACCTTGAAAACAATGAACTTTTGTGCGAGAGCGTGTTTTGCCTCCCTGGTCTATAATAATACTTTATGCACTCATAATACCCTGGTAATGTAATAATAATAATACTCTCTCTCTATATTTGATGAATGTAAATTAAGTTATTGTAATTTGCTTCTGCTTATTCTTTCCTCGGATGTAATGTAATATCTGCATGACGGGTGAAGCGCTCTTGGGCGAAATGATGAGGATACAGGTACCGAATTTGTCAAGTGATTACGTGCATCTACAGGGTTGTCCAAAGTCCTTAGGACAAGGACAACTGTAGGTGGACCTAATACCTTGGGAGGTTCCGTCACAGCTGGTATCGGAGCGAAACCCATCTCTCTAGATATTACGTAGTACTTCAAAAGAATTTTTAAACACTTACCTAGAGATATTCTTTCATTCTTACCTTACCACTTTTTGATAGTCCCTTGTCTTGTAAAGTTAAGGTAACATAGTGCAATATATAGGAAGTTGGGGATCAACGAAAGTTGATTCCATAATTATCAGGTTATGCATGCATCATGTTTAAGAATATACTAATAAATATTCCCCTCTTATGGAGATATGGCGCGTACTAGGAAAACAACGCGCAAATCTACTGGACCTTTTGGTATGCCATGACATCAGCTAGCTTCTAGGCACGAAGGAAGTAGTAGTGGCAGTAATGACCCAATTGGAGACCTAGAAGCCAGGGTGGAACAACTTTGGTCAGAGTTACGCCACAGGAATAGGGCACGTGAGCAGGACAGTCGCCGTATAGTGGAATTGTCAGCCGAAGTCAGCCGCTTGCAGTACGAGATCTCAGAACGGGATACGACCATTGATTGGGGCCGTCAACTCACGTTCGTTTGCTTGGGACTGCGAAGCAAAAGCTCTAGCTCGTGTGGCAGAGCTTAGTGCATCCCTCGAAAGCTTGCAAGTGTACTATAATACTTTACATGAGGAAGTACATGTATTGTCTCGACTGCACCCAGACGTGCCTTCAAACGTTGCTGCAATGGGAGCCGGACCCTCGGGTACAACAAATGAAGGACCTGATGGGGAGCTGGACCTTTTTAGGCCCCCTCCTTCCATGAACCTTGCTGACGAACGGTCTCGTGCCGCAGGAAATGGAGCAACAAAGGATGAAGAAGACTAGAATAGTATAGTTTAAGTATTATACTTTTGTAAAATAAGTAATGAAGTCAAGTTGTACACTGGAGTCTGTATAATTATTACATTTTGGTAATGTAATATGATGGTGAATGCTGGCATGTTATATTTTCCAAATGTTTCTTTGCCTCAGATGCCATCACGGACTCGCGCACCTAATGGTGCGGGGACTTCCCGCGATAGGGAGGATACTCCTAACCCGCCACCAGTATAACCAACTTTGGCCGAGGCTATCGCTACACTAGTCAATGCCACCACTGATAATGCGGGCTTCTTATGTGAAATGGCGGGCAATTAGTTCCAACAGCATGGTGGAAGAGCTCCTCCTCAAGGACCGCGTGATACTACATATTTGGAATTCTCTGAGACTCGACCTGGCTCTACATCAAAGTAGAAGAACCTTTAGAAGTCGATGAATGGGTTAGAGTGATGGAGCAGAAGTTTGGGTTAATTCGGTGCACAGAGACACAAAAGCCACTGTTTGTCGCACAACAACTAAGAGGGCCCGCCAGTACCTAGTGGGAAAATTTCTCAGCAATCCAACCTGCTGGGCATCAGGTTACCTGCGAGGAATTCAAGCTAGCATTCCGGGAGCATTATGTTCCAGAGGGAGTGCTCCATATGAAACAAGAAGAGTTTATCCGATTAAAGCAAGGGGGAGATAATGTAATGCATTATCTCAATAAATTCAACCATCTCTCCCAGTATGCTATTGACCAGGTGAATACAGATCAGAAAAAGAAGAATTGTTTTATATAGGGACTCAATGACAGGCTTCAACAGAAAATGGCAACATGCTTGGACCTTACCTACAGTAGGGCTGTCAGTAAAACACTAGCACTGGAAGACAAAAATGCAGGACATGGAAAATCAAAAGGGTTTGGAGGTATCAGGTATAATCAGGGGCCTGAGAAGAGAACCAGGTTGGTGATCCGACCTTTTAATCAAAATCGTTCTTCACCTTGCCCACCTTCATATCCATTCAAGCAGCCTATATTTATTCGTCCCACTACTGCCCCCGCTCCTACCAATCAGCTGAGTGCCCCTAGTACTCGTTTCCCTGCTCTCCCCAGTTCTTCCACTGGTTGCTTCAATTGTGGAAAGTCCGTACACTTCATCAAGGACTACCCATACCCGAAGCAAAATAAAACTAATTTTCAGCAGAATTCTGGGAACCCCAAACAAGGAAATGGGAACACAGCTAATACTTCAACGGGCAAGAATTTTAAGAAAACTGGACGAATTTATTATACGCAAGTGGCTACAACACCGGAGGGCAAACCGGTGATGATGGGTACGTTCCTTGTTGCCAATTACTCAGCAGTTATCCTCTTCGATTCTGGTGCATCACATACCTTCATAAGCAAGAATTTTGTGGAAAAGCATAGCATTCCTTGCACTGAATCAAGGGAGGGATTTGTTATCCACTCACCTAGGTGCCGGATATTTACAAAGGAAGTAGCCTTCCATATACCAGTAACGTTGGCCAGACAGAAATTTCCTACCAACATGATTGTGCTAAAGGGGCAAGACATAGATGTAATTCTTGGCATGAACTGGTTAGCCCAGCATAAGGCCATCATCAATACAGATTTAAGGATCATCAAATTAAGCCATGGCCATGAAGAGATTCAATTGTCCATCCCTGTAGTTGGCTCAGCCAAAACATCTGGACGAGTTTATAAAGCTATCGTACAAGAAATCCATGATATTCCAGTGGTATGTGAATTCCCGGATGTCTTTCCTGAAGATTTGCCTAGGTTGCCTCCAGAAAGGGATGTGGAATTTGTGATTGAACTAAAGCCCGGTACGACTCCTATTTCTAAAAGATCATATCGAATGCCACCTAATGAATTGGCAGAACTTAAGACTCAATTACAAGACCTGCTTGAGAAGGGGTTCATTAGGCCTAGTTCATCACAATGGGTGTGGCGGAACCGCCCGAATTATTCCAACTTAAGTGCCTAAGTCCCACCTTAACGGCTATACCACACTTAAATGGGAATAAAACGTCAGTCCCTCGGATCTAGTCCGACGAGGCCACTAACAGGATCAAGTACCACGTACTCACTCGATGGTGAGGCATAGAGCAAATACAATAAAACATAAAACCATGCAGTAAGGAGTATTAAATTTATTACAACATCATCGGAGTTTGGCAAAAGCAGTGATCATTGTTCGGAATGCAGTGGAATAAAACTAACGGAAAAATAAATGGAGAGATGGGGAAGCTTGTCCCATCAATCCTCATGCTCCTCCTCTGCCGAGGTAGGGTCCCACTCGACTGTCCAACCCGGTGGCAAGATGGACGGCCAAGTCACTCCAGCAACCCTGTCCTCCAGAGAACCTGTAAAATTATGCCACAAGCAAGGCTGAGTATACTAATACTCAGCTAGACTTACCCGGTGTGAGGAGTCTACTCCTCTACATCTAGACATGCAGCTGTTTGGCTGAGGGGTTTGGTTTGCCAAAAGCACTAGCTGAGTCTAAAATCAAGTTTTAGCTTTTTCAAGTTTTAGTGTGACTCTCTTAAGACTAAATGTGTACTTATCTAATCATACATGGTATCAAGCATTTAGCATTCAACAACTTTTGCCAATCAACACATTTCCACTTGTTACTCAATGTAGCAGCATGGATCAAGCAGTATCATTAGCTGCGAGAAGCAGACGATTCGAATCGAGTTTTTAAACCTTGCAAGGTAAACCTAAACACACGAAGTAGCGAGGCACTCCGTCCCCACACACATCAACCGTCCCCATCGATTCCCTGGCAACAGAAAGGGGCTCACCGCCTTGGCGTACAATGCCTCACTGACCCCGACTGCTGTCGTGCAGTGACCGCACTTGTACCCACCATAACCGGAATGGGAGACCACGTCTCAGGTCGCGTGAGGAGGGCAATCTGCGGGCAAGTTCACTCAGGTACTAGGCTTACCGATTTACCATATTTCTCGGCATATGTTTAGTACGTTCAAACGCTTGACACATGGTACCACACCTTAATCCTTATTCCAATTTCTGTCTCGTAGACAACCAATCCCCATGGATTGTTGTCCATAGACCATCATCATTACGATATGAAAATGGATACAACCAATTCCTGACCTCGCGCGAGTGCTAGAAAAATCACTCGACTTCTACCGAGATCCTGATTTAGCATAGCAGCTACTCGACCTAGCATACTAGTAGCCATCTCAAAAGGAATCCTGAGTTCATACAACTAGGGTTTCATGCAACTCCTACACTTAAGTGCACGGTACAAGCCTACAAACATTAAGTGTAGTAAAATAGCATATATAAACGGTTATGCATAAAACCGGGGCTTGCCTTCGAGAGCTGGGGCAGGCAGATCCTCGATGGTAGGCTCTGGTGCTGGATCCTCGGCTACCTCCTGAGCAACTCCTTGCTCCGGCACGAGGATGTACTCCCCGTCAGCGAGAATACAGTCTATCGAATGCAATGAATAAGATATATGCTTATTAATGACATGATAAATTGTAAAGGTTATGCATGGTAAAATAGTACTAAGTTTAGCGGAACTCTCGGGTTTCTTTTGGGGTATACTTAAGGGTTTTATACTTTCACCTTTGGGATTGTGAATGAACTTACACTATATATCTATGTTCCTTGAGATCCCTGGAAGGTTTTGGTTGTACGTCATCTATTTCTCCAAAATTTCCCTTTTTCTTCCTATTGTACTTCTTATTAAGCATTTTTGAACTATCATGGTTAGTTAACATTTTCCAAAAATGTTATAAAAATTACAGTGGGTAAGCCATTACCTCTGTGGGTTATTCTAGAAGTTTGAGGTTGAAATTAATTCAGATACTACTTGTGCAAAATTAACAAAAGTAAGGGTAAAAGGACACTTTACACTATAGCCCTAGTTTCTGTGGGGTTTCTCGTTCAACCTTTATTTTTACAAAGATTCCTAAGGAATAATAGGTCTTTGTTTTAAAAATCATAGAAAAAGGCCTAATGAATATTTAGTTGTGATTTTCTAAAGTTTAATGCCAAAAAGGTACTTATAACTAACTTGCTATTTGAAAAATATCAAACAACAGAACTTACATTTTTCCTAGGTTCTTAATAACATATTATGAGTTATCCCAAGGTTTGGGGTGGTTTCTTCTCAGGATTATTTTTCTAAGATTTTCCTAAGTTTTCAGTGTTTTCATAAAATAAAAGGTAATGCATTTCCTTTGTACTAACAGAGGGTCTAACAAACATTTTCAGTAAACTATATTGAATAAGTGGGCTAGCACAAATGTGGTTGCCCCCTGGTTCTTATTTTAAACTACCTTTTCTATTTTCTTTAACTTTGGGCTAAAAAGGTTTTAAATGGTAAACCTTCCTTAATTTGGTGTACTGAGGGGTGTACTATTTTTAAATAGCTTAGGGAGTGGTTAAGTACTTCTCTGATTTCTCTTAACCCCAGTCTAACAGTGTAGCTATTTTTCCCTCTTTTATTTAGCTTTTGGCCAGTTTACTATTTAATTCAAAACTTTAAAATCTTCTGCAATACTTAGGATGTTTTGTATTTTTCCTAAGTAGTTCACATTATTTAGAATCTAGCAAAATTGGTTTGACTAAATTTGGCCAAATAAAACTGAAGTTATAAATTTTACAAGCTCTGTTTGTATTTAAATGAGAAATGTTTAAAAGGTTTTCTGGAAAACCAGTTTACAACGAGGACCCTGGGTTTTTTCCTAAACCAACTCTTTAACTTATGCCCCTGCGCCACTATTCACTTGAGTCTCTAACCATTCAAAACCCCCCTGACTTCTTTTCCTTTCCCCCCGAGACCCCTTCCCCCCTTTAAACAGTACCCGCGGAAGTAATTAGGGCGGCGCGGCTTACCGGTGGCGAGGGAGGTCCTGCGAAGAGCGGGGTTGGCTCCGGGAAGTCCTTGCGGTCACGACGAGGTACGGCTCAACGATAGTGATGGTCGGAATCGGCCGGTCCACGTGCGCAGGCGGGCGAGCTCGTTGGCGGCGGGTGCTCCAGCCTATCCACGGCGATATAGTTCAATCCAAGGGCACAGGAAGCTTCACGGGGTGCTAAGGAGTCTACCCATGCAAGGAATTGAAGAAAGGCTCACCGTGGAGCCCGGTCTACGCTCGCCGGCGATCTGGTGAAGTCCGGTGACCCTGGATCGGTGTCTCCGGCGAGGCAGAGCTTGATTCCTTGCTCTGGGAGTTTCACCAAGGCACGTAGAGTCTCTCTCGAGGGTCAGACGGGGCTGGGAATGGCTTGGTTGGCTGGTTTACGGTGTTGGGTGCTCGGGCGGCCGCTGGCACGCTGTGTGCAGGGCAAACACCGGCGATCTTGCGCTCCGGCGAGGTCGAGAGCGAGCGGGGGCGTACGGTTGAAGCCTTGGCTGGCTTTATAGGTGCGGGCGCGGGCAGTGGCACGGGCTTGGCTTGGCGCGGCGTCGGGCGCGTGGGGTCGGGCGCCGGGCGTGCTCTGGCGAGGTCAGGGCGCATCGAACACGCGGAGGTGTGTTTCTGCCCTTGTTCAAACACTTGCTTAGATCACAAACGTGCGAATCTTGGCAAAAATCCTGCGCAGACCTCTTCCTGGCACCTAGGGCTATCTCTTGTATGTGAGTTCCAATGGGAGATATGCCCTGGCTAGGGAGTTATGCAGACGCCAAATCTGGGTTGTCTCACTGTTCACCCTGAGACAACAGTGATGTCAAATCATGTCAAATGGTTTTGGCTCGGGTTCAAATTTTTCCAGTGGGTTCCTTAGGTAGTTTGGCTCCTTTTTGGTATTCAGACCAAGTGGTTTTGTCACCATTTACTAAGTGAACACGCCTGATCTTTAGATTAGGGTTTATTTTTGAATTAGATAAGATTAGAGAGCTCTAGTGTGCTCTCTACTTAAAGAATGCATTTGGGGTCTTTAAGGGGCCTTTTTGTAATGATTCCTTTACTATTTTTGTAGATACATTAGTGTACTTAAATTTTGGTTAAGGATTAGAAACAAGAACTGACCATTTGATTAGCTTGCCCACTAATCCCTTTCTTGGAAGTCTAGTGCTTTAAGGGGTCTAGGGTTTAACCTCTTTTTCCCAAGGTGACAATTGCTCAAAATGTTTGGGTAAAGCTTTTGTCATTAACATTTCTTAGCTAATCCATGGTTTCCAAGGTTTTGGGGCTCCCTCTCCTCCACTTAAACACATGTGATGACAGGTCATGAGTGCTTGCATTGAGCCAGGGCCTTAGGTAACACCTGGGGTGTTACAGCCCTCCCCCGTTAAAGGAATCTCGTCCCGAGATTTTGAGTAGGGATCCTTTAGAGGGGTACCAAGAAGGTGTGCTGGTGTTGTAGATCCTTTTGTCCAAGTTGTTCTAATTAACTGCTCTTCGAATGTCATTCTCTTTGCAACTTCAGAATGAAGTCCTTTTAAAGTTATTTTCAAAGCTTACTTTACCCTTAACAACTAAGTTTTTCTTATATTTAGATTCAAAGGGCAGGTGGGGGTGGGGTTTTGGATTACGTACCGACTCCTTTGGGTAGAAAGTCGGGGAAGCGAGAACATAGAAAATCCTCAGTCTCCCAAGTAGCCTCTTCTACTGAATGGTGGCTCCACTGAACTTTATACATCCTGATCGACCTTGACCGAGTTGATCTCTCCTTCTGGTCCAATATCCTGACGGGGTGCTCTTGATAAGACAAGTCTGGTTCTATCTCCAATTTTGGTTCCGGTAGCACTTACGTGGGAAAGCGGACACACTTCCGTAGCTGAGATACGTGGAATACATCATGAATTGCTGACATATGCGGTGGCAATTTTAATTAATATGCTACAGGCCCACAAGTCTCTTTGATTTCATAGGGCCCAATGTAGCGGGGAGCTAACTTGCCCTTGATTTCAAATCTCTGAACACCTTTGTTGGGTGACACCTTAATATAAACATGATCTCCCACTTCAAACTGTAGAGGCTTCCTCCTCTTGTCATGATAGCTCTTTTGCCTGGCCTGAGCAGCCTCTAAATTCTTCTTAATGACTCTGACTTTCTCCTCTGCTTCAAGTACCAGGCCAGGTCCAAATATTTCCCTCTCCCCAGCTTGTGACCAATTTAGCGGTGTCCTACACCTTCTCCCATACAGGGCCTCAAAAGGTGCCATCTTTAGGCTGGACTGGTAACTGTTGTTATAAGAGAATTCTGCCAACGAAAGGCACTTGTCCCAATCTTACCATAGTGTAGCACACATGCCCTCAACATGTCTTCCAAAATCTGATTCACCCTTTCTGTCTGACCATCTGTTTGTGGATGGTATGCTGAGCTTCTTATTACATGGGTCCCAAGTGATTCTTGCAATTTCTCCCAGAAACGTGCTATGAACGGCACTCCTCTGTCAAACACAATAGTCCTTGGTATTCCATGCAAACAAACTATCTGGTCAATACAAATTTCGGCGTACTTTTCTGTCCTGTGGGTGGTATGTACTTGCAAGAAATGAGCTATCTTGGTCAACCTATCCACAATGACCCAAATAGAATCGTGGTGCCGGGAGGTATTGGGCAATCCCACAATAAAATCCATGCAAATATCCTCCCATTTCCAAGATGGTATGGGAAGGGGATGTAAGGTGCCTGCCACCTTCAAATGACTGGCCTTGACTCTTTGGCAAGTGTCACACTTAAATATATACTTAGCAATTTCCCTCTTCATTCTGGTCCACCAGTACAAGGATCTGAGATCATGATACATCTTGTTACTGCCGGGGTGCATGGAAAATTTTGAAAGGTGAGCTTCATCCAATATTTTATTTCTTAGCTCGGGATTTTTAGGAACAACCAATCGGTCTCCAAACCATAAAATCCCTTTGTTGTCCTGACGAAAGCATTTGTATTTGTCCACCTTCCATTCGATCATTTCCTTAATGACTTGAACACCCTTATCACCGATCTAAGCCATGACTATCTGCTCATGCAAAGTGGGCTCCACTGAGATATAACTCAAGGTACCTGAGGGAATGACTTCTAAGCTCAACTTGCATAACTCGTCACACAAAGTGGCGATCTTAGAGTCCATGATCCCAAAGTTGCACTGGGCCTTCCAACTTAAGGCATCTGCCACAACATTGGCCTTGCCAGGATGGTAATGCACCTCCAAATCATAGTCCTTGATTAATTCCAACCATCTTCTCTGTCTCATATTAAGATCTGCCTGAGTGAAAATATACTTGAGACACTTGTGATCGGTATAGATATTACAGTGAGCTCCCATCAAGTAATGTCGCCATATCTTCAGAGCATGAACTATGACTTCTAACTCCAGATCATGAGTGGGGTAGTTCTGCTTGTGAGGCCTGAGAGCTCTAGATGCATAGGCAATAACTCGGTTGTCTTGCATCAAGACACATCCCAATCCAGTACCTGAAGCATCGCAATAAACCTAAAAAGATTTGGTGTTGTCAAGCTGTGCTAGCACGGGTGCGATGGTCAGATGCTGCCTCAATGTATGAAAGGCATCCTCACATTTCTACCTCCATTCATACTTTACTCCTTTCTTCAACAATTTATTCATTGGCTTTGCAATCCTAGAGAAATCCGGAATAAACCGCCGATAATACCCTGCCAATCCCAGAAAACTCCGAATCTGCCGCACAGTGGTAGGAGGTTTCCAATCCATCACTTCTTGTACTTTCTCAGGATCAACTGATACACCATCCTGAGAAATGGTGTGACCCAAAAATTTAATCTCTCCCAGCCAGAAATCACATTTGGACAGTTTAGCATACAACTGATGATCACATAGCCTCTGGAGTACAATATGCAAATGCTTAGTATGCTCGGCTTCATTCTTTGAATAGACCAATATATCATCGATGAAGACTACCACAAACTTGTCCAGCTCTGGCATAAATACGGAGTTCATCAAATACATGAAATAGGCTGGGGCATTGGTCAGCCCGAAAGACATCACCAAGTACTCATAAAGCCCATATCTGGTAGAAAAAGCTATCTTCGGAATATCACTGGCCCTGATCTTGATCTGATGGTAGCCAGAGCGAAGGTCTATCTTGGAAAATACCTCGGCTCCCACCAATTGATCAAACAATACATCAATGCGGGGCAAGGGATACTTGTTTTTGATGGTCACCACATAGAGAGGGCGGTAATCAACACACAACCTCAAACTCGCATCCTTCTTCTTCACGAACAAGGCCGAGCATCCCCATGGTGAAATACTTGGGCGAATGAATCCTTTGTCCAACAACTCTTGTAATTGCTTTTTCAATACTGCCAATTCTGCTGGAGGCATCCTATAGGGTCTCTTGGATATAGGTACAGTTCCGGGTTGCAACTCAATTCCAAACTCTATGTCTCTGTCGGGTGGCATCCCTGGTAATTCATCAGGAAAAACATCTGGGTATTCACAGACCACTGGAATCCTTTCGACGGGTGACTCTATCATGGTGAAGGCACAGGAACGGGTACAACCCTGGTTAGGCAAATATAATGTGGTTTCACCACAAGTAGGTGAGTGAATCTCAATGGCCCTTGCTGCAATATCAACTACTGCCTGATGCCTTGATAACCAGCCAGTTCCTAATTTGATGTCCACACTATCCAAACCCAAGATGAGGAGGGTGGTTCTAATCACAAGACTACCAAATTTTATAGGCACCTGCATGTTGATTTGATAGGTGGCAACCCTACCTCCTGGTGTTGAAATTGTAATGCCCCCATTAGTGTGATGGAAAGGTAACTAGCATTTGACACTAAATTTTGCACTGATAAAACTGTGTGATGCACCAGAATCAAAAAGAATGATTGCAGGATAATTCAAAACGGAAAAGATACCAATCATGACGGGTGCTCCCTCTGGAATGTCAGCCATGGTGGTGAAGTTCAGCCTGCCTTGCCTCACTTGCACCTTCTGCATCTTGCCTTGGTTCTGATTGGAATTTTGTCCCTGCCTCTGCTGGTTCCTGGGGCAATTCTTTGCGTAGTGTCCAGTGTTGCCACAGGTGATACATCTGTTGTCATTGGCCTGACGATATTGCTGCTGTGGCTGATTGTTGTTCCTTTGAATTGGGGGCTGAGAACGGTTGGGTGCCTGCTGCTGCTGCTGTGGTCGGATCACCCAACGTCCTTGCTGCTGCTGAGGTCCCCTGTTCTGAGTGTCAGATACAATCCTGAAGCACTGAGGCTGAGCTGAAGGTCCTGCCACAGGGGTCTTCCTTTTCTTTTCTGCCTGGCGGGCTGTGATGCAGTCTTCCTGAGAAATTGCCAGGTTGACTAACTCATTGTAACTGTTGGCCCTGACTGTGTTGAGACGGTCGTGGAGCTTAGTACTGAGGCCCCTCCTGAACCTGTCCCTCTTCTTCTCATCAGTGTCTGCATGATATCCTGCATACTAACACAGGTCATTGAAGGCCTGAGCGTGCTGCAACATAGTACGATTCCCCTGCGTGAGTGCCAGAAACTCATTAAGCTTGCGGTCCATAATGCCTGCCGGTATGTGATGCCCTCTGAATGCTGCCTTGAACTCTCTCCATTCCACCACGTGGTCAACTGGCTGCATAGCGAGGAAGTGGTCCCACCAAGTCCGCGCGGGTCCGCAAAGCTGCTGGGTGCCGAACCGGACCTTAGCCACATCTGAACAAACTCCATTAAGCAGTGGGAATTTGGATTCCACTACCCTGAGCCAAACATCGGCATCAAGTGGATCCTCTGCCCAAGTGAACAACGGCGGCTGAGTGCTGAGGAACTCCTGTTAAGTGGCCGCTGCCGGGGGATGCTGATGGTGATCACCACCACCATAGTGCTGAGGTGGCGGCTGACGCTGAGCCAACTATCGCAGAATCTCATTCTGCTGAGCCATCAGTTCCTGCATGGTAGGAGGCGGTGGCGGGGGTGGAGGAATGCGCTCATTCTGTCCACGATGCGCTCTTCCTGCCTTCTAAAAATTTAGGATGCTCTTAATATCATACTTCTGATGTCAGGGTTCATACGTGGTGAAAGATTTAAAAGGACAAGATTTGCAAAATGCCAACATTTCCTTGCATATTTCATAAAAATACCACATGACATAAAACTTCCTTCATAATTAAAAGTTGACATCATCCACCATCCATAATTCCAAAAGAGTTTGTTACTATTACATCAACGATCAAAAGACTCAACTCTGTCTAACCTACTACCCCAAGGGTGCAAAAGCTCAGCTAGCATCGAGGAGTTTTACTGCCACACATTTGTAACCCTAACCCTGCAATCTAGTGAGCAAACGAGGCAACGCTTGACTCAGGGGAAGGGGGTCTCCCTGAGCCAGCAGTGTCCAGGCTGGATGCGGGCTCCGGCTCCACTCCTCCCTCGATGTCAACATCCTCGTCGGCCTCCATGTCTTGAATCTCCTGATGGTGCATATCCAAGTGCTGGTTAGCCTCCTCAAGTTGCTGTTGAGTGTTTATCAGCTGATCCTCGAGAACCTCAATGGTGTTCTCCCTGGCTCCTACTAGCTCCTCAAGCTCCTAGATCTGGTTGGCCATCTGCTCCACCTGGAGGTCCTTTTCCACCATCTCAGTAGATAGGTCTACCACAAGTTCCTCCCTGTTATCTAGGGTGATATTGGTAGCCTCCAACAAGCCCATTAGCTGAGACATTGCCTCTCCTCGCACCGCTTGCAGGCGGTACAGGGCATTCATGCATCGCACCGTTAGGTGAGCAGTCTGCCCTGGGTAGAGAGCCCACACATCCTTGGCATGCTCCACTTGATCCTTCCACATTGGGTCATCCTCCTTTTCAGCGGGGAACAAACCAATGCGGTGAGTGGACAGCTCCAAGGGGTGAAAACCACAAAAGGTCGTCAGCCCATGGAGAGCAATGGCCTCGATGGTGTCTTCAGCCTGGTATCCAAAAGACTTAGAGTCCAACGAATGCCAGCCTGGCTGTAAGGGATGAGGCTCCAAGGTCATCCTCACCCTACAATGGGGCACCCCGTGCTCCTCGAAAAGCTGCACCGCGTACTGGGGAGGCGTCGTATAATCGGCTCCCTGCAGCACCTCCCACAAGATGCGAGGAAAACCCTCTCGTGCAAGTCCATCCGTGTGGGAATGTGCGTTCCCTCCTTCCAAGGATCCGTGAGAAGCCATCTGTGTACGGGTAAGAGTAAGAGAAAAAGAAAAAGAATTATAAAATAAAAGGGAATCAAGGCTTGGCCTTTCGAAGGTTACGATAAGGTCACATGTTGTACTTAATCTTTCGTTATCATGCCTCATAGCATTTAAAGTTCTTAACCAATTGCCAAGTAGTTTGAATAAATTATGCATGCATGCTCGTCCTAAACGACCTCAAATCAACTTAGAGGGAATAGGGAAAATCCCCATCCCTTACAGTAGCCGGTAGGGCTCACTCAATTAGCCACCTAGCTACCCTTCTATTATCCTAAGGCTTCACGCTCTATGTTCATCCTGATCGCCTTACCGATCTATCCAACATGGGTTTCTAACATGTTTTACTTTTCAAATAGGATGGTAATTACAGTTTATTGATTCCTCTGTGGTGGTACATGCTCCAATACCAGTTGTGGCGGAACCGCCCGAATTATTCCAACTTAAGTGCCTAAGTCCCACCTTAACGGCTAGACCACACTTAAATGGGAATAAAATGTCAGTCCGTCGGATCTAGTCCGACGAGGCCACTAATAGGATCAAGTACCACATACTCACTCGATGGTGAGGCACAGAGCAAATACAATAAAACATAAAACCATGCAGTAAGGAGTATTAAATTTAATACAACATCATCGGAGTTTGGCAAAAGCAGTGACCATTGTTCGGAATGCAGCGGAATAAAACTAATGGAAAAATAAACGGAGAGATGGGGAAGCCTGTCCCATCAATGCTCATGTTCCTCCTCTGCCGAGGTAGGGTCCCACTCAACAGCGTCGCGGCAACCCCTTCTCGCCCTCCACCGACGAACCTGGATCACGGTGGCGGCGCAACTTCCTCATTCTCTCTCTCGTGTTCTTCTTTTGCTCTCCTGGTGCGTGGCATTGGTAGGAGGGGCCCCGATTTTATACTCCGAGGAGCACGACCCAAATCCCGCCTTGGTTGTTCGGTCCCCGGAGTTCTCCGCATGGAGGGAATGCGCGCGTCCGTCGCTGACTCTATTCCTATCCAGAGGAGGAAGCTGACACAGGCGGCCCCATGCGTCAGTGGGTGGAGGGGAAACTAAGCGATAGGGCCCGCGTGTCAGCGAAACAGGCGCGGGCGCGAGATCTTCCTAGCCAGTGGGCCTGCATCGTCAGCGGCAGCAGAGCAAGCCAAGGCGCGCGCGGGCAGGCCACCGTAGAGAATTGGGCCGGTTTCGGCCCAGGTAAAGGTGAGGATTTCACTTTTTCTTTTGTATTTCTTTTACTGTTTTCTATTTTAAATTCCAAATTCAAACAGAATTCTAGTTTCAAATTTCAAATACATATTTAGTCAGAACTTAAATACGAATACTTGAATATATTTTTACTAATCTATTCGTTATTTTATTTATAAAAATGCTTTTGAATATGTCACTTGTATATTTCGAATTGTATTTATTACATATATATATATATTTTTTAAATTAATTTTTAATATAGGTCATATGTTTACTTAGATATTTCAAGGAAGTGTTTATAAATATATTACCCATATAAGTATCTTATTATATACCCCTCCCCTTATAAAAGAAGACATTTCTTTAAAGAAAACATGCCTCATTAATAGGATACATGATTAACATAGATTCCTCATTTCATTTTTTTGACTGGCTAGGGTTTTAGAAGCTAGATTCCAGGGTTTACAAATCCTACCCCCTTAACAGAAATCTTGTCCTCGAGATTTGTAAGAAAAGAGATATAGGAAGAGTGGTTCTCAATTTAGCTTTTAGTTTCTAATTATTTCAAAAATCAAGAGCCTCTCTTTTTTTCATTAGTGAGTGATTAGGAGGGCATGGGTATCCAGCTACTTATTATGTAGGATATAGACTGGACAGGTTGAGGTAGGAAAGATTATGGTAAGGAAAAGACTTCATCCGAAATGTTTAAGTCTTGATTCACTTTGACTGTTATCTCCTTCCTTGTCGATGTTGATCTTTTCTTCTCCGGTATTGGTCTCATCAATTTTAGGTTAGTGTATATCATCGGAGTTGGGCATATGGTTGAAATAGTTATGGGTGAGATGGACTACATGATGTAGGTCAAAATCTGGTTTGATGTTAGGTGGGGGTTAATAGATTATGCAATCCATCAAGACTCTATTGGTTGGGTTGGTCTTATGCTCGGTGTTGAGTTGGTCTAATGCACTAATTTAGATTTAAGTGCATTAGGCGTATGGTCTTATCGTTTGTACCAGCATTAAGTAACTCACACTAGATTAGATCATATAAGATTAGATAGGATCTAGATTAGATTGGTATGTATAGTTTGACTAGATAAGATCTAATTAATTTGCATTAGATCATGGTTGTTAAACTAGGGTGGATAAGTATGCTTAAGATGGATCCATAAACATAAGATAGAATCTTTTGAGGTCAGTTAGATCTATTAAGGTGAGATAAAGTTTTTTTGAAGATAAGATGAGTCTACTAAAGTAATATAGTATCTTTTAAGAAAAGGTAGATCTATTAAGCTTAACATATTTTAGTGGGGGATAATCCAAGTTGGCTAGTTATTTTATCAACATTTTTTACTATATGTATATACAGATGTAATTGTGAACATTACTTCACAACTCATCACACTCAATCAAAGATCCAAATCAGACAAATATCATAAAAACAAGCATTCAAGAACCTAGATACCTATAAAAATAGTTTTGTTTTTGTTCCTAATATTAGGTCTCCTATTCTTAAAGGTCACTTTAGGCACATGATTTCAAAGTGTGAAATCAACATTTGTCTTTAGAAGGAAAAGGTAAGAATAATCAGAGTAAAGCAGAAATAGATGAGAAAAAGATTAAGAAAAGTTTAGAAAAGAATCAGAGTAGCAAAGGTAAGTAAGTATTGGTTGTCCAGTTCTATCTAGGTTTCGTCCTACAGTCAACATTCCTCTGATACCACTTCTGTCACACCCGGGTTTTAGGGGTCCAAAACCCGGACGCGAACATAATCACCAGGTGTGCTGGGACCAAGTCTCACACATATGGTGAATCATGGCACAAGATCAAATGTCACATCTTTACTATATAATAAGAGTTCTATACAAAATAAATAAATAAATAATTTACATTATAAGGAGACAACGGTCCAGCAACCCAAAGTTGACTGGGAGACGACGACCTAGACCTCTCACGAACACATCGCAACATCCTCCATGCGCCTCATCCTGTGGTACCTGTTCTTGACCTGTGGGGGGGTGTGTGAGACAGCAAGAGTGAGCTCACATGCGTTCATTGCTCAACAAGTTGCGGGGAATAATGTGCATGAACTCGCTAAAGAAGGGAGCTCATGTGAAGTGTAAGGCTTACCAACAGAGATGGTTGAAGCTGAGCATTGATTTTAGAGTTGGTCAAAATTTTATTAGCAATTACTAAGTATAAGTAAATACCAACCCAATTAAGTAATAGAACAAAAGTAATAACAACACCTGCGATGCAATGCATATGACAAATTGAATTTAGTTTCCATAGATTAATCATGTGAGGGTCCGAGCTGCTCATGACCGTGAGCACGGCTAGTATACCAGTTTTACACTCTGCAGAGGTTGCGCATCTTTACCCACAAGTCATGTTACCCATCTGCCAAGGGGTCATGAATCCCATACACCTCTACCAAGGAGGCGAGGCAGGGTAACACTACGAGGCCTTTACAAAGTTCCACTAGCTTCAGAAAACCCGTTACAATTTATAGGAAGCTCCAATGCAGGGATCCCTTGCCTGACCGCCATCGCAACAAAATCAACCAAGGACCTCCCCACACTGACCACTCCCCTACTGCCCTTGCCCCTTTTATGTAAGGTAGTCTTCCACTAGCTTTCCTAATTAATCAGCCAAGGGCGTCCCATCAAACCCTTGTGGTAGCACTGTTTTCCCGGGTGGTCGCTCCATGTTCCAATTAACATAATGATCTTATCATGAACAGTAAATAACAACTGATAACAAAAGTATAATCATGAATAATGTGTACCTCAATGCCCAAATCCACATATAGCACTAGCAAGTACTACCCAAAAAGTTCAGTGGTAAACAAGGCATAAAGATAGTCAAACTAGGGTAACCTATTAGGTCCCATCAAAATTAACCTATGCAGATTATTATGATTAATCAGAACATGACTGGGTAAAAAGAAGTGATCAAGGGCACAACTTGCCTAGGATTTGAGATTTCAGGTACCAGGATGATCTTCAGGTGACTCATAACCTCGCGCTAGTCGTAGCAATACAAACAAGCATGGTATATGCAAAATTAACATCACACCAAACATAAGAATGAACTGTGTAATAATATTCTACGCTGCGTAATTATATCGTAGGAACAAGAATCATTAATTTTGGAGTTATAGATTTTAAGCTATGTATTTTTCAAAAGTTCTATGTGCTAGGTACAAGATTAGTTAGGAGATTAAATTTAATATGGTTTTCATGTCAAAACAGAAACACTAGTTGATAAACAATAATATTACAAAATTATAGAAACTGGAATGGATCAAATTGGTCTTAATATTATTTTTCTATGAATTTTACAAGTTTCAAGCATTGTTTTTTATTAAAAATCATTTTCCACAATTTATTATCTAATTTCACTGCTCACTGGAATGGGCGCATTATTTCCTAAGAGATCAAGGGCTAAACTATAAAAATCCCGAGATACATAGTTATTCAGTGATGGACTGCGGGTTATTTTTGAATAATCCTAGGGGCTCTTTAGAAAAATAATCGCGACAAAGGGGTAGGAGCTAACACCAGCCGCCAGATCAAAATCCTAGGGTTAGGATTAGATTCTGACCCACCCGAAATGGTACGCGATCCCAGCCTCAAGATCCTAATCCTACGGTCACGATTTTATGAAATGAGATCCAACAGGATCCGCCTGTTAACAGATCAGTGGCCCAGATCGATCACGCGAAAGGGTACTCTCCCGTCAAATATGGAGCTTCCACTCCACGATCAACGATTGGCGCCATTCTTCGCCAACCGGATGCCCTGTAGCGACAGCGCCCCCAAGCTAACAGCGCCGCAGACGCCGGTGACCACGATTCACGCGCCCCCGAGCCCCAAATTTGAAATTGAACCGAGCAACACAAAGAGAAGAACAAGGCGAACAACATTGGCTACTTACTGGAGTTGATAGCGGACAGAGCGCGGTTAACAACGTTGGACAGCGGCCCGGCGGAGGTGCTGTGATCCCGGTGAGAAATCACCGGCAACCAAGTGGTTTTCCCCCTCCCGTGAAGGTCACTGGCACTCCCAGGAAGACGCAGCGAAGCCCTCAGGCTTGGTGCGAGACACCCAATGCGACGCCCACGCGAATCAGCCGTAGCGGCGGAAATTCGTTCTTCCGGGCACAAATGGCGTGCCCACAATGTGGTTCCCTGGAGTCGATCCCGATGACGCGGCCTGTGGTTTCTCTCACCCCCTCGATTCGTTCAGGCCAGCACGACAGCGCCGCGGCAACCCCTTCTCGCCCTCCGCCGACGAACCTGGATCATGGTGGCGGCGCAGCTTCCTCATTCTCTCTCTCATGTTCTTCTTTTGCTCTCCTGGTGCGTGGCATTGGTAGGAGGGGCCCCGATTTTATACTCCGAGGAGCACGGCCGAAGTAGTCGGAACCCGAGCCCAAATCCCACCTTGGTTGTTCGGTCCCCGGAGTTCTCGGCATGGAGGGAATGCGTGCGTCCGTCGCAGACTCTGTTCCTATCTAGAGGAGGAAGCTGACACAGGCGACACCATGCGTCAGTGGGTAGAGGGGAAACTAAGCGATAGGGCCTGCGTGTCAGCGAAACAGGCGCGGGCACGAGATCTTCCTGGCCAGTGGGCCTGCGTCGTCAGCGGCAGCAGAGCAAGCCAAGGCGCGCGCGGGCAGACCACCGTAGAGAATTGGGCCGGTTTCGGCCCAGGTAAAGGTGAGGATTTCACTTTTTCTTTTGTTTTTCTTTTACTGTTTTCTATTTTAAATTCCAAATTCAAACAGAATTCTAGTTTCAAATTTCAAATACATATTTAGTCAGAACTTAAATACGAATACTTGAATATATTTTTATTAATCTATTCGTTATTTTATTTATAAAAATGCTTTTGAATATGTCACTTGTATATTTTGAATTGTATTTATTACATATATATATATATATTTTAAATTAATTTTTAATATAGGTCATATGTTTACTTAGATATTTCAAGGAAGTGTTTATAAATATATTACCCATATAAGTATCTTCTTATATACCCCTCCCCTTATAAAAGAAGACATTTCTTTAAAGAAAACATGCCTCATTAATAGGATACATGATTAACATAGATTCCTCATTTCATTTTTTTGACTGGCTAGGGTTTTAGAAGCTAGATTCCAGGGTTTACACCCATTCTTTGTGCTCTTGCAAAAGGAGGTCCTACTTTCAACTAACGATTTACCTTCATCGCTGCCTAGTGTTGTTCTTGATCTCTTACAGGACTTCGAAGATGTTTTTCTTGATGAGATACCAGCTAGACTTCCTCCACTCTGTGGAATTGAGCATCAAATTGATTTGGTACCAGGTGCTTCGCTTCCAAATCGTCCAGCCTACCGCACCAATCCTGAAGAAACAAAGGAAATCCAGTGACAGGTAAAAGAGCTTTTGGACAAAGGGTATGTTCGTGAATCTTTATCACCATGTGCAGTTCCCGTTCTTTTAGTCCCAAAGAAAGATGGCTCTTGGCGCATGTGTGTTGATTATCATGCTATCTGTTGGGACCATGCTTCGTCGCCGAAGGTCCTGCAGGAGGAAACAGCTTCGGCAAAAGCTGCTTATACGTGATGCCGAAGCTACCACTCATGAAGCTTCGGTGTTATAGCGTATCCAGAGATGAAGGATCGAACCGACTTAAAGATAGAATGACCTTTAGTCCATGAGGGTCTGAGTCATTGTTGTAAACTTTTATAAGGGGTATGATTGTAATTCCTTACAGGCTGTGTCCTGTGCCTATAAATAGTGAGCAGTATTCCTTTACTGTTCACGCAATCCTGTAATTGCAAACGCATTGCTCTAGAATTATTGTTTTCTGTCAAGGCAAAGGTATAAATATGCCTAAACATTATGTTTTGAATTTAAATTTATATAATAAAATATGTGAATAATGTTATCTATATATGGCATATCTCTCTCTAATACTTCATGTTTTATATTTTATTTTATATTGTTTTATAAGTCTGATCACGAAGGTATGACCTTCGTGATATTTTGCTCATGGTCTTCGTCCGAAGTTCATTAAATCCTTGGGGAGATAATGCTTCAGCGGACGAAGGGCATTAATATTTAACATTTTATGTTGCCTTGTTCTTGATTCATAGCATTTGAGAACAAGTCCCCAACATTGGCGCCCACCTCCGGTGAACTCACTTCCACTTTTTGAGCTGATGGCTTCGTTCAAGAACCAAGCTGGAACTGCTTCGGCTTCAAAGCTGATTCTCCCGATAACAGGCGGTTCATGCTCAGAGCCGGCTAACAAGAAGCAGAAGAAGGAGGCACAGAGAAGAGTACAACATGTAGGGGTACAAGGACCCTTCATCAAATCAAGATGGTCTCACATCCCAATTACCTTTTCTCAAGAGGATCTTCAGCTCAAGGATTACCCACACAATGATGCTATGGTTATCTCTTGTGTGATCAAAGGATTTCTGGTTCATAATGTTTTGGTTGATACAGGCAGTGCAGCTGATATCATATTTGCCAAAGCCTTCAGACAGATGCAAGAGCCCGAAGACAAGATCCATGATGCCACACATCCCCTTTGTGGCTTCGGAGGAAGGCAGATTGTAGCACTTGGCAAAATCACAATGCCAGTAACCTTCGGATTTTTTAACAACACAAGAACTGAACAAGTTGTGTTTGATATTGTTGACATGGAATACCCTTACAATGCAATCATTGGTCGTGGTACTCTCAATGCCTTTGAAGCAATTCTTCATCCAGCATATCTTTGCATGAAGATACCTTCGGACCAAGGGCCCATTGCTATTCATGGAAGTCAGGAAGCTACCAGAAGGGCTGAAGGAAACTGGACAGACTCAAAAGCAATCCATAACATAGATGGAGCTGAAGCTTGTGAGCAATACAAGTTCAGAAGGGAGAAAGCTGCTTCGGCTGATCAGCCAAAGCCCATGCTCTTATGCGAGGACATAGCAGAGCAGAAGGTGCTATTGGGATCCCAACTGTCTGAAGAACAGGAGAAAACCTTGATAAGGTTTCTGTTCAACAACAAACATGTTTTTGCATGGTCAGCTAATGATCTTTGCGGAGTCAACAGGGATGTTATTGAACACTCGCTCAATGTTGATCCATCCTTCAGACCCAGAAAGCAGAGGCTTCGGAAGATGTCTGATGACAAGGCCGAAGGTGCTCGGAATGAAGTGAAAAGACTCCTCAGTGCCGGAGTTATCAGAGAGGTAAAATACCCAGAATGGCTGGCTAACACTGTTATGGTAAAAAAGGCCAATGGTGAATGGAGGATGTGTATTGATTTTACTGATCTCAACAAGGCCTGTCCGAAGAACGAGTTTCCATTGCCAAGGATAGATTCCCTAGTTGATGCAGCAGCTTCATCAGAGCTTATGAGTCTGCTGGATTGTTATTCAGGCTATCATCAAATTTGGATGAAGAAGGAGGATGAGCCAAAAACCAGCTTCATAACCCCTAGTGGAACATATTGTTACCTTCGGATGCCTGAGGGGCTCAAGAATGCTGAGGAAGCTTCAGCAGAATGACAACGAAGGTTCTTCATTCTCAGATAGGCAGAAATGTGCTAACTTATGTTGATGATATCATTGTAAAAAGCACGAAGCAAGAAAATCACATTGCTGATCTGCAGGAGACCTTCGATAATTTTAGACAGGCCGGTTTAAAGTTGAATCCAGAAAAATGTGTCTTCGGAGTGAAGAAAGGGAAATTTCTTAGCTGCCTAGTTTGAACAAAAGGGATTGAGGCTAATCCAAATAAAATCGAAGCTATCCTTCGAATGGAACCACCAAGTACAAAGAAGGGGGCTCAAAGATTGACAGGAAGACTGGCATCTCTCAACAGATTCATATCTAGATCAGTAGAGAGAAATTTACCATTTTTCGAAGTGCTGAAGTCAGCCGAAGTTTTTCGATGGGGACCAGTCCAGTAGAGAGCCTTCGAAGAGCTGAAGCAATATTTTATAGACCTAACAACACTAACTCCACCAACGCCAGGGGCTCCTCTGTTGTTATATGTGGCAGCTTCGCACTCAGCGGTAAGTGCAGCACTTGTCTAGGAGAAGCTTGAAGGCCAAGTCAAAAAGCAAGCCCCAATATACTTTGTATCCGAAGTTCTTAGTTTATCAAAGAAAAATTATACAGAATTGGAGAAGGTGCTGTATGCTGTTTTGATGGCCTCCAGGAAGCTTCGGCACTATTTTCAAGCATACAATATAGTTGTTCCTTCTTCACAACCGTTGAAGGATATTATGAGAAATAGAGAAGCTACTGGAAGGGTTGGAAAATGGGCTGCGGAACTCAATGAATTTTGTATTGATTATGTGCATAGATCTTCGATTCAGTCCCAAGTGTTGGCAGACTTCATTGCTGACTGGACGCCAGAGGCTCAGGAAGAAGAAACGAGTAAAGATGCCGAAGTTTGGATAGTATTTTGCGATGGATCTTGGGGAACCTTCGGAGCAGGAGCAGCTGCTGTGTTGGTCGCACCTTCCAAAGTTAAAACTTGTTATGCAACAAGACTTGATTTCAGTTGCACAAATAACATTGCTGAGTACGAAGCTTTGCTCTTGGGTCTTCGGAAGTTAAAGGCGATGGGAATTAGAAGGGCGGTTCTTAAAACTGATTCCCAGGTTATTTCTGGTCATATTGACAAAAGTTATAAAGCAAGAGATTCGAAGCTTAAAAAATATTTAGACACGGTCCGAAGGATTGAGGCTTCCTTTGAAGGGTTTTCTGTTAAAAATATTCCTCGTGGAGAAAATGAATATGCTGATTTATTAGTCAAGTCAGCAGCATAGGGGCTGCCCTTACCTTTGGAAGTATTTTTCGAAACAATAAAAGCACCTTCGGTTGAGCTTCTTGAAAGAGCAGTCCTCAACATATCCCCTGTCTATAGTGAAGACTGGAGAACTGAGATCATCTCTTTCCTTCAGGGTAACATTCTTTCAGATGACGAAGCTTATAACAGGAGGATAGAGGCAAGAGCTCGACCATATGTTATAATAGAAGGGGAACTATACAAGCGTGGGGTCTGTTCTCCGTTACTCAAGTGTTTATCCAGAGCCGAAGGTATAGAATTGATGAAGGAAATACACACAGGCCTGTGTGGATCTCACATTGGATCTAGGCCTTTGCTTGGAAAAGTTTTTCGTCAAGGATTTTATTGGCCAAAGGCAGCTTCGGATGCAGCGGAATTAGTCCAAAAATGCGAAGGTTGTCAGAAATGTGCAAGAGATCAAAAACAACCTTCGTCTCTAACCCAGTTAATACAACCCACTTGGCCGTTGCAAAGGTGGGGCCTTGATTTGTTAGGTCCGTTACCACCAGCACAAGGGAACTTAAGATATGTTGTAGTGGCAGTGGAATATTTTTCTAAATGGATTGAGGCAAAGCCTTTAGCCACAATAACTTCGGTCACTATTCAAAAGTTTTTCTGGCAAAATATTGTTTGTCGCTTCGGAGTGCCGAAGGCTATTACTGTGGATAATGGGACGCAGTTTGATTCCGAAGCTTTCAGAGAATTTTGTGATCAAATTGGCACGAAGATCCATTTCGCATCAGTTCGACATCCGGAGTCAAATGGACTTGTTGAAAGGGCTAATGGCATCATAATGATAGGAATAATGAAGTTAATCTTCAATCAGCCCAGGGGAAAGTGGCCAGACGAATTAATCAAAGTGGTGTGGAGTCACAACACAACAATATCAAGATCGACATGTTTTACACCATTCAAATTATTGTTTGGTGACGAAGCAATAACTCTAGATGAAGCAAAAGCAGGATCAATAAGAATAGTAGCTTCGGCAGAAGACGAAGCTGAAGCTAATTACTCTTTGGAAAAAGATGCTATAGAGGGGATCAGGCTTCAAGCTGTGGAAAACATTAACAAATACCAAGTTGAAACAATAAAATGGCATGATAGAAAGGTTCGGCTAAAGAACATTGAACCAGGACATTTGGTGCTTCGAAGAGTAGCCAACCCAGAGGCAGTAGGCAAGTTACAGCTGAAGTGGGAAGGACCTTTTCTGGTAGTATCTTCGTCAAGACCTGGTTCCTACAGATTGAAGGATATGGACGACAACGACATTCCTAGATCATGGAATGCGGACGAGCTTCGGCGATATTATGTTTAGCTTGATGTAATTTTTTCTATTCTTTCTTGTGGCACCCTTTTCCTTTCCGAAGGGGCAGAAAGGTTTTTAATGGGGCCACAGCATGTAATTTTTCTTTTTCTTATTTCAAATTTATAAGAGCGATATCCGCCAAAGATGTAAATGTAAAAGCTGAGAACGCACCATCGAGTGCAAAAGGAAAAAGAAAAGAAAACAGGGAGAAGCTCAAAAGTCGTTCCTAAGGGAATGCAGAGCTTGCAGCGAAAAATAAACGCTGATTCCGCCGAAAGTAAAAGGTGAAGAAGCTCCTAAGGGAGGCTTGCAGCGAAAAATAAACGCTGATTCCGCCGAAAGTAAAAGGCGAAGAAGCTCCTAAGGGAGGCTTACAGCGAAAAGTCAGCGCTGATACACCGAAAAGTAAATGGTGAAGCCAAAAAATAAACGGCAAAAAGATTTGAGTCATTCCCAAGGGAATGAAGGCTATGATTATGGTTTCAAATATACATTTGGATATTCATTTGCACGATACATTACATCATGACATTTGCATTCATAAACATTCATTTAGACATATATAGGATCATTATCATCATATCATACAGAAAAGGCAGATGCTTCGGCTATAAGGAAAACACTTCGGAGAAAGAGGAAATTCTCATGCTTCGTTGTTTACGAAAAGAAGGGAAGGTGTTTTTTGCCTTCGGCTCAAAAATAAAATTTCGTCCACAGCAAAGCAGATCGTACACGGATAAAGGGGGAAAGATATATTACAAGGTACGCACAAATTTACATAAGTTTTTGTACAATTATATTACAACAATTTTTCTAGAATCTTTTGCAGAAAAGTCCTTCGTAGCATCTGTTAAGCTTCAGCTTGTTATTCTTCAGTTTCATCATCCTGCACATATTAAAACGGAATGAGAAAGGTGCAGAGTTCAAGGAGAAGGTAAAAGTAACAAGTCTAAGTTTCTCACTGGCTTAAGGTGGCTCCGAGCTTCGTCACCAGCCATTTTTCGCCCGCCGTTTATCCAAATCTGGGTCATAAACCTGTTTCCTATGCTTCGGGCTAGGCTTGGGATGTCAACCAAATCTGCCAGTGACAAACTGAAGTTTGGCCTATTTACAATCTTCCCGTACGTGCAGCTAGCCTTCAGGAAAGCGGTAGCCGTGCCTCGAGAAGCTAGCAGGGCGCAGAAATCAGCATGCCCAGCAATAACTTTGTCAAGTGCATCAACTTCGCCCTCAATGTATTCCAAGGTGCTTGGCAGGTTTTTAGCTGAAGGTGTCAACTTATCAGAGCTGGCTCCAATTGAGTGAAACACATCCTTCAGCCGCTGCAGACATCGGCTCCCGAAATCTAAGCATTTCTCCTGAAGCTCCTTCAATGATTTTTGCAAATTTGAATTCTTCTCGATTTCGGTCTTGAGATTTGTTTCGAGATTCTTCTTTTCCTGCTCAGATTTTTCTGATTTTATAAGTAATTCATTGTTTAATTTGTTATTTTCGGCTTGGGCTTCAGCCAGTGAACCTTCCATAGAACGAATGACGAAGTCTTTCTTTTCCAAGGCAGCTTCGTGATCTTTAACTTTGATTTCAAGGTCTTGAATGACGGAGTCTTTTTCTTTCAGAGCAGCTTCGTAATTTCTGACTTTGTTTTCTAGATCTTTGATGGTAGCTTCGTTTTTCTCATCTTCAAGATCTTGTTGCATTCTCAGCACTTTACTTAGAAGTATACTCTGCCAAAACAACCTTCGTTAGAAAACATATTAATTCAAAAAACAATAAAAAGTTGAGTTTTTACCTTGAAATTAGCATAGAGCAAGCTACCGGCAATATGCTGTCGCTGGTACTTGCAGAGGTCCGCTTCTATCTTCGGCAGGCCAACGTTTTTTGAGAAGGTCCTAACAACTTTGGCCTCGGTTCGGTTCCGAAGGCATCTCAGCTTCCCTTCATTGACTCCACCAAATAGCAGAGACCCTGGTTTGTATCCACATGATATAGCATTTTTCTTTAGCTCTTCTTTTTCAGCGTCTGTTAACTCTTGTCCAAGTATATCTTGAAAATTAAAATTTTCTTCTTCCAAAGTGTCTTCAATCTGCTCTTTTCCTTTTTTAGTTTTCGTGTTCACCGCAACCACATTAGCTTCTTCTTCAGCCATTCTCAAAAGTATATTGTCAATATCTTCCAGGTTAGGATCTTCGGTGGTCCCGGTTTCGGCTCCGGTGGTTTCGGCTTCAGTGGTTGCTCCGGTAGCTTCGGCTCCGGTGGCTTCGGCTCCGGTGGTTTCGGCTCCAGTGGTTTCGGCTCCTGTGGTTTCGACTCCGATGGCTGTGGTTTCGGCAGTGACAATTTTTGACGCCGATGTTGGTGGCGGTGTCTGATGAATGACATCAGCCACTTGGATAATTCTTCGTTTTTTCGGCATTGCGGGACTTTCTGCTGCCGAAGCTTCTTTGTCCTTCTGAAAAAACTTCATCAGTTCTGGCGCCAGCGGACTTAGCTTGACAGGCAAAGGTTCAGTCATTACCTTCAGAATCTCTTCCACTTCGGCAGCAGAAGGTGTTGCAGGAGCTTCCTCCTCTCGGGCCGATGTCTTTGGTTTTGGAGATGCAGGTTTTGGAGATGCAGCTTTTCTTTTCCTTGGAGCAGCTATCTTCGGCTCAGGGCTCAGTTTTTCAGAAATTTCTTTTTCCTTTTTAGCCAATTTGGTGCTTTCTTTGTCTAGGGCGCTGGCAATCCTCTTTCTCTTCGGGCCTTCGGCATCTCCGCCCAGTTGCTCATAATCAGGGTAATCAATATTCAAGGCATCTAGCACACGATTCAATCTTCGCTTCGAATGAGTGCCGAAGGCTGCAGTCATCAACTGATCTTCTTTCTTAGAATAATTTCCAAGGATATCGTTGCACATAATCTCGACTATGTCCAACCACTCCTGGCAGGGTTTTTAAAGTGTTTCCTAAACTTGTAGTAATAAGGCAATCGAACAAGTTCTCCCTTTTTCTTTTCTCCCTCCAGCTTCGGCATCTCCCACTCCCTCATTGTTGGGAACACTTTAAAAGCCAAAAATTCCTGCACCAAGTCTCTAGTGCCAATATGATCTGAAATCACGCGGAATTCAGCTAAAGCAATCTGGCTCAGGCTCCCCCTTATCATGTTGCATCGGGGCCTCGTCTCTCCGAAGATTAGCTCTAGCGGACTCTGGACCAATTTATCATCATCTTTATCAACTTTAACATAAAACCATTCAGACTTCCATCCGGCTGGCCATTTGCTTCGGTAGCTTATCACTGGAAACTTCGTAGTCTTGCGATAAGCAAAGTTGTAACAGCCAAAATTCTCATGTAGACCATCTCCTCTGGCTTTAGTCTGGTAGTGTAATTCATGAACTCGGCAGAAACCCTCACCGAACGGTTCCACTCCCTGGCTACGAAGGGCCCAAATATAAACGCTTAATCTAACAATAGCATTAGGGGTCAGCTGATGAAGGTAAACCCCAAACTTCTTCAAAACATCAGCAATCATCCCATTCAAAGGAAATCTTAATCCTGCTTTAAAGAAGCTTTTGAACACTACAACCTCATTCTTTTCCGGCTTCGGAGTAATTTCCTCTCCGCCAAAACGAATCAGCTCCTTTTTTTGCTTCACTGAAGTAGCCCAGCTTCACCATTTTGGGAAGATCAGCTTTAGAGATGGTGGACTTTCCAAACTCCAAATGACTAGGTTTACTTGGCATCCCACAGCTGTACTCATCTTCGGAACCAACTTCTTCAACATCAGCTTGTGTTGCTTCGGCAGCAGGTGTGTCCTCTGATGAAACCAGCCCAGAACGCCTCATTGCTTCAGAAATCGGAACAGTTTCAGCGGCTTCGGTCTCATCTCCATCACGCTCAACCCTAGCAGTGGAGCGTACTCTGACCATTTGATTTTAAATTTTCTTGAAAATTCCTTGGAAATTAATAACCTTTTTTTCCAAAAGCTCTTCTTGTGACGAAGCAGAATCCAAACTGGAGCTTCGTTTGAATGCAAAAGTCAAGCTTCGGCTATGGTTAAATTTTTGGCAGCAAAACAGTGCAATAGCAATGAATGTTGTGGTAACTTCACACCTACCTGTCTGTTTATATAGTGCTGCAGGTAAGAAGGTGAATCGTCAAGATTTTTACACCGGGCAAACAGTCGCTCGCACCCACTGAACGGTGGGCCGCGAAAACCAAGAAAGTGAACCTGCATGGTGGGACCGCTCTGCGCTCGGAAACTGTATCGTTTCTCGGCAACGAGCTCAAGGAAGGTGTTTTTCGAACCTTCGGCTTCCCGAAGCCTAAGAGACTTTTTTCACGGATCAAGCTCGTTACGAAAAACGATCTAGCACCGCGAAGGGGCTACTGTTGGGACCATGCTTCGTCGCCGAAGGTCCTGCAGGAGGAAACAGCTTCGGCAAAAGCTGCTTATACGTGATGCCGAAGCTACCACTCATGAAGCTTCGGTGTTATAGCGTATCCAGAGATGAAGGATCGAACCGACTTAAAGATAGAATGACCTTTTAGTCCATGAGGGTCTGAGTCATTGTTGTAAACTTTTATAAGGGGTATGATTGTAATTCCTTACAGGCTGTGTCCTGTGCCTATAAATAGTGAGCAATATTCCTTTACTGTTCACGCAATCCTGTAACTGCAAACGCATTGCTCTAGAATTATTGTTTTCTGTCAAGGCAAAGGTATAAATATGCCTAAACATTATGTTTTGATATTTAAATTTATATAATAAAATATGTGAATAATGTTATCTATCTATGGCATATCTCTCTCTAATACTTCATGTTTTATATTTTATTTTATATTGTTTTATAAGTCTGATCACGAAGGTATGACCTTCGTGATATTTTGCTCATGGTCTTCATCCGAAGTTCATTAAATCCTTGGGGAGATAATGCTTCAGCGGACGAAGGGCATTAATATTTAACATTTTATGTTGCCTTGTTCTTGATTCATAGCATTTGAGAACAAGTCCCCAACACTGTCAATGCTATAACTGTTCGATATCGCCATCCCATTCCACGACTTGATGACATGTTAGATGAATTGAGTGGTTCTATCATTTTCACCAAGATAGATTTGCGTAGTGGTTATCATCAAATCTGCATGAAACTTGGTGATGAATGGAAAACAGCGTTTAAAACTAAATTTGGTCTCTATGAATGGCTTGTGATGCCATTTGGCTTGACAAATGCTCCTTCAACTTTTATGGTCTTAATGAATCATGTTTTACGAGCTTTCATTGGCAAGTTTGTCATTGTTTATTTTGATGATATTCTGATCTATAGCAAATCATTTGATGAACATCTTGATCATATCCATCAAGTATTTGCTGTTTTGAGGGAAGAGAAATTATATGGAAACATTGCTAAGTGCACCTTTTGCACAGACCGTGTTGTTTTCCTTGGCTTTGTTATTTCCACAGATGGTATTCAGGTTGATGAAGAGAAGGTTAAAGCAATAAAGGATTTGCCAACACCGTTAAATGTGAGCCAAGTTCGAACCTTTCATGGTCTTGCAGGTTTTTACAGGTGTTTTGTTAAAGATTTCAGCATGATCACTGCACCCCTCAATAATTTGACAAAGAAGGATGTTCCATTCAAGTGAGGAGATGAACAAGACCAAGCCTTCAATGAGCTGAAAATAAAGCTTTGTGAAGCACCGCTGCTACAACTTCCTGATTTCGGTAGGACATTTGAGATCAAATGTGATGCAAGTGGTATTGGCATAGGAGGTGTACTGCTGCAAAAAGGTAAACATGTTGCCTACTTTTCTAAAAAGCTAAATGGTCCACATCTGAATTACTCAGTTTATGACAAGGAGCTTTATGTGTTAGTTCGTGTTTTGGAAGTTTGGCAACATTACTTGTTCCCTAAAGAATTTGTAATCCATTCTGATCATGAAGCATTGAAATATCTGAAAAGCCAAGGCAAGCTGAACCGTCGACATGCTAAATGGATTGAGTTCATTGAAATGTTTCCTATGTTGTCAAACATAAGCGTGGTAAAGATAACATTGTTGTTGATGCCTTGTCTAGAAGATGTGCATTGATTACACAACTAGATACAAAAGTGCTTGGTTTGGAATCCATTAAAACGCTTTATGCTGCTGATGCTGATTTTAAAGAACCTTTCTCTCATTGCATTGATGGAAAAGGTTGGGATAAATATTATACGCATGATGGCTTCTAATTTTGGACTAACAAAATATGCATCCCAGCTTTTTCGATTTGACTAGTTCTTTTGCAGGAAGCACATGAAGGTGGACTAGCTGGTCATTTTGGTGTCAAAAAGACATTGGACATGCTCTCCGATCATTTCTTTTGGCCACACATGCGACATGATGTCCAGCGGCACGTTGGGTGCTGCATCGTTTGCTTGAAAGCTAAGTCCCGCCTCAATCCCCATGGTTTATATACTCCATTACCTATTCCACATGTACCTTGGGAAGATATATCCATGGACTTTGATCTGGGGTTACCTCGGTCTCAGAGGGGGAGGGATTCTATTTTTGTTGTTGTAGATCGCTTTTCTAAAATGGCACATTTTATCCCCTGTCATAAGAGCGACGATGCTTCACACGTTGCTGATTTGTTTTTCAGGGAGATTGTTCGTTTACATGGAGTTCCAAAGAATATTGTTTCAGACTGGGATACAAAATTTCTCAGCTACTTTTGGAAGACATTGTGGGCTAAGCTTAGCACAAAGTTGTTATTTTCAAACACTTGTCATCCACAAACGGATGGGCAAACTGAAGTTGTCAACCGTACCTTGTCAACCATGTTGCGTGCTGTGTTGAAAAAGAATTTGAAGCTCTGGGGAGACTACCTTCCGCATGATGAATTTGCTTATAACAGGGCAGTTCATTCCACAACAAACTCTTATCCATTTGAAATAGTTTATGGGTTTAAACCGCATACTCCCATGTATTTTTGCCTTTACCATTACTAGAACAAGTTAACTTAGATGCCACAAAAAGATCAGACCTTATCAAGCGGTTACATGCGGAGACAAGAAAGAATATTGAGCAGAAATCAGCACAATATGCAAAGCACGCAAACAAAGGAAAGAAAAAGGTTACATTTCAGCCAGGAGATCTTGTATGGTTGCATCTACGAAAGGATCGCTTTCCCCAACAGCGTAAGAGTAAGTTATCTCCTCGGGGTGATGGTCCGTTCAAGGTTCTCCAAACGATAAATGATAATGCTTACAAAATTGAGCTGCCACCTGAATATTCCAATGTGAGTACAACATTCAATGTCAAAGACTTGCTTCCATTTGTTGGTGAGCCTGAGTCAAGGATGACTCCTCAAGAGGGGGAGGCTAATGAGGACACGCCTAGCATTCACTCATCTTCAAATGAAACTCCACTTGATATTGTTGGTCCAATTACAAGGAGTAGAGCTAAACAATTGCAGAAGGAAATTCATTCTCAGGTGAACGCTAACCTTATGTTTAATAATCAGTCTATGTTGAATGAACCTATGCTTTTGAGTTCTTGTTTCAATGTCCTCAGGAATGGTGGAGTGTATGAACCAGCATGGGATCAAGATGGATTCAAGCCTCTGGACATCTGAACCAAGAAGCCTATGGTGTGCATGAATAAAATGGTCGTTCATCACCTTAGCATGGGAATGCAACTAGAAGTTAGATGACTGACACGTGGTACGAATTCCAAGCATCAATGCCAATAGAATACAAGGAGTTTGAAGGTGTTCTATAAGTGGATGGAAGCATCTTCAAGTCTACTTTTCAGCCCATCAAACGGTTCATTATTTGGACGTCCCAATAAGGAGTTATGCTCATTTTAGTAACTGCTGCCAGAAGCTGAAAGGACGCACGAACCAGCCACTAAATCCACTAGAGCATGCGCAGGCAACCATTTAATCAAAGCTGAACGCCCCTATCTCTATATATACCTTGTACTAGGCAATGAAAGGACATATCTTATGTTTTTGAATTCAGAATACATAAACTCGTGGAGTTTTGTTTATGCGTGAGTCTTGAGAGGCTTGCAACATTTGTTCTTTCGATTCCTGAGGGAGTTGTAGAATGCCGAACTGCGGTTCACCCAGTTCGTGCCTTCACGTCTATAGGGCGTGATTGCGTGGGCTATTTTATCGATACGTGGAAGGGTGATTGTCTCGGTAGTTCGTCGCGTGGACAGCCTCGCGGTGCACTGCCTCTTCACTAGGTCACGCAGCGACAATTTATCAAGTTCACAGATTTTACGAGAAGATCGAGCCACAACAACTTGCTACACGTGCTGCCTAGGCATGTACATAACACCAAACTACGACACCGACGCCCCCACGGCGGGGCTAATCCCTGAATTGATCGCATGAAAACCTAATTCGGACGGTTCACATTTTGCGGGTATGAAGGCGGTTTGGGTGAGGGTTTCTTACCAGGAGTTGTCGGCGCTAGCGAGCTGTCCATGGAGAGGGGGCGGTTCTGCCCGAACGCGCACTCCGGTGAGGAATTTCTCCCGATTCGGGGCGGCAATGCTCGCAACAAGGGCACGGATGGATCTCCCAGAGATAGGCAAACTCACACGACCATGCGCCGGGGACAGAACACCGGCTCGGACGGATTTCACCGGTGGCGCGATTTCACGGGTCTTGTGGTTTGCTGGGCGGTGGTTTGGTCTCAGAGATTCTCTACTGCGGAAGGCCGGGAGAACAGAACACGTACACGAGACTTATACCCGATCATGGGAGAAGTGCCACAGCTCCACGCCCCCGGTCAATGCGGCCGAGCGGCGGCAACAGCCAGCCCGCCATGCACGGACAAAGAGGTTGAAGAGGTCCAACCGACAATCCGGACCCACAGGACAGTGAGCCACACGCGGGGATGTGAAGTCGTCAACACGGTTAGACTGACCCGGTGGTCCCACGGGTCAGCGGCAGCTCGTCAAGACGGTCGGTGATCTACAGAGACGAGCGGGTGGGGTCCGCTTGTCGGTGCACCCGTTTGGACGTTGGGCTGCGTGGATTTCTTCTGTGGGCCGAGCGGGAGTAAGGTAGTGATAGTGGGCCGCGCCAGGAGTATTGAGCCGATGCGATGCTTCCTATTTTCTTTTCCTTTTTCTTTTTATTTTCCTTTCTCTTTTCCCTTTTTAGGTTTTCAAATTCAAATTTGAATTCAATTGTAACTGTGAACTTATACTCCTTTTAAATGTATAAATTGAACCCAAATATGGAATGCCTAATTATTTTTGTATATATTCCTTTATTTTTTTATAGCATTTTTCTTTCTTTTCTCTAAACTCGAATTTGCAAATTAGGGTTAAATTTCCAAATTTGGATATTAATATATTTCTTTTTACATTATTTTTATATTGTCATAAAATGCACACAAAATAAAGTCCAACACGATGCATGACTTAGTGGCATGTCTTTTATTAATTATTTGTTTTTCTTTTAAATGAGGTGTTCACATGTGATGGTAAATAAAGACGGCACATATATAAGGGAAATAATTTCTCCTTTTATATTATCTTACAAATTGGGTATTACACCTTTCAATTCAAGACTAAGCATAGAAATAATCTTGGAAGCACATTAGTCTTAGCTTTGGCACAAGAAGAACAAGAAATATGCATTTGTACCGAAAGAAAGAGATATGACATGATCAAAGATATAAAATGAGCAATATGTGCAAGATTTCAATCAAAGTTTCGAGAATCTAAGACATTTAGTTCATTTCTAGGCTGGTGTAATACCCAAATTTATGAGAGTACGTACATAAATATGAATACAATAAAGTCTTGGAAATTATGGAGTTTTATGTGAGTATTTGTTTCTTTCTTTTCCTCCTTTTGCACACTAAAATAAAGCGAGCAAATTTAAACAACTAATAATGATAATAAAATAAATCGAATGTACATTGCATGTTGGGTTTTTGAATTGTTGCACACACATTTAAGTTGATACAAATTGTGAGGCAGAAATTTTGAATCAAGGAAGAAATAGAAATAAGAAAAAGGAAAAAAGTAGAAACAATAAAAGAAAAGCAAAGATGAAGGAATTATGAGCTGATTTTGGGCCCAAAGCAGATCCGACCCAACCAGCACACCCATGCCAGATCTCTCGCGCTGACCATGGACCTGGGCGCCTGCAGGCAGGGCACTCCTGTCGGGTACTCCTCCCAGGTGGACCCGCGTGGTCAGCCCCCACCGTTCTTCTTGCAACCATTCGCGGCGAAAACCATGGAGATCGGGCTGGGCCGTTGCGCGCGATACTATCAGCTATGCGCCAGCTACTCCCTCCTACGCCAAGATAAACGTGCACTGGTGCCAACCCCTCTGGTCCTAATAGCTGACCCCGCAAAAGCCGCGCCACGCAAACCAAACCACCTCCGTGAGGGAGAGAGACATTGTGAAAGGGAAATGGGCTCAACCATTTCTTATAATCGATTTTAGTGTTTGACATCCATCACAAACCACGTGGACTAACTAGTTTGTCTAGTTGTCATATATCTCAGGTGCATAATGTTCAACATAAACCAACAAATAAAATGAGTTGGGGAACTCTACAAAGTTTGGAGCAAAACCAAGTATAAGTGTAGCCAGTGGCGCACCAGACACTGTCTGATGCCCAAGTCGAGGCACCTCGCGAACTAGCCGCTCTCGCGTTTTCTAAGAGTCACTCCACTATGATTCACCTGACTGTCCGGTGAACCAATGGAGCAACGGTCAACTACACCCAACGGTCTACTGCGCTGACGACGCTACAGTGAACAGTGCAGAAGTCAGAAGTCAGAACACACCGAAGTGTCCGGTGTGCCACCGGGCTGTCCGGTGCCGCAAGAGGACAAAAGACTTCAACGGTCAATCGCTGCAAAACCCAACAGTCGGCTGACGTGGCATGCACCAGATAGTGAACAATGCCATATCTGGTGCACCACTGGACTGTCTGGTGTGCCCATCGACAACAACGACTGGAATAGTGTTTGGGGCTATAAATACCCCCCAACCACCACCATTCAAACAATCCAAGCCTTCACATCTTCACATTCAATACTAGAGCAAATGCAAACACTCCAAAGACATAATCAAAGCATTCAATCCCCTCCAAGCTCCAAAATCAACTCAATTACTTATAGACTTGAGAGAGGGTTATTTGTGTTTCTTTTGTTGCTCTTGTTGCTTGAGTTGCTCTCTTCTTTTCACTCTAATTCTTCTAAGTGCTTTGTAAAGCTAGCAAGAGACACCTATTTGTGTGGTGATCCTTGCAGGGTCTTAATGACCCGGGTGATTAAGGAGAAGCACTCAACCGGTCTAAGTGACCGATTGAGAGAGGGAAAGGGTTGGAATAGACCCGACCTTTGTGGCCTCCTCAACGGGGACTAGGTTCTTTGGAAGCGAACCTCGGTAAACAAATCGCCGTATTCATTTGTGTTGATCTCCACTAGATTTGTTCCCCCTTTCCTCTCTCTAAAGTTCCCTTGCTCATATTAATTTGCATTTATTGAGCAACTCATAGCAAGGAGAACTATCTTCCGCACTCCAAATTATTCTAACACTAACCTTGGGCATAGTGCGTGTTCAAAGTTTATAATTTTCAGGTTTCGCCTATTCACCCCCCTCTAGACGACTTTCAATTGGTATTGGAGCCCAGTGCTTCATTAGAGTCTAACAACTTGAAGTGATGTCGGGAGAACAAGCCAAGAGGGAGATGGTCACCGGCAATAACTCGAAGCCTCAGGAAGGAAGAACGACGAACGGACTCCGTCGAAGGAGGCCGAAGACAAGCACAAGGAAGAATCCACCGGCTCCATGAAGTCACATAGGAAGGGTGACAAGAAGAAAAAGAAAATGAAGAAGGTGGTCTGGTTAGCCTCCACGGCTCAAAGCGACGTGGTAAAACGGCCCAAGGCGTGGCGCGAAAGAACGAACGGTGGCAGCCATGGCGATGACCGTGCGGCCACATCGCCGGGCAAGTGGGCACGGCGATAGGGTGAAACAGTGCCCCAAGTTCATCTCCTGCGCGATATTTCTGACCCTGTGGGCTCCTTCCTTTGTTTTAGGATGAATCGACCGAGTTCTCCCTCGATCGTTTCGCGCTTGGTGATTTTGGTCACCTTGTCCCCTTCATGCGTCATCTTGAGGACATCCCAAATTTCTTTGGCATTTTTCAACCCTTGCAACATATTATACTCCTCTCGACACAAGGAGGTCAGGAGTATAGAGGTTGCTTGGGAATTAAAATGCCTTATTTGGGCAACCTCATCATAGTCGTAGTTCTCATTGCCCACCTGTGGCGCCTGCGCTCCAAACTCAACAATATCCCATATGCTTTCATGGAGTGAAGTTAGATGGTACCTCATTTTATCACTCCACATACAATAATCCTCACCATCAAAATATGGCGGTTTGCCTAGGAGTACGGAAAGTAAAGGAGCGCGTTTTGGAATACGAGGATAGCGGAGAGGCATCTTACTATACTTCTTACGCTCTTGGCGCTTTGAAGTGGTAGACTCGGCGCTGGAGGTGGAAGGTGATGAAGAGTTGGTTTCGTAGCTGCACTCCACCAGGCATGAATCGCAGCGCCGGCGAGGATCGCGACACGGAGTCATCGGCGGCGAGATACAGCAAACCTGCAATCTTTTTTAGTGTACTGTACCATCAGAACTCCATTCAGAGCGCCTGAGAGAGCATGTTTGAGAGCGATTTACTCCAAAAATTGTTCAGCACCTGGTCAAGCTTGGTATAGCAAACTTGTTCACTAATGTTAGAGCTTCAATTTTTCCATAGTGACCCTGACCTTATCTCCATTGAATCAACCATGAACTGCTCCCAAAGTTAACCAAATGTCACTGAACTTAGGTTTTCAGAGTTAAGGCTGTCTAACAGGCCACTTTCAAGTCTCTTTTTCTCCCATTTTCACGTAGTACTAGGGCTTACTCACTTGAACAAATTTGTACCCCTTACATAGCTCTACAAGTTTGATGTATTGACCTAGAGCAAAATCTTTATGAATTCAGAGATACCAAGCTCCAAAGTTGACCCCATTCAACTGAAATTCAGACTTAACCATATAGTATTCATGGGTACTTTTTGCAAATAAGTCCAAACTTTATCACTCCACTTGAAAATTCTCCAATGTGAAAGTTACTTGGTTTGTGATGTTTTATCACTTTGATATTTGCACTTTGGTCCAAAAGTGCCTAAAATTTGCATTGAACCCCCTAGGGTTCCAATTAGGGTTTTCTAGGGTTTGTTTTTTAGGGTTTGGCACATTAGGGTTTTTGTGCCACTAAAGTTCATCATATTTGATACCTTGTGAACATTTCTCATGGCTTAGGAAATTCTTACTCACGTTGGGCTTACTACTACCCTCATGCCCTAATGTTAGGGTTAAGTACCCTACCCTAGGGTTGATCACACATCAAGTCACCTTATCACAACTTTTTTTGAAATTTTTACCTAGTGAATGGATTCTAGGTGTGACAAACAACATGAAATGTCAATGCACATGATGTTATGCTCAAATTTTAGTGCCAGTAACACCAGGGGTGTTACATCCTTCCCCCCTTAAAAGAATCTCGTCCCAAGATTTATGGTCCTAGGGTAAGCAATGGAAAAGGAAATGCGTCACATCTTTATTTCCTTACTTGTCTTACAACTTCACAAACAATTGTACATATCTTACCGGTTACATGAAGCTAAAAACCTAGGAAAATTCTTTTCCAAGAAGTCTTGAGTCTCCCAGGTAGCTTCATCTTCAGTATGATGGTTCCATTGTACCTTATAGAATTTAAGAGTCCTTTTTCGGGTGATCCTGTCCTTCTAATCCAAAACTTGAATGAGATGTTCTGAATAAGTCAAATCTGGTTCCAAGACAACATCCACCACATCGATGGTTTGATCAGGAACTCGAAGCACTTCTTTAATTGAGATACATGGAACACATTATGCACTGCAGACAATATTTCTGGCAGTTGGAGTCGGTAGGCCACTGGTCCACATTGTTCAAGAATGGGAAACAGGCCAATGTATCGGGGTGCTAGCTTCCCTTTTACCCCGAAACGGTTCACACCCTTCATTGGTGATACTTTCAGGTACACATAATCTTTAACTTGAAAGAGCAAGGGTCGGCATCGTTTGTCTGCATAACTTTTCTGTCGAGCTTGAGCTTCTTTCAAGTGGTGTCTTATCCATTGAACCTTTGCTTCTGTTTCCTTGACTAGGTCAGGCCTGAAATACCACCGTTCTCTAGGTTCTGACCAATTTAAGGGTGTCCGACATCGTCGTCCATACAGTGCTTCAAATGGTGACATCTTGATGCTCTCTTGATAGCTGTTATTATAAGAAAACTCCACCAATGGCAGACAGTCATCCCATTTCTGCGGAAACTCTAGGACACATGCCCATAACATGTCTTGAAGTATTTGATTTACTCTTTCAGTTTGCCCACTTATTTGAGGATGATATGCCGAACTGTGGAGCAGTTTAGTACCCAAGAATTTATGCAATTCACTCCAAAATTTGGATACAAATTGTGGTCCATGATCTGATACTATCGTTTTGGGAATTCCATGCAAACTGAGAATACGGGCAATATAAAGTTCCGCATATGCGACCACTGGATATTTTGTCTTGACGGACAGGAAGTGAGTAACCTTCGTAAGCCGATCAATTATGACCCATATGGAGTCAAAACCTTTGGCTGTTTTAGGCAATCCTACAATGAAATCCATACTAATGTCTTCACATTTCCAAGTTCGGATGGGTAAAGATTGCAGTGGCCGAGCGGTCTTCATGTGTACTGCCTTGACACGTCTGCAGGTGTCACAACTTGCCACATAGCGTGCAATTTCAATCTTCATTTTCGTCCACTAGTAGTGTTGCTTTAAGTCTTGATACATCTTAGTACTTCCAGGATGAATAGAATATCGACTAAGATGAGCTTCATCCAAAATTTGTTGGCGGACTTCAGCATCTTTAGGCACAACTACACGATCATTGAACCATAGTATTCCTTGGTCATCTTTTCTAAAGCAGTTAGCTTTACCGGCTTCTATTTTCTCATGAATATGTTTCATACCCTTGTTGGTTCTTTTGGCATCAATAATTCTCTATAGAATAATTGACTCAAGCTTTAACTGTGTTAAAGTTCCATGTTGTATCATACCTAGGTTTAACTTTTCCATTTCTTGGCATAGTGTGGTGTCAGAGGTCCTCACTGTAAGACAATGACAAGAAGCTTTGCGACTCAATGCATCTGCCGCCACATTGGCTTTGCCTGGGTGATAGTGGATTTCTAAATCATAATCTTTAATCAGCTCAAGCCATCTTCGTTGCCTCATGTTCAGCTCTGATTGGGTAAAATATATTTCAGACTTTTATGATCTGTATATAAATGGCAAGTATTTCCTAGCAGATAATGACGCCATATCTTGAGGGCATGAACAACTGCAGCTAACTCCAAGTCATGAGTTGGATAGTGCTCCTCATGCCGGTGTAGTTGTCTTGAAGCATAAGTAATGACTCGACCCTCTTGCATTAGGACACATCCGAGTCCATTGCCTGATGCATCACAATACACATCAAACGACTTTTCAATGTCCGGTTGAGCCAATACGGGATCAGTGGTTAATAGCACCTTTAATTGCTCGAAGGCTTCATTGCATTTTGAGGACCAGTCAAACTTGGTATCATTCTTCAATAAACCTATAATAGGTTTAAAAATCTTGGAGAAATCCAGGATGAACCTGCGGTATAACCAGCTAGTCCAAGGAAGCTTCGAACTTGATGTACTGTTGTCGGTGGTTTCCATTCTAGAATATCCTGGACTTTGCTGGGATCGACCGCAATTCCTTTTGCAGATAAGACATGTCCTAGAAACTGAATTTCCTCCAACCAAAACGAGCATTTGCTGAATTCAACATACAATTGGTGCTCCCTCAAGCGCGTTAGCACAATCTGTAAGTGATTAGCATGCTCCTCTTCATTTTTGGAATAGATAAGAATGTCATCAATGAAGACCACCATAAATTTATCTAACTCGGGCATGAACACCGAGTTCATTAAATACGTGAAGTGGGCTGGAGCATTTGTCAATCCAAAAGACATGACGAAATATTCAAATAATCCATACCACGTAGTGAGTGCGGTCTTGGGTATATCTTCGGGTCGAATACGGATCTGATGATAACCTAACCTGAGGTCAATCTTGGAGAATACCCGAGCTCCAGTAAGTTGATCGAATAAGATATCGATCCGAGCAAGAGGGTACTTGTTCTTGATAGTGACCTCATTAAGGGGTCTGTAGTTCACACACATTCGTAATGTCTGATCCTTCTTCTTGACAAAAAATGTGGGACATACCCAAGGTGATGAACTTCACCTAATGAACACCTACTTAAGCAGGTCTTGGAGTTGAGTCTTGAGTTTTGCCAATTCATTAGGTGTCATTCGGTACGACCTTCTAGAAATAGAAGCCATACCGGGCTTTAGTTCAATCACAAACTCTACATCCCTTTCTGGAGGCAACCCAGGCAAGTCTTCAGGAAAGACATCCGGGAATTCACACACCACCGGAATGTTCTGGATTTCTAGTATGATAGCTTCATAAACTTGTCCAGATGGTTTGACTGAGACAACTACGGGGATGGACAATTGAATCTCTTCATGGCCATGGCTCAATTTGATAGTCCTTAAGTCTGTATTGATGATGGCCTTATGCTGGGCTAACCAGTTCATGCCCAGGATTACATCTCTGTCTTGACCTTTTAAAACAATCATGTTGGTAGAAAATTCTCGTCCGGCCAACATTACTGGTATATGGAAGACTACTTCCTTAGTAAATATCCATCCTCTAGGTGAATGGATGATAAATCCTTCCCTTGATTCAGTGCAAAGAATGCAATGCTTTTCCACAAAAATCTTTCTTATGAAGGTGTGTGATGCACCAGATTCGAAGAGAATAACTGCTGGGTAATTGGCAACAAGGAACGTACCCATCATCACTGGTTCGCCCTCCGGTGTTGTAGCCACTTGCGTATAATAAATCTAACCAGTTTTCTTAAAATTCTTGCCCATTGAAGTATTAGCCGTGTTCCCGTTTCCTTGTTTGGGGTTCCCAGAATTCTGCTGAAAATTAGTTTTATTTTGCTTCGGGTATGGGCAGTCCTTTATGAAGTGTACGGACTTTCCACAATTGAAGCAACCAGTGGAAGAACTGGGGAGAGCAGGGAAACGAGTACCAGGGGCACTCGACTGATTGGTAGGAGCGGAGGCAGTAGTGGGACGAATAAAAATAGGCTGCTTAAAGGGATATGAAGGTGGACGAGGTGAAGGACAATTTTGATTAAAAGGTTGGATCACCAACCTGGTTCTCTTCTCAGGTCCTTGGTTTGACCTTTCACTTCCAAACCCCTTTGATTTTCCATGCCCGATATTTTTGGCTTCCACTGCCAGTGTTGTACTGATAGCCCTACTGTAGGTAAGATCCAGACATGTTGCCATTTTCCATTGAAGCCTATCATTAAGTCCCCTCATAAAACAATTCTTTTTCTTCAGATCTGTATTTACTTGGTCAATGGCATACTAGGATAGATGGTTGAATTTGTTGAGATACTGCATTACAGTATCTCCCCCTTGCTTTAACCTGATGAACTCTTCTTGTTTCATATGGAGCACTCCCTCTGGTACATAATGCTCTCGGAATGCTATCTTGAATTCCTCCAAGGTGATCTGATGTCCAGCCAGTTGAATTGCTACAAAATTTGCCCACCAAGTACTAGCAGGCCCTCTTAGTTGTTGGGCAGCAAACAATGGCTTCTGCGTCTCTGTGCAGCGAATCAATCCAAACTTCTATTCCATAACTCTTACCCACTCATCAGCTTCTAGAGGTTCTTCTGCTTTAATAAAGAGCGGGGGTCGAGTCTCAGAGAATTCCTGATATGTAGTTTCATGCGGTCCTTGAGGAGGAACTCTCCCACCATGCTGTTGGAACTGATTGCCCGCCATTTCGCGCAAGAAGCGTGTATTATCTGCCGTGGCATTGACCAGGGCAGCGATAGCCTCGACCAAAGTCGGTGGTACTGGTGGCGGGTTAGGAGTGTCTTCCCGACCGTGGGAAGTCCCCGCACCATCATGTGCGCGAGTCCGCGATGACATCTAAGGCAAAGAAACATTTGGAAAAAATATAACATGCCAGCACACACCATCATATTACATTACCAAAATGTAATAATTATACAGACTCCAGCGTACAACTTGACTTCATTACTTATTTTTCATAAGTATAATATCTAAACTATACTATTCTAGTCTTCGTCATCCTTTGTTGCTTCATTTCCTGCTGCAGGAGACCGTTCCTCAGCAAGGTTCATGGAAGGAGGGGGCCTAAAAAGGTCCAACTCCCCATCAGGTCCTTCACTTGCTGTTCCCGATGGTCCGGCTGCCATTGCAGCAGCGTCAGAAGGCACGTCCAGGTGAAGTCGAGCATACAGTACATGTACTTCTTCATGTAAAGTATTACAATACACTTGCAAGCTGTCAAGGGCCGCACTAAGCTCTGCCACACGAGCTCGAACTTTTGCTTCGCAGTCCCAAGCGATCGAACGCGAGTTGACGGCCCAATCAATGGCCGAATCCCGTTCTGAAATCTCATACTGCAAGCGGCTGGCGTCAGCTGACAATTAAACTATACGTTGGTTGTCCTGCTTCCATGCCCTATTCCGGTGACGTAGCTCTGACCGAAGTTGTTCCACCTTGGCTTCCAGGTCTCCAATTAGGTTATTGTTGCCACTACTACTTCCTTCATGTCTGGGGGCTAGCTAATGGTGAGGCACGCCAAAAGGTCCAGTAGACTTGCGTGCTGTTTTCCTTGTACGTGCCATATCTCCATAAGAGGGGAAGATTTATTAGTATATTCTTAACATGATGCATGCATATTCTAATAATTATGGAATCAATCTTCGTTGATCCCCGACTTCCTATATATTGCACTCTGTTACCCAATTCTACAAGATAAAAGACTATCAGAAAATGATAGGGTAAGAATGAAAGAATATTTCTAGGTTAGTATTTGAAAATTCTTTTGAAGTACTACATAATATCTGAAGAGATGGGTTTCGCTCCGATACCAGCTGTGACGGAACCTCCCAAGGTATTAGGCCCACCTACAGTTGTCCTTGTCCTGAGGACCTTGGACAACCCTGCAGATGCACATAATCACTTGACAAGTTTGGTACTGTATCTTCATCATTCCGCCCAAGAGCGCTTCACCCGTCACGCAGATATTACATGACATCGGAGGAAAGAATAAGCGGAAGTAAATTACAAAAACTTAATTTACATTCATCCAATATATATATATAGAGAGAGTATTATTATTATTATTATGACAATACCAGGGTACTATGAGTGCATAAAGTATTGTTATTACAGACCCGAAAGGCAAAACACCCTCCCGCACAAAAGTATATTGTTTTTAAAGTGGCAGGCCAACATCCTCCCGCAACAGACTTCACTGCTGGGGCTCTTCCTTGGGTACCACCCTTGAACAGAAATAGCAAAAGTCTATTGTTTCCTCACCTACAACAACATGGGTTCCAAAACCCTGTGTACGGAGTGTACTTTCGCAAGTCTTACCCGACAAAAGAAAAGACTCTCAAGGATATGCTGTCTTGAGGGAGTCAAGGTAAGGCTTGATCAAGAATCAAAGACTTTATTAACAGAAAAGCTTACTTATAGTGGATCCTTAAAAATTCAGTTTTATTGTCAAGTTAAGTCATTACCTGAATCTAGAGTTCTTTCTACCCTAGTTCAAGCACTTGGCCTGCACTAGCTGTCTTTTATCACCTTTTTTCTTTACTGGATTGCTACGTGTAGGACAGTGACCAAGTCTTCATATCCGAGAAGTAACAGCAATCTGAATCGATTAATACCCAGCTGGGGATCTCCAACCACACGACATATGTAGCACTTAACCCTTGGATATGTCAACTCGCCACCGGGTTTCTTAAGACCAGATCGGGTTAACGCCAACCGAGAGCACAGATACACCACCGTCCAGCCTCTTCCCACGGAGGGTACACGCTACTCTCGCCATCTCTCCACTCCCATTGCGGGTTGGCCTTTCTAGTATTAGTCTGCCCGAGGCAAAGCTGACCCATGACAAGGCATGTGGCTAGCTAAAAGGTCCTCAATCATCAAGCCTACATCGACACGGTCCTTAATCGACTCAGACGAAGACACTACACCGAGACTCTCTTCTCGTGCAAGTCACCCGCCCGGTCTCACCTTTATCATTTAAAATCCCAAAGTTTGGTACCTGGCAGAGGTACATCTTGTCCGATGTTGAACCCATCATTGCCATGATGGATCCACCGTTAAGTTTTATTTTTTAAAACATCCCATTCCATCTGAAGCATCATGTTTTGTTAAAAACAAAACATTTTTGTTTTCTAAAGCAAGACTAAGCATTAGAAAACCTTTTTAATAAAACAGGTAATCAAGGAAGGATAAACAGTTCCAAGGAAGGAAATGCAGCAATTGGCTTAACACCCAACTCCTATCTCCTAATGCATCATTCAAGTGATAAAGAGTTTAAAATCACAAGGAAAGGTAAATGCACTGGGGCTTGCCTTGTGTTGTAGGGGATTCGGGATCTGTTCCACAGATATCAAAATAAAAACAATTCCCGGCAGGTGGAGTTTCAGTTGGTGGTGCATTCTCTTCTTCTTCAACACTTACTTCTTCGTTTTCTATACATAACCATACATATACATGAATGCGCATGTGATGCTATGAATATGCAATTATAATAGAAACACATCAAGTTGTATCTTGAATACAACTTTCCTTCACGGTACACCAGGGAAACTAGGGTTTTCTGAGTCAGTACTCTACTAGAATAAGGCAAATATTACCTAGAAAGCTAGGGTTTTGGGTTTGGGAATCAAACAATGTCCAACACATGTCAAACTTCACCCATGGGTTCTAATTATCAAATTAAGTTTACCCAAAAAGTTTTATGATTTTTGGAGTTATTTAGTATTTTCTAAAATTCCAAAAGTCTAGGTTTATGCCCTTTTAAATACTAAATAATTCATGGTTGAGGATAAAAATCTTAGAACTATTTTTATTAAATATTAGGGGAATTTAGGAATCTAGTAAAATTGGTCTCATATTTTTATATTTTTCTAGCATTTTCTATAAATTCCCTAATATGTTAGCAAAAAGAAAAAGAGAAACGATGAATAGTATTTGGCTTAATTCAGCCCAAGTCGGCCCGCAGAAGGGAGAAACACGCGGGTGGACGCTCCCGCGCTGGTAAACTTGCGCAGAGGCCCCTGGCCATTTGAATAACTGGTAAAGAGCCCCTAAACACTATTCCAATGTCTCACTGACAATCGCAGTTAGGCCCTCGCACTTCTATTTCTTCGCAGCGCCAGGTCCACGACGGTGGACGGCGACGAGCAATCTCCAGCGAACCTGTACCGGCCAAGACACACAATGACCGGCGCTCTAGCTTGGCTGACACCTAATTCCACCCCTGGCGACCTTAATCCCTCAACTTATTGCACTAATCCGGGTCGGAATCTCTCTGTCCACGATGACGGCGAAAACTGAGAACAATCCGACGTGTTATTGGTGATCCAGGGCAGTCTAGTTCAATTAAATGGGTCTACAAGTAGCAGGGGACTCAAGGGAGTCTAGATCAACAAGCAAAGAAGCTTGAACTGGCCTGCAGAGGGCTAGCCACGACGAGGTGTTCACGCTGGCGCGGAAACCCGATTTAGGGAAAGTTTGGAATTCACGAGCTACAGTGGCTAATCGGAGGCGAGGGCTGGTGCACTAGACGTGTAACAACCTAACGGAGCTCACTGGGGCATTGATTTATAGGGTCCATTACGGTGGCGCCCAATTTGAAGAAATCGCGCTGGCGGCCGAGAAGAGGGGACGAGTCACCACGGCAATCTACCGTGGCATTCACTAGACAAAGGCGTACGTCTATTACTGGTTAGCCTCCACGGCTCAAAGCGACGTGGTAAAACGGCCCAAGGCATGGCGCGACCGAATGAACGGCGGCAGCCACGGCGATGACTGTGCGGCCACATGGTCGGGCAAGTGGGCACGGCGACAGGGTGAAACAGTGCCCCAAGTTCATCTCCTGTGTGATATTTCTTACCCTGTGTAGTTAGCTGCACTCCACCGGGCATGAATCGCAGCGCCGACGAGGATCGAGGCGCGGAGTCATCGGCGGCGAGATACAGCGAACCTGCGATCTTTTTTAGTGTACTGTACCATCAGAACTCCATTCAGAGCGCCTGACAGAGCATGTTTGAGAGCGATTTACTCCAAAATTGTTCAGCACCTGGTCAAGCTTGGTATAGCAAAGTTGTTCACTAATGTTATACTGCCACTACCACCTTTGGAATATGTAGTTCTATCAAATATTTCATGTTATTGCATAAGTAAATAGTGGTGTATTTTTTGGCTGGTCTGCTATTTGGGAAAAAAATGATACTCTACCACCTTTGGAATATGTAGTTCTATCAAACAAAATAACAGGGATAATTTGGCTGGTCTACTATTTGGTTAGAGAGTATAACAGAACATCAGTTGTAAGCTAGTACGAGGCTTCTTTGCTGTCTTCTTGGGTGTAAGCTGTACAAGTACAAGTTCCTCTTGTGAGCTCTAGAGGGTTGTACAAGTACTGGAAGTAGCAGCACTTGGCTACCTGGCATCAGAGATGGAGGTGAGGAGATTCGGCCACAAAGCCTATCAGATTATCAAATCCCTCAGCAAATTGGTTGATTCACCTTCTTGGAGGCAAGATGAACTGCCAGCAGGGAACACAGAGAAGGGACGTTGGTGGAGGCTTCAGTGCTTACCGAGATACAGATGATGCTTAAAGAAGGGAAGGGAATGAAACCCGGAGGGCCCTCCCACTGTCCAACGAAAGTCGAGGTGGTGGTGTCGACAGAGGATTCATCGAGAATAGAGCGTGGTGGGTGGGCTGGCGGTGGCGCGGTGGGCGGGCTGGCGGTGGCGCGCTGAACAGGCGGCAGAGCGCTGAACTGGGGGCGGTGCGCTTATCGGGCTGGTAGTGGGTGGGCTAAGAGCTGGTGAGAGAGAGACCAGCGACGCGGGATAGGGATTTGGTATTTTGGGTTAAGTTCGACGATGTCGAGTTGGCCCACGAACTTAATCTAAGAACGTGGGTACCCATGTTCCTAATAGGTTAAGTTCGACGGTTTTGGCTAGGGCCCACGAACTTCATTTAAGAACGTGGGTACCCACGTTCTTAAAAAACACATGAACTTAACTACTTTAAGAACGTCGGTACCCACGTTCTTAACAAAACCCACGAACATTTATCAGTTTCTTGTAGTGTTAGAGCTTCAATTTTGCCACAATGACCCTTACCTTATCTCCATTGAATCAACCATGAACTGCTCCCAAAGTTAACCAAATGTCATTGAACTTAGGTTTTTAGAGTTAAGGCTGTCTGACAGGCCAATTTCAAGTCTCTTTTTCTCCCATGTTCATGTAGTACTATAGCAAGGTGTTCACGGTTGCACGGAAACCCGATTTGGGAAATTTGGAATTCGCAAGCTACAGTGGCTAATCAGAGGCGAGGGCTGGTGCACTGGATGCGTAAAAACCTAACGGAGCTCACTAGGGCATTGATTTATAGGGTCCATCAGCGGTGGCGCCCAATTTGAAGAAATCGCGCTGGCGGCCGAGAAGAGGGGATGAGTCACCGCGGCGATCTACCGCGGCGTTCACTGGACAAAGGCGTACCGCTATTACTAGTTAGCCTCCACGACTCAAAGGGATGTGGTGAAACGTCCCAAGGCGTGGCGCGACCGAATGAACGGCGACAGCCATGGCGATGACCGTGCGGCCACATTGACGGGCAAGTGGGCACGACGACAGGGTGAAACAGTGCCCCAAGTTCATCTCCTGTGCGATATTTCTTACCATGTGTAGTTAGTTGCACTCCATCGGGCACGAATCGCAGCGCCGGCGAGGATCACGACACGGAGTCATTGGCGGCGAGATACAGCGAACCTGCGATCTTTTTCAGTGTACTGTACCATCAGAACTCCATTCAGAGCGCCTGAGAGAGCATGTTTGAGAGTGATTTACTCCAAAAGTTGTTCAGCACCTGGTCAAGCTTGGTATAGCAAAGTTGTTCACTAATGTTAGAGCTTCAATTTTGCCATAGTGACCCTGACCTTATCTCCATTGAATCAACCATGAACTGCTCCCAAAGTTAACCAAATGTCACTGAACTTAGGTTTTCAGAGTTAAGGCTGTCTGATAGGCCAATTTGAAGTCTCTTTTTCTCCCATTTTCATGTAGTACTAGGGCTTACTCACTTAATCAAATTTGTACCCCATACATAGCTCTACAAGTTTGATGTATTGACCTAGAGCAAAATATTTATGAATTTAGAGATACCAAGCTCCAAAGTTGACCCCATTCAACTGAAATTCAGACTTAACCATATAGTATTCATGGGTACTTTTTGCAAATAAGTCCAAACTTTATCACTCCACTTGAAAATTCTCCAATGTGAAAGTTACTTGGTTTGTGATGTTTTATCACTTTGGTAATTGCACTTTGGTCCAAAAGTGCCTAAAATTTGCATTTAACCCCCTAGGGTTCCAATTAGGGTTTTCTAGGGTTTGTTTTAGGGTTTGGCACATTAGGGTTTTTGTGCCACTAAAGTTCATCATATTTGATACCTTGTGAACATTTCTCATGGCTTAGGAAATTCTTACTCATGTTGGGCTTACTACTACCCTCATGCCCTAATCCCAGGGTTAAGTACCCTGCCCTAGGGTTGATCACACATCAAGTCACCTTATGCACATGATGTTATGCTCAAATGTTAGTGCCAGTAACACCAAGGGTGTTACACTTAAGGCACCAAAATTGAGGAGCCAAACCTTAATCAGGTCTTATTCACCCTATAAATCACATCCTAACCATATGAATCTTAAAGAAGAAGGTGAAATACCAAAACCCTAAAAATCCTCTCTTAGGGGCAAAGGAACACTAAAAAGAAACTCAACAAAAAGACCAAGAAGATCACATTGTCATGACTTGGGCTAATTATAAATGTTGTGATACACTAAATAACTTACAAAAAATAGTAAGAAAGTTTGCCCAAAAGAGTTTTGCAAAATCCCCAAATAAGCCACTCAAGTGGGGGCTTCAAATAAAAATCAGGATTTCAGAATTCGGAAATCCAACCCCCTCAAAAAGATCAAACGCGTTCACCATGTTCAAAAACTCAAATTCACTTGACCCAAAAAAAACAAAGTGGCACCAAAGGACCCCTAGAACACCCTGGTGAAGTTTGAAAACAAACCCAAGCCGGTTGACACAACTTGGCGTGAGTTTTGCCTCAGGACGAAGCAGCCACACAAACCCACGTTGGTGACATGACAAATCCCCAAACAGACCCGAAAACCCCTCCGCTTCCACACGAAAACGTTAGAGTAGAGTCGGGGGAAGAAATCTCACATAAGGATCCTGTCAAAATTTGCTAAGATTTGGAGCCAATGGACGCTTGAAAGCGACCACTCTGTGTGTCGCCACGTGTTCGATCGGGTGCTTCAGTGCTCGGTCGCGCACTGGCCGCTCTCTGCACGCGCGCCGCACGCAGTTGGCTCCTCCCCCGCGCCTGCACTCAACCATGCCCAAAAGTGCCAATAAATCCCTCCTCGGTGCGAGGCAGTTCATCCCTCACCGCGCCTCACTTCCCCGAGCAAAACCCCAACTCCGGCGAGCTCCGCGCCGCCCACCATTGCCGCCCAAAACTCGCCGTCGTGGCCAGGCCATCCCGACCTCCCCATCGCCTAACCAAGAGCACTAGAGGCTTCCCCGCACCCTTCCACAACTCTACCGCGCCGGAGAAGCCCCACCACCGCCAGCCGGTCATGGTCTGCTGCCGGAGTGCGAGGGCTGGTCACTCCAACCCTCCACCTCCCAATCCGAGCCCGGGAACAGCTTCGTGAAAGCCCTGCCAAGCTCCCTGAGCTTTGTTGCGAAGGTCTACTGCACCAGGCTCCCAGATTAAAGCTCAGCGACGACCTCCTCCGCCTGTGCCCGTGGACCCGCCAGTTCAGCTCGTCGTCGGCCGAATCACCGACACCCCCAAGTTCGCTGTCACACCCGGGTTTTGAGAGCACCAAGATCCAGGCGCGAAATAATCACCAAGTGTGCTGGGACCAAGTCTCACACATATGATGAATGATGGTACAAAAACGAATGTCACATCTTTACTATATAATAGGAGTTCTGTACAAAATAAATAAATAATTACATCATAAGGAGACAACGATCCAGCAACCCAAAGTTAGCTGGGGAACGACGGCCTAGACCTCTCATGAACTCGTCACAGTATCCTCCATGCGCCTCATCCTGCGACACCTGTTCTTGACCTGTGGGGGTGTGAGACAGCAAGAGTGAGCTCACATACGTTCATCGCTCCACAAGTTCGTGGGGAATAATGTGCATGAACTCGCTAAAGGTGTGAGCTCATGTGAAGTGTAAGGCTTACCAAAGAGGATGGTTAGAGCTGAGCATTGCTTTTAAAGTTGGTCAAAATTTTATTAGCAGTTACTAAGTATAAGTAAATACCAACCTAATTAAGTAGTAGAACAAAAGTGATAACAACACCCGCAATGCAATGCATATGACAAATTGAATTTAGTTCCATAAATTAATCATGTGAGGGTCAAAGCTGCTCATGACCGTGAGCACGGCTGATATACCAGTTTTACACTCTGCAGAGGTTGCACATCTTTACCCACAAGTTGTGTTACCCATTTGCCACGGGGTTGATCGGACCCCATACACCTCTACCAAGGAAGCGAGGCAGGGTAGCACTACGAGGACTTTACAAAGATCCACTAGCTTCAGAAAAACCCGCTATAGTTTCTAGGACGCTCCAATACAGGGACCCCTCGCCTGACCGCCATCGCAGCAAAATCAACCCAAGGGCCTCCCTACACTGACCACTCCCCTACTGCCCTTGCCCCTTTCGGGTAAGGTAGTCCTCCAATAGCTTTCCTAATTAGTCAGCCAAGGGCGTCCCATACTACCCTTGTGGTAGCACTGTTTTTCCGGGTGGTCACTCCATGTTCCAGTTAACATAATAATCTTATCATGAACAGTAAATAACAAACTGATAATAAAAGTATGATTATGAATAATGTGTATCTCCATACCCAAAACCACATATAGCAATAGCAGGTACTGCCCAAAAATTCAGTGGTAAACAAGGTATAAAGATAGTCAAACTAGGGTAAGCTATTGGGTCCCATCAAAATTAACCTATGCAGATCATTATGATTAATAAGAATATGATTGGGTAAGAAGAAGTGATCAAGGGCATAACTTGCCTGGGACTCGATATTCCAGGTACCAGGATGATCTTCAGATTCTCGTGACCTCACTGCTATTCGTAGCAATACAAACAAACATGATATAGGCAAATTTAACATCACACTAAACATAAGCACAAACTGCATAATAATAATCTATGCGATGCTACGAGATCGTGGGTTCGAGAACCACTAAATTCAGAGCTACGGTTATAAAGATATGATTCTCTAAAAGTTTAGGTGATTAAATAATAAAACCATGTTCTATGTTGACTATAATTCATGTGATAAAGATATTACAAATAAATAACTTAATTGGACCTTATTATAAGTTATAAATTAGTTAGACATCATATCTTAGTCAAATTATAGCCATATACTAGATTAAAATATTGTTTTCACTGTAATTAGAGAAGTTAATCAAGTACTTCATTAATTTTGAAAACATGTTACATGATAAATTAATGCTACAAAAGCGTAGGTAATAATATTACGAAGCTAATGCAACGGGAACGAAGTTAAAACGTAAAAGTTATGAACAAAACATTATTTTTAGGTGCGGTAATTCTAAGATGTTGCATTTAAATTAAGAATGTATTAAATCAAAATATGTGAGTTGATATTAATCACTTTAACAATTATTTATAAAAAGCGTAGGTCATCAATATAAATTAGATTGATTAGATTATCTGGCTAATTAACATTACTTAAACAAGTAATTAATTACTTAATTAAAACATGTGGCATAAAATGTTATTACTACGCACGCAAGATTAATATGAACCTAACATAACTTGAATTAATTAAAAGAAATTATTTAACCTAAAAGATATCACATTTTTAATTAATTAGTAGGGCTGCACATAAGTAGGTAACATGACGCGATCTGATTGGTTAGATCGAGGTCACACAAAGAATTAGGGATAAATAGACGTCATATATGTGATCTAGGTGTGGCCATCTTATATCTTCCTCCTTTTCTTGAAACTAGATAAGAAGCATAGAAATAAAATGGAGGGAACGGGACCGTCGGCTATGGTTTAGTCAGCCTAGAGGGCTGCATGCACAGGGCCCCTACCGATGGGAGAAGCGCAGAGGGGGTGCTGTCCACGTCGCTCCGTGGATCCGCGACCACGACCAGGCTCCAGTCGGATGCGGTATCGGTATGCTCCCGAGTTGCTTGAGGTAATCCCCGAGGCCAAAGCGACGACAAGATTATGACTTTGATCACGAAAGATCTCTCCTCTCTACCTCTCGCGGTGGTGGTGGCCTTGCTCGGTTGTTGGGTAATGAGGGTGTCGCACCCCAATATCGGTACATATACCTAGAGCAAGCTAGGGGAGGTTGGTGGTTGCGTAGGTGGCGGCCGGTTGTTACGGAGATCCACGGGCGCGGTGTTCGGCCGAGGTTGTTCTTTCTACGCAAAAGTCGGACGCGCCTGTGATACCGTGACCAAGCCACAATGGTGAAGACAGCCACAGGTCAATGAGACCATATATTGAACGTGCGTGCATGGTAGCTGGAGAGCACCCCACCGGGCAGTGGTGGTGTCCGGGTGCACGTGATTTTCTTAGAGTATGTGAACATGACATTTGTACGAG